>NC_042977.1:9959876-10265911 GCF_901001165.1 Salmo trutta
CAGTGGGATGCTAGTACACAGAAGGCTAATTGGGAACATTGCAGAGAGGAATTGATTAACTTCAATATTTGACTAATGCGTCTTTTCTGATTCCGTAGAGTGGTTGCCTAATGAAAAACTAAGACGAACGGGAACACAGATATATGTGAGTGCTGGTAAACAACAGGGGGATGTCACATCGGTGTCACCAAGGGCAACGTTGAGGGCAACAGAGGATGTCCGTCCCTTTTATTATATCATATTAATGTCAAATCATGCAAGCCTACACACCATGAACACTGCATGTTTTCAGCTTTTCCACATATCTTGTCTCTAACAGGCCTAGTTCCTGGGATAGTTCCGGAGAGTTCAAGAATACAAACGCATGTAGATGCAATAATGAACTCGTAGGCTTTCTTACTGGTCAGGTCGCCATGGCACAAGCCAGGTCAAACTTTGAATCAATGACAACTCGGATCGTGTTCATTGGTTGCTTATTTAGCCAAACATGTTTTGCCATACTCCGTACATCCCAAAACCATTACAAAGGGGTCATTGGATGAAAGTGCACTTACATAGCCTAATGCATGACCGGCTGGATTCAAACCCGGGGTTTCATGAGCACCTAAGGACTGTGTTAGCCCATTAAGCTAAAGCTTAGACATTGGCCTAGGGAGCTACGCAAGTCTTTAGCTCTCAGACAAGGTTACCCATTATGTGAGTTTGATGCACCAAATCACCTCCACTACATGTCATCCCCCTTTGACCTCATCATCATGGGTTTTCTGAGCGGTATTCAAAATGCTTTCAAATATAATTTGTTTTTCTGAGACCTGTATTTGAATATCAAAGAAAATATTTGCTTTTATTTGTCACGTCCTGACCAGTAATAGGGGTTATTTGTTATTGTAGTTTGGTCAGGACGTGGCAGAGGTATTTGTTTTATGTGGTTCGGGGTGGTGGTTTGTTTAGTAGGGTATTTGATTTATGTATTCCGGGGGATTTTGGGCACTGTTCTATGTTAGTGTATTTCTATGTTCTGTCTAGTCTTTTGTATTTCTATGTTTTGTTAATTGGGGTTGGACTCTCAATTGGAGGCAGGTGTTTTCTAGTTGCCTCTGATTGAGAGTCCTATATATATGTATGTGTTTGTTGAGTACTTTTTGGGAGATTGTTCTGTGTATAGCCTTGTGCCTTACCAGCCTGTGAATAGTCGTTGTGTTGTCTTTGTGTACGTGTTTATTTTGGTTCTCCTTCTTCACCAAATAAAAGAAGATGAGTGCACATATTCCTGCTGCATTTTGGTCATCAATACACAACGACACCCGTGACAGAATCTCCCACCAACCAAGGACCAAGCCGCAGGGTAAGGAGCAACGGGATAATAATGTGGACTATCGGGAAAAGTGGACGTGGGAGGAGATTATGGCCGGAGAGGGTCCATGGAGAAAGTGGAGCGAAGACCGGGAACGCTACAGGGGAACACGACTGGCGTTTAAGCCGGAGAGGCACCCCCAATAATTTTTTTTGGGGGGGCACACGAATAGTTTGGCTGGGCCAGGCAGTAGACCTAAGCCAGCTCCCCGTGCTTTTTATGGGAAGCGTTTGGAGTGGAGAGCGCCGAGGTATGCGGAAGTGCGCACGATCTCGCCCATACGCACGCACAGTCCGGTGCGAGTGATCCCAGCCACTCGCAAGTGCCGTGCTAGAGTGGGCATCCAGCCTGGTAGGAGGATGCCTGCGCAGCACATCTGGTCACCAGTGCGCCTCCTAGGTCCAGGCTACCCTACGCCTGCTCTACGCACGGCAACCATCAGGCCCCTGCACAGCCCAGTTCGCCCTGTACCAGCACTCCGCTCGTACAGGGCTACTAGTTCCATCCAGCCAGGACGGGTTGTGCAGGAGGTGCGATCGAGACCGCCAGTGCTTCTCCACGGCCCGGTATATCCAGTACCACGCACCAGGCCTCCAATACGTCAGCCCAGTCCAACTCAGCCCGTTCCTGCTCCCTGCACTAGCCATGAGGTGCGTGTTCCCAAACTGGCACTTCCAGTACCAGCACCATGCATCAGGCTTCCAGTGCGTAATACCAGTTCCACTCGGCCGGTTCCCGCTCCTCGCACTAGCCATGAGGTGCATGTTCCCAAACTGGCACTTCCAGTACCAGCACCACGCATCAGGCTTCCAGTGCGTAATACCAGTTCCACTCGGCCGGTTCCTGCTTCCCGCACTAGCCCTGAGGTGCGTGTCCCCAGGCTGGTACCTCCACTACCAGTCCCACGCATCAGGCTTCCAGTGCATCAGCCCAGCCTCGAGTGTCCGGAAACAGTGCCCTGTCCAGAGTGTCCGGAAACAGTGCCCTGTCCAGAGTGTCCGGAAACAGTGCCCCATCCAGAGTATCCGGAAACAGTGCCCCGTCCAGAGTATCCGACGACAGTGCCCCGTCCAGAGTATCCGACGACAGTGCCCCGTCCAGAGTATCCGACGACAGTGCCCAGTCCAGAGTATTCGGAAACAGTGCCCTGTCCAGAGTATTCGGAAACAGTGCCCCGTCCAGAGTATCCGACGACAGTGCCCCGTCCAGAGTATTCGGCGACAGTGCCCCGTCCAGAGTATTTGGAAACAGTGCCCCGTCCAGAGTATTCGGCGACAGTGCCCCGTCCAGAGTATTCGGCAATAGTGCCCCGTCCAGAGTATCCGACAACAGTACCCCGTCATGAATATCCGGTAAGAGTGTTAAGCCCGGAACCGAGTGAGACGGCCTACAGTTCGGAACCAAGGGAGACGGCCCACTGTGCAGAACCGAGTGAGACGGCCTACAGTTCGGAACCAAGGGAGACGGCCCACTGTGCAGAACCGAGTGAGACGGCCCACAGTTCGGAGAGGGGTGAATGGGTCTACAGTCCGGAACCGAGTGAGTCTGCCTGCGATCCGAAACCGAGTAAGTCTGCCTGCGATCCGGAACCGAGCGAGTCTGACTATAACTCCGAACTGTGTGAGTCTGCCTACAGCTCGGAACCGAGTGAGTCTGCCTACAGCTCGGAACCGAGTGAGTCTGCCTACGGCCCGGAACCGAGTGAGTCTGCCTACGGTCCGGAACCAAGCGAGTATGCCTACAGTCTGGGTGGCTGTAGACCAGAACCTGAGCCACCTCCAGTATAGATGGGTTGGGGAGGGGGGGTGTAGCACAGGTGCCGTCGTTGACGGCAGCCACCCTCCCTTCCCTCCCTTTAGTTTAGGGGATTTATGTTTGTTTTGGGGTAATTTTGTTTTTTTGTGTGAGGTGCATCAAGGGTCTGCACCTTTGGGATGGGGGGTGGGGGGGGGGGTACTATCACGTCCTGACCAGTAATAGGGGTTATTTATTATTGTAGTTTGGTCAGGACGTGGCAGAGGTATTTGTTTTATGTGGTTCGGGGTGGTGGTTTGTTTAGTAGGGTATTTGATTTATGTATTCCGGGGGATTTTGGGCACTGTTCTATGTTAGTGTATTTCTATGTTCTGTCTAGTCTTTTGTATTTCTATGTTTTGTTAATTGGGGTTGGACTCTCAATTGGAGGCAGGTGTTTTCTAGTTGCCTCTGAGAGTCCTATATATAGGTATGTGTTTGATGAGTACTTTGTGGGAGATTGTTCTGTGTATAGCCTTGTGCCTTACCAGCCTGTGAATAGTCGTTGTGTTTTCTTTGTGTACGTGTTTATTTTGGTTCTCCTTCTTCACCAAATAAAAGAAGATGAGTGCACATATTCCTGCTGCGTTTTGGTCCACTTTATCCGACGACAACCGTTACATTATTCTACTACCTTGCGTATTTGAAAAGTTGGTATTTTCAAATAACCCACAAAATACAAAATGTTCTGCCCAGGTCTGAATCAGTTTGATTTGCTTATACCAGGTATTATTTCTTTGAATATGAAATAACCCAAATCCTCACAGCATATGGCCCCGGCTTCTGATTAACTTTAGTCTATGTGATTTAACTTGCCCAGAGAGGGTAATTTGCATCAACTTGACATGCTGAACCTATGAATGATACATTAGCTTTCAGGTGGACACTTTCCCCACTTTAGTTAAGGCTTGAGGCAAGAAGAACATAATCAATTAGTTAATCAGTTATAATTGCAATCTTTGTTACACTTCTAATTTGGTTAGGACTAACTGCCTCTACACACATGTTTGATACATACTAATAACATTATGGATGGGTTAGATATACTGCCGTTTATTATCATGCAGAAGCTACGTTTTCTTGTCGCACGCTCCCAATTCCAACAGAGCACTTGGCGTGTGTCTCACGGATACACCAGCAGATAGCAGCAAAGTCTCACTTTTAAAAGAATCAACATCAGTCAGTCCAAGCAGCTTGTTAAAAGCAGGATTTATTCAATACATTTCATATCTATTGAACCAAGTTAAATCAAATTGTATTGATCGCATACAAATGTTTAGCAGATGTTATTGCGGGTGTAGCGAAATGCTTGTGTTTCTAGCTCCAACAGTGCCGTAGTATCTAACAATTCACAACAATATACACAACTCTAAAAGTAAAAGAATGGAATTAAGAAATATATAAATATTAGGACGAGCAATGTTGGAGTGGCATTGAATAAAATACAGTAGAATACAGTATATACATGTGAAATGAGTAAAGCAGTATGTAAACATTATTAAAGTGACTAGTGTTCCATTATTAAAGTGACCAGTGATTCCATGTCTATGTATATAGGGCAGCAGCCTCTAAGGTGCAGGGTTGAGTAACCGGGTGGTAGCCGGCTAGTGATGGCTATTCAACAGTCTGATGGCCTTGAGTTAGAAACTGTTTTTCAGTCTCTCTGTCTCAGCTTTGATGCACCTGTACTGACCTTGCCTTCTAGATGATAGCAAGGTGAACAGGCAGTGGCTCGGGTGGTTGTTGTCCTTGATGATCTTTTTGGCCTTCCTGTGACATCGGGTGCTGTAGGTGTCCTGGAGGGCAGGTAGTTATTTTCCTGGCACCACTCCGCCAGGGCCATCACCTCCTCCCTGTAGGCTGCTTATTCATTGTTGGTAGTCAGACCTACTACTGTTGTGTCATCTGAAAACTTGATGATTGAGTTGGAGGCGTGCATGGCCACACAGTCATGGGTAAACAGGGAGTACAGGAGTGGCCCCCCTTGTGGGGCCCTTGTGTTAAGGATCAGCGTAGTGGAGGTGTTGTTTCCTACCTTCACCACCTGGGAGCGGCCCGTCAGGAAGTCCAGGACCCAGTTGCACAGGGCGTGGTTCAGACCCAGGGAACCACCACTGACATATACAGTAAGGCCTATTACGTGTAAACCTCTTCACTGACTCTGCTCCTTGAGAGATACCCAATCACTTCTCTGTTTTCAAGGTCCAGCTACGAATGCCAATGGAATACTTTGTATATCAGGTAACAGATGCATGAATACATTATGACTCGAGGGGGAAAAGCTTAGAGTTCAAGGGCTAACAGAGGAAAAATGATTTAGTCACAGTCCGATCTGGCTGAATTGAGAAATAAATAATAAACGGTATGCTGTGAACAAATGTGCACTTTGGCCCAAGGCCTTAAACTACGTACTTAATATGCACTTTACCATGCAAGGACAATGTATGATTGTGTTCCTACAGTACATGCAGAGCTACCATATCAGTGTTAATGAAGGATTCACATAATACATATCCCAATACCAATGCTTTTTTGTTTCTCATTATCTAATGAAGGCAGTGGGGAGATATGGGTAGTTCCACGAAATCAGTCCCATTTGGGTAGTGTACATTCTGTCTTGACGAGCACACCTTTAACTTAATAAAAAACATGTTCTCCCATCTCAAACAAAATACTATAGTGAGTGCCAATTAAAGGAAAATTCCAGCCCAAAACAATATTTTGGTATTTGTTTCATTAGTTCATTGTTGACATAGTCCCAAAAATGTTTTGAATGTCAGCAAAAACATTTTCAAGATATGACACTTTTAAAATACAGAAATCATCTCTGTATGATGCATTTTGCATCATTCAGGGATAATTAAACTTTTCATGTGTGATTAAACTTTTCATGTGTGATTAAACTTGTCATGCGTTTTCATGCGTGAGTTCCAAATATCTCTAACAGTCGCCCCATCCTGAGTTTGTTTAGATTTTTTTAATGCGTGTGATGTCAGAATGCACTCACTATCCCAACATGTAATTGTCAAATCAAGACACACACTGCCTGCTAATTACCTATAGGCTATATTTCAACTTGTCAATTTGAAATTATTTTCGAATACGTTTTTATTTTCTAACAACAGTTTGAATTAAGGTGTGTTCTGCCTCCTCATTAATTCACATAGAAGTATCCCATTTCACTGTTGCGGACAATTTATGTTTGAGGCTTTACTGAACTGGACAAACTTCTCTCTTCCATGAGAGCCCAAGCACCTCTCCAGTGTTCCCCCAGATCAAGTATGCAGATATTTAGCACAAACTTTTCCCCCTGGTATATTTTCTGGCTGGTGCTTGCATTGCCTTCATTGTTGTTTTCCTTGCAAATAATAACTTTGGACATGTGTGTGTTCCAACCAAAGTAAGTGCCTTATTTTCTGTATATCGTGATGTAATTTCTACTGTAGCATACCATATGTATGTATGTATGGAGCATAATGTATTTACTGTTTTATTCAAGTTAAACTGTAATGATCAACATCAGGACGCAGTGTTTCTTTTTAAGAAAGGGTGGTAAAGGTTTTGTGGAGTAAACCAATACTTTACATTTATGGACCCTCACATGTTATAGTTAGGCAGAGACATAGATGATACCATAAAGATTAATCTCATCTGATTGTGTGGTTTTTATTGAACAGATAGGATAGTGAGAGGCAGATAAGGAGGAGTTTGAGTCAGAAGGGTCAGATTCCAGCCCATGATAACTCCGGTATATACAGTGCGTGTGTTGGGGTCAGGGGCACTAGCCACACGACCACACAGGCCACATTCATCTTTTGATGGTGCCATTCCCTTATGGCTACTTACAATAGTTTGAAGATGGAAAAGTGAGGAACATACAGTACACTTAGTATATATGGGTGAATATGGTGGTATCAGTGCCACATCTGAAATGATTGAAAAAGCCAATCCAATTTAACATAGTCTGGGAGTGAGGAACTCTACTCGGAAAAGTCGTTAATTCTCCCCAAAAATTACAAAGAGATGCAATTTTGTGTCGTTATGTCCTCAGTTTCAATACACAGGTGTCACATTTAATTTAGACTCCCGACTGAGACATTCTTTTTCAGTGCTGTATTGAGTCTCGATATAGAGTTGAAGAGTTTTTGGAAAATAATGAGTCTCTGTGCTTATCATACTGTACCTAGTACTCCTCCACCTCTGTAGGCCTACTTGACATAGAAGGATAATGGAGGAAAGAGCTGTTGAGGGGATGTCTATTAATTCCTTACATTTTGAAGGAGAGTTTCATTTTCAACAAGGGATTAATCGGATGACCTCAACAAGACACTTGACCACCTCCAAACACGAGTCTATGGTAATCATTCCACTTGCATGGATATAAGGGAAAATAGGAATACGGTAACACATGCTGGTTGATTTAAAGGGATAGTTCATCCACGTTACAAAAATGTTTTGTCTATTTGGAAAGGAAACACATATGTACATTTGTAATTTGGTTGAGCTATCCTTTAATTAGCTAACACAGCAATCTCCATCTGTGGCAAATGCTGTCTATACAGTACGCTAAGAGCTGAGTAATTAAAACTTTTTAATGTTATATTCAGAACATTTGTGGATTTGATGTAATTTGGGGAGATACGGTTATGTGCTATATTGTTCAGAACAGCGATAATAAAGACAAGCAACAATGCCAGGCAATGTTTATGCCACACTGTCAGAAAAACAATGCTGCACATGTTCTATGTGCCATTCTGGTGTCAATTTTAATTACTGTTTTGAATCCATCTTTGACATACACTAATTGCAAACATATGCTGTCTTAGGCGACAAGTGCAAATGAAAAGTGCCTCTGCATTTTAGGCTTTTATACTGAATATTAGGGCTTTAGTGGCAATGGGCAATTTATACATTTTTGCAGCAATTGCACTGATTGCATCTGACTGCAAAATGTGAAGCCCGGAAATCATTCTTTGAGGACTTCTTTGTTAGGTTTAATTGAATCGGTAGATAGGGACAAGTAACTCAGGGAATGGTGAAATTACATTGCCTATCTTCTCACTTTCTATAAGAACACATGGAATCAATAAGAGATGTAACAAATGCAAGTACTCACAAGTGCCTCACCTTACCACACACTGTATACCCATGGTTCTAAGGGGTAAGAGTTGGGACATTATTAAACATATTTTATTATTGTCGAGGGTCATTACCCATCTGCCTAAGCACTAATAAAACTTCTATATAGTTAAGCCTGGATGATGTATTTCACTTGCTTTTAGTTGTGAAATTAGCATACGGTTACAGACCTCTTGGAGGACTGGCCCAAATGGGAGCCAATTAATCAAGGCACAGCTTAAATTGTCAGTCATGAAATGTGTCTCGAAGGACAGCGCGAGATAAACCTCTCTAGAGTTATGATCGTGCTGAAATCATTGATGTAAATACGGTAATTTCCGGACTATTAAGCGCACCTGAATATAAGCCGCACCCACTGAATTAAAAAATATATATTATTTTGAACATAAATAAGCCGCACATGTCTATAAGCCGCAGGTGCCTACCGGTACATTGAAACAAATGAACTTTACACAGGCTCTAACGAAACACGGCTTGTAACAAAAATAGATAAGCTTTAACGAAGCACGGCTTGTAACAACAATAAATAGGCTTTAACAAAACACGGCTTGTAACAAAAAATAAAAGATTTGCAGTAAGCTTTAGTTGTCTTTTTGCACTGAGTCAATTCCTCACGCTGCTGTTTCCAACGTCTTATCATCGACTCATTAAGACCAAGCTCCCGTGCAGCAGCTCTATTTCCTTTTCCAACAGCCAGATCAATCGCCTTCAACTTGAAAGCTGCATCATATGCATTTCTCCGTGTCTTTGCCATGATGAGTGTGACCAAATGACTACCGTAATCAGAATGATGGAAAGTTTGAGAGCGCTTGATTTAATCTAAACAGTAAACAAAAAAGTTGTTTGACCGTAACCCGTTCGGCAATTTCATTGGTCTAATGAAAGCTTCATGCCGCCAAAAAACTGAGCACGTCACAGAATGTGTTTTTTTGGAGAAAAAAAAATTGAAAGCGGGAAAAATCCATATATTAGCCGCGTCATTGTTTAAGCCGCGAGGTTCAAAGCCTGGGAAAAAGTTGCGGCTTATAGTCCGAAATTTTCGGTACATGTTCCTGTTAGTTGCTGGGGCATCGAAATCAATGAGCCAAGGATAAAACCAACAACTTTCTTTGCATTCATGTTTCAAAATATATGTTTTTTCAATCATGAAGGACCCACCTTCTAATTCATTATCTACCTGTTCTCATCAAAGCAGCACGTCTACCATCCGTCTACCAAATTTCTGTACATTTGTCTCAATTTGTCTAACAAAATCATTTGGGCATCACTCTGATCCTATTAGCGGACCCCTAAGTGAAGATGACTTCATTCATTTAGCCGGAGTGAGGGATCTGACAGTGAAGGAGGGAGGAAAGAGGGAAAAGGAGGGGAGGAGAGAAGTACTCTGCGGAAAGACACCTAAATTGAGAATAATGAGCCTGGAGAGAAGCAAAGTCATCTCTTTCATCTTCAGCCAGACTTGAAACCCCTTTCATCATCATCATCATCTGCAAACTGTGCATGCTTACTGCAGACACATCAACCTCCAAGGAATAAAGAGACGTTTCGCTTTCAAAGGAATGTGCCTCAATTTCCACCTTTTTATCGAGTTTCAAGTCCTATAGTGCTGCAATTTGAGCTAGGGTGCACCGCACCGGCAAGGACGGAATTAAAATGGGATGGGGGCCCATGAATTTGTGGATAGATTAAGAGTGAAGGCGTTGTACAGTTGATTTATGCTGTCATTAGGTTGTGCAAGGGCATCTGGGTTGTGTTTGGGGGAGACTAACCAGGCTCACAATAGGAGCCCAAATCTAATGAGCAACCCTTTTAAACTTTTGGACATTTACAGGTACCTGGGTCCTACTGAACAATTCAGACAGAAATCGCCCCAAATGATCAGTCTATTGTGGCAAATTGTAGATTATGATAATAATGTAATAAGGTGGTTTGCTGAAACACGTTTGCACGATGTGTAACCTTGCCCCAGACCTGAAAACTTGCGTTAGCTCTCCAAACTAATGCCTAGGCTTAGGAGATCCTGGTTCAAACCAAAGTCGGTCATATTGATATTTCGTTGCCCCTTCTTCCCATTACTACCAATTGGACATCAGGATGGAATGGAATCAGGTCAGGCATATGGCAAACTCAGTTTTTCACAATTGCTGAAATGTCAATCCTAGTAAAAATTCCCTGTCTTAGGTCAGTTAGGATCAGCACTTTATTTTAAGAATGTGAAATGTCAGAATAATAGTAGAGAGGGATTTATTTAAGCTTTTATTTCTTTCATCACATTCCCAGTGGGTCAGACGTTTACATACACTCAATTAGTATTTGGTAGCATTGCCTTTAAATTGTTTAACTTGGGTCAAACATTTTGGGTAGCCTTCCACAAGCTTCCCACAATAAGTTGGGTGGATTTTGGCCCATTCCTCCTGACAGAGCTGGTATAACTGAGTCAGGTCTGTAGGCCTCCTTGCTCGCACACGCCTTTTCAGTTCTGCCCACAAATGTTCTATAGGATTGAGGTTAGGGCTTTGTGATGGCCACTCCAATACCTAAGCCATTCTGCCACAACTTTGGAAGTATGCTTGGGGTCATTGTCCATTTGGAAGACACATTTGCGACTAAGCTTTAACTTCCTGACTGATGTCTTGAGATGTTGCTTCAATATATCCACATCATTTTACTACCTCATGATGCCATCTATTTTGTGACGTGCACCAGCCCCTCCTGCAGCAAAGCACCCTCACAACATGATTCTGCCACCCCCGTGCTTCACGGTTGGGATGGTGTTCTTCGGCTTGCAAGCGTCCCCATTTATCCTCCAAACATAACGATGGTCACTATGGCCAAACAGTTTTATTTTTGTTTCATCAGACCAGAGGACATTTCTCCAAAAAGTACAATCTTTGTCTCCATGTGCAGTTGCAAACCATAGTCTGGCTTTTTTATGGCGGTTCTGGAGCAGTGGCTTCTTACTTGCTGAGCGGCCTTTCAGGTTAAGTCAATATAGTACTCATTTTACTGTGGATATAGATACGTTTGTACCTGTTTCCTCCAGCATCTTCACAAGGTCCTTTGCTGTTGTTCTGGGAGTACGTTCATCTGTAGGAGACAGAACACGTCTTCTTCCTGATCGGTATGACGGCGGCGTAGTCCCATGGTGTTTATACTTGCGTACTAATGTTTGTACAGATGAACGTGGTACCTTCAGGCGTTTGGAAATTGCTCCCAAGGATGAACCAGACTTGTGGAGGTCAAACATTTATTTTGAGCTCTTGGCTGATTTCTTTTGATTTTCCCATGATGTCAAGCCAAGAGGCACTGAGTTTGAAGGTAGGCCTTGAAATACATCCACAGGTACACCTCCAATTGACTCAAATAATGTCGATTAGCCTATCAGAAGCTTCTAAAGCCATGACATCATTTTCTGGAATTTTCCAAGCTGTTTAAATGCACAGTCAACTTAGTATATGCAAACTTCTGACCCACTGGAATTGTGATACAGTGAATGATAAGTGAAATTATCTATCTGTAAACACAAAATAGATGGCCTAACCGACTTGCCAAACTATAGTTTGTTAAGAAGAAATGTGTGGAGTGGTTGAAAAACATTTTACATTTACATTTTAGTCATTTAGCAGACACTCTTATCCAGAGCGACTTACAAGTAGTGAATGCATACATTTCATTTCATGCATTTTTTTTTTTGTACTGGCCCCCCGTGGGAATCAAACCCACAACCCTGGCGTTGCACACACCATGCTGGTGTTGCAAACACCATGCTCTACCAACTGAGCCACATGGAAAGCAATGAATTTTAATGACTCCAACCTAAGTGTATGTAACTTCCAATTTCAACTGTTTAAGGTAATCAGTCAATTTAAATAAATACATTAGGCCCTAATCTATGGATTTCACATAACTGGGAATACAGACATGCATCTGTTAGTCACAGATACCTTAAAACCTGTTACGGCTAGACGTTCCCGTTTGGACAACATCCGGTTAAATTGCAGAGCGCGAAATTCAAATTAAATTATTAGAAATATTTAACTTTCATAAAATCACAAGTGCAATACACCAAAATAAAGCTTAACTTCTTGTTAATCCAGCCACCGTGTCAGATTTCAAAAAGGCTTTACGGTGAAAGCAAACCATGCGATTATCTGAGGACAGCACCCCACCATACAAACACATGAAAATCATATTTCAACCAAGCAGGTGCGACGCGAAAGTCAGAAATAATGATATAATTCATGCCTTACCTTTGAAGATCTTCTTCTGTTGGCACTCCAATATATCCCAGAAACATCACAAATTATCCTTTTGTTCGATAAACTCCTTTTTTATATCCTCAAAATGTCCATTTATTTGGCACGTTTGATTCAGAAAAACACCGGTTCCAACTCGCCCAACATGACTACAAATGATCTAATGAGTTACCTGTAAACTTGGTCCAAACATTTCAAACAACTTTCCTTATCCATCCTTAGTTATCCTAAAAAGTAAATAATTGATACAATTTAAGACGGAATATACTGTGTTCAATAGCAGATAAAATCAAAGTGGCACGAGCTAGTGGCACGAGCCAAACAAAAGAGTCCACTTGGCTTGACACTCATTCTGAATAGCCGTACCTATTCATTTCTCAAAGGAAAAACATCAACCAATTTCTAAAGACTGTTGACATCTAGTGGAACTGCAACCAGGTGCCTCATAAATCTAGTTTCCCATTGAAAATCAATTGAAAACACAGTGAACTCAAAAAAAGAAAATCCTGGATGGTGTGTCCTCTGGGTTTTGCCTGCCAAATACGTTCTGTTATAGTCACAGACATAATGTTAACAGTTTTAGAAACTTTAGAGTGTTTTCTATCCAAATCTACCAATTACATGCATATCCTAGCTTCTGGGCCTGAGTAGCAGGCAGTTTACTTTGGGCACGTTTTTCATCCGGACGTGAAAATACTGCCCCCTATCCCAAAGAGGTTAAAAAAAAAAGTTGGGCCGTGGATCAGAAAACCAGTCAGTATCTGATGTGACCACCATTTTCCTCATGCAGTCCGACACATCTCCTATAAATAGAGTTGATCAGGCTGTTGATTGTGGCCTGTG
Organism: Salmo trutta; assembly: GCF_901001165.1. Classification (NCBI taxonomy): domain Eukaryota; kingdom Metazoa; phylum Chordata; class Actinopteri; order Salmoniformes; family Salmonidae; genus Salmo; species Salmo trutta. The sequence continues at coordinate 9,973,263 of NC_042977.1, forward strand.
GAATGTTGTCCCACTCCTCTACAATGGCTGTGTGAAGTTACTGGATATTGGTGGTAACAGGAACACGCTGTCGTACACATCGATCCAGAGCATCCCAAACATGCTCAATGGGTGACATGTCTGGTGAGTATGCAGGCCATGGAAGAACTGGGACATTTTCAGCTTTCAGGTATTGTGTATAGATCCTTGCGGCATGGGGCCGTGCATGAAGTGATGGCAATGGATGAATGGCACGACAATGGGCCTCAGGATCTCATCACGGTATCTCTGTGCATTCAAATGCAATTGTGTTCATTGTCTGTAGCTTATGCCTGCCCATACCTTAACCCCACCACCACGGGGGACACTATTCACAACATTGACATCAGCAAACTGCTCGCCCACACAATGTCATCTACCATCTGCCCGGTACAGTTGAAACCAGGATTCATCCATGAAGAGCACACCTCCAGCGTGCCAGTGGCCATCTCTGATTCCGAGAGGTACGGGGCTGCCGTAATCAAGATCATCAGTGCAGAACTGCAGATTTTTCCACCTTGCTGCCTGGGAACCAGCATTTCACTGAACCAACCTTCCGGTTACTGACTAAACACTCTTAACCGCTAAGCTACCTTAGTAGCTCTACATGCGCTTTCTCACTGCTTCAGTGAAATGCAACTTAATACAAGAGACAGCTTACCGAGGTAGGGTATAGTAAAAACAACAACTTTCACCATGGGTGTTTGGGTCGTTTAGTTCAAACCCCATCTATGGTACAAACTCCTTACGAACTTGCCACTAAGCTCGACAACTGCAAAAGCAAGTATCACCAGTGAAATAGACTACCGATAGCGTCAGTGTACTTGATAATTGTATGGTGTAGTAAATAACTTTCAAAAGAGACAAATTACCTATGATTTTGAGACATAATTACTATACTCACTCCACTGCGCTGTTCAAGGGCCCTGGGTTGTCCTGGGATGTGCCTGTCTCTACTAAATAATTGGCTGCAATGTTTAGGGGGCTGTGAGATTACAAGTCCTCCAGCTATGGCAGCTCCTGCCAGCCAAACAGTCTCCGAAGACCCCGAAACCGTTGATTCCAACAGCTTTTCACAATAATTTGTGCGCTCTCAAATGGTCTCTAGACATCCTGATTATGTGCTAGTCAGTGCCTGTTTCATTTATGTGAAGGGGGAACGTTAAGAAATGTTGTAAAAAGGTTCTCGAGGCATCTGCCCACCCCTGAAGCTTCCCCGGACACAGCCGAGTAAATGAGGATAACTAATTGTTTGTTTACTATGTGAAATATGAATAACACAAAATGTATGATGTTGTCAGTTCAATTCGTCACATAGTATCACTGGCCAATGATTTGAGGAATGTTGTCTTGTGATGCATAGTTCTTTCCCCAAATACCTCGATTGAGAAGGTAACAGGTAGCTGCAGTACTTACTAACAGGTCTGTATACTATTTTGAGGTGATGTTTTGGTACATAACACAATATGGGGATGACATTGTGTTAGCTGGATGATATGAGATGACTAAGGTTATTAACCTTTGCCTGTTATATTTGGATTTTGTACTTTAGGATTAGAGTATTGTATTCAGTATATGGGGCGCAGAACGGCATGGATTATTATACACTGTATATGGCTGCCTCTGGCTTTGAATAACAGTATACCACTGTTGTTTATCAGTAGTATGGCACATCATACAATGAGTACTTTTCAATGATTCAAGGAAGTTTCCCTCAAATCCCCACCCTGGTCTGGCTGAATATTCCTCAGCACCTGATTAGCGTAGCATTATAATACCATTTTATGCTAATAACCAGAACTGCTTTGAGGAAGCCGAAGAAGTAGCAGAGGCTCCACAGGCGTTGCGTAGGGGCCCTGGTGTGTGTCTGGATTTACGCCTCTAACAGGCTTTGTACTACAGGAAGGGAAGCTAGACTCTCATTCTAATTCACATGCTCTGCTTTTCAATAATGCTAGCTGTTGAAGAAGTACGTGGCAAAACAACAGAGGAGAACCCCCACCGGTGCTCACCGGAGGGTGTTTTTTTGTTTGTGGTGTGCACTATCAGCGATCGGTAGATCTTTAATTCTTCAGTATCTCCGTCTTTCATCTCAGACGGCATACCTCCATCCACTGAGAGTCATTCGCTCGGTAGCTAACAATGAGAGACTGAGATAAATAACTGAACTGGCCCTTTGTTAGTGTTCCTGGCATAGCAGGGGGCATTGATGCCACTCACGATGGGAAACCTTTATTGCATCCATTGTTAAGCTATGTGAGAAAGTATAGATGTTGAAAATATCATACTCCAGCAATATTTCAAAGCCTATGAGGTGATTCAGTCGATGGGTGCTCTTCTGATCTGAGTATGTCTATCAGCTGCCAAGCAAATTGGCTTTGTTGGATGGAAATATGGGAGGTTTCATGTCAGTACGATGTAATTCATCAGATGAACAACATCCCTGTTCTTAGTGGTTCAAGCTTGTTTCATGACAGGTTTTGAATCTCCTGAAACCAGACCTGGGTACCAAATAATATTTTTCTTTTTATACTTTTATACTTTCATTGCACTTGATTGAGCTTGCCTGGTGCTGCAGAATCAATGGAATAGTCCCACATGTGCAAAGCCTGCCCATCTGGCACTCCACACTAGTTTTTGGTTGCACATTGGTTGTGGGAACAAAGCCATAGGTTTTCTGACCGGTAGTTTTTTGAACGTTGAACTGACATTTTTTATTTTTAGGTTGCAGGGAGGTTCTAAGAACATTTTACTCTGGTTCCTAGACAGTTTTACTCAGAGGTTTTATTAGCGCTCTGGGAAAATAACTGATAGGTTATTTCGAGGTTTTTGAATAACTTACTTAAAACTTAACATTTCAGTAAGACTTCTAATAACACTGTTCGCTTATTTCGGGTTAACTTTTTGGAACTCCTAGCACAGATAGGACACATGGAAATGCATTATTTCATGCATTAATCATGCAAACACATTTATTTTTTGTGACACAGTATCAGAGAGACGCAAACCTATAATCTTCTGTTCTCTAGCCAGGATTTAGTCCACTGTGCTACCAGGATGGAGCTAGCATGCCTGTTTTTTTTTACACCTACAAAGATGTTAGTTTTAGTCTATTCAACCATACCCCATTTAAAAGAAAACAAACACTCATTAAGATCAGGTGTGTCCAATTAGTGGTCGCGGCCAAGACACCTGAACACACTTAACAAGATAGAGGATAGAATGAGTCTTATTGATGCTGAGAATGGACATGTTTTTGAAAAACATTCTTAGCACGTTCTCTGAATGTTAATAATGTTTTGTGTTTTTTATTGAATGTTTTCTTAACTTTCTGAGAACGGACTGTACGTTTTTAAATAATATTCTAAGAACATTCTCTGAACGTTATTAAAGATTTCTTGTGGTTTTTATGGAAAGTTTGAGAACATTACTTTAAATAGAACCATGAGGAAATGTTGGGCTGAAAGTACTGAAATTTCCACAGAAGAACATTGTTTTTAACGTTCTCTGAAGTATTTGAGAACATTCCCAATGTCAAACCAGTTGGAGAAAGTTCATAGAACATTACCAAAATTGAAATTAAATGTAACCATGTTTGAAATTTAAGTAAACAGTCTGTTAAAGATGCACTATGCAAAAATCAGTCCACCATTTCCGGGTTGCAAAAATTTGAATAGTTTGCCTGATTTCTGTTTATGTGACAAAACAAGCAAGTACTGTATAGTGTAGAGAGTCATTGTACCATCTAAACCGCTGTGACATATCTTTTCTATAACCAAAAATATTGTATTTTCAGCTGCCTGAAGCTGGTGTATAAAACCGAAGTAAAAGACACAAAAATGGAACTTAAGAAATAGAAATAGTGCACATAGAACATATATACCGCTTCTTAGACATGCTTTCAATGAGAATGACAGATCTACAACTTACATTTCTATGTGAATTTGGTCTGGTCGCCCAAAAAGTTACATATTGCAGCTTGAAAGTAACCAATAAAATGATGTTTTTTTGTCAAGTTCCTTAAATGTGCTAAGATTGTTCCAATGTTCAAGTTGTGGGAAGGTTCTATGTAAAATAACCATAGGACAACCACACTCTCACTAAGCTCTAAGAAACACATGGTTCTCAGAACCTTATGTGCTAGCTGGGGAAGGTCTCAAGGATAGCTATAGAATTCTGAAGAAAAAAATGTTTTTAAAGAGTGCATTAAAATGATTGTGTGAAATCTTGTTGAGGGGGCTTGAATCTATTAACGATAAAGAAAACCAATACCTTAGATGATGATTTGTATCGTGTCATATATGCATGATGAGGATAACATGTTTGTATTCTCTTATGAAATACAGTTATCAGTCACTCTAGGTTCAGTTACTGCTCTATCCCTGTGTGTGGATACATTTAGCTCAGATGTCCCCTTTTCACACTATCGTGCCAACCAGAAACATACTATGTTGGCTCATATATTTTATTTTTACACTGTCCTTTCCAGCACGGCTCCAGTGGTGGATGCCGAACCCGGCCAGCACAGTAGAGCGTGGCTCAGCTTTAACAACAGGGCTGTTTCATATAGAGGAACTGCTGTTGTACAATGAACACACCGATTTCTCGTTTAGTCTCGGTGGACTTCCAGGGCGAGTTCATCGTGTTCTTCCTGTGGATTGTCAGACATTATTTTTAATGCCTCTCCTGAGAGACTCCTCTCCATAAACTCTTCCTCTTCACGGCAGCCCGACCTCCCCTCACCAGCCCACTTGTAAAACAGACACACACATTAGTCTAACTCATGTTTCCTCCAAGGCCCCACTGGCCTGTCAGCCCAAAGCCTCAGTTAATCATTCAGCGTGTGTGTGTTTCCTTCATCCTTCTATGCTCATCTCTGTATGTGTGTGTGTTTAAAAACTCTACATTTGCAGATATAGGCCTATACGATCACAATCAAACACCATGAATACAAAAATGGCCAGTTGTGAACAACCATTGAATTAACATATTTCAACATAAAAAAATTGGCCTCTCTTCCTACTGAATGACTTTGGTTCCCTCTTGGTAAATAACATTTTGAAACACAACACAGTGTAAAGGTTAGCAATCCGGGGACGTTGCAACCCCACAATCAAGGAGCATTATAAAGGGTTTGTTCAAGTACATTTGGGCCTTGTCGATGAAATGCTACACATGGGTGGCATAGCTGTTTGTTTGTTTACTCAGCCTTGATTTTAATTACTTTACTTTCCATTTGGATATGCAAATATAACGAGGACCTTTTTTTAAATTGATTAGAAATCTAAACCTTGCCTCACTGAAAATGGTTCTGTGTGTCAAATTTGGAAAGCAATCCAATTTACTTACAAATTAAATGACTGCATATTTTGGCGACAAGGAGTGCGTCATTTGTAGTGTTTTCAAGTCAATCGCTTCTGTTTCTACCCACTTTCTCTTTCACTTAAATTAGAATTACAACAAAGGGAAGAGATGGGATGGATAACTCTGATGATATTTTATTTTTAAAAAGTCTGGCATAAATAACACACAAAATAACATGTACAAGCTTCTCACTATTAGACTACAGAAAAACACCCTTATACACAGTCGCCAATACCCCCTACCTCCATAAAGTACCATCACATTGCATAATCCCTTCAGCTCTCATCCTCTTTAAATTCAATATGAGCAGTGGTTAGTAGAGAATATCAGAAAATCAAGTCTCTCCTTAACCCCAGGAGAAAATGTCTTACGAATCTAGATTACATGACTACTAGTGACTTCTGCACAAATGCGATCTAAGATTTACCCATTGGTCTTTGAGACTTTAAATCAACTCCCTCTTGCTCCGTGTGAGAACTACAGTTGAAGTCGGAAGTTTACATACACTTAGGTTGGAGTCATTAAAACTTGTTTTTCAGCCACTCCACAAATTTCTTGTTAACAAACTATAGTTTTGGCAAGTCAGTCAGGACATCTACTTTGTGCATGACACAAGTCATTTTTCCAACAATTGTTTACAGACAGATTATTTCACTTATAATTCACTGTATCACAATTCCAGTTGGTCAGAAGTTTACATACACTAAGTTGACTGTGCCTTTTAACAGCTTGGAGATTTCCAGAAAATGATGTCATGGCTTTAGAAGCTTCTGATAGGCTAATTGACATCATTTGAGTCAATTGGAGGTGTACCTGTGGATGTATTTCAAGGCCTACCTTCAAACTCAGTGCCTCTTGGCTTGACATGGGAAAATCTAAAGAAATCAGCCAAGACCTCAAAATAAATGTTTGACCTCCACAAGTCTGGTTCATCCTTGGGAGCAATTTCCAAACGCCTGAAGGTACCACGTTCATCTGTACAAACAATAGTACACAAGTATAAACACCATAGGACCACGCAGCCATCATACCGCTCAGGAAGGAGACACGTTCTGTCTCCTAGAGATTAACATATTTTGGTGTGAAAAGTGCAAATCAATCCCAGAACAACAGTAAAGGACCTTGTGAAGATGCTGGAGGAAACAGGGACAAAAGTATCTATATCCACAGTAAAACGAGTCCTATATCGACATAACCTGAAAGGCCACTCAGCAAGGAAGAAGCCACTGCTCCAGAACCGCCATAAAAAAAGCCAGACTACGGTTTGCAACTGCACATGGGGACAAAGATCGTACTTTTTGGAGAAATGTCCTCTGGTCTGATGAAACAGAGATAGGACTGTTTGGCCATAATGACCATAGTTATGTTTGGAGGAAAAAGGTGGAGGCTTGCAAGCCGAAGAACACCATCCCAACCGTGAAGCACGGGGGTGGCAGAATGTTGTGGGGGTGCTTTGCTGCAGGAGGGACTGGGGCACGTCACAAAATCGATGTCATCACGAGGAAAGGAAAATTATGTGTATATATTGAAGCAACATCTCAAGACATCAGTCAAGAAGTTAAAGCTTGGTCGCAAATGGGTCTTCCAAATGGACAATGACCCCAGCATACTTCCAAAGTTGTGGCAGAATGGCTTAAGGACAACAAAGTCAAGGTATTGGAGTGGCTGAACTGAAAAAGCGTGTGCGAGCAAGGAGGCCTACAAACCTGACTCAGTTATACCAGCTCTGTCAGGAGGAATGGGCCAAAATTCACCCAACCTATTGTGGAAAGCTTGTGAAAGGCTACCTGAAACGTTTGACCCAAGTTAAACAATTTAAAGGCAATGCTACCAAATACTAATTGAGTGTATGTAAACTTCTGACCCACTGGGAATGTGATGAAAGAAATAAAAGCTGAAATAAATCATTCTCTCTACTATTATTCTGACATTTCACATTCTTAAAATAAAGTGGTGATCCTAACTGACCTAAGACAGGGATTTTTTACTAGGATTAAATGTCAGGAATTGTGAAAAACTTAGTTTAAATGTATTTGGCTAAGGTGTATGTAAACTTCCGACTTCAACTGTATCTCTGATCATGGCCATTGATACCTAGCCTGTGTTTGATGCTTTGCATGTCTCTCTGCTTCCCTCCCTCATCCATCACAGTAAATGTGAATGTCGGCCAGGTACAGAGTAGGAGGCTACTACTCTCAATCTCCCCACTATATGCTTGGTAATCTGTGCCAAGGATGCCTTCCCTCCCCATTGGAGAATAGAGACACTGTGAGACAATGTATTCTGCAGCTTCAGATGGTCAGTACAAACACAGCCCATATGCAGCGTCTCACTCCCCTTCCCTCAGCAGATGAATTGGATTGATACATATGCTCCAGTAGGGTGCATGTTAGTATCAATGTAATAACCAATTGATAGTTTGTTTCCTAAAATTCACAAAAGTACATAAATCTAAGCAATTTGATTAATTTGAGTGATTAAAAACATCACATTTAATGACACTTACATACAACTAAAGCCATGAACAGTGTACACCGACACAAATGGACCCATTGGACAAAATCTATAAGCTATGTGGCTGACATTGTCTCTGATTGGGTTAATACAAAAAACATCACATTGGCCCTGCCCACCGCTCATTATTAACTACATAGTTTGGTTGCTTCGTACTCCACAGAGTTTGGTTGTCTGACACTGAAAGCCTGTAAGGAAGCCAGTATTCTGGTCACTTCAGAGCTGGACAGTTTCAGTCTGTGACGGAGCAGACATGAGAACAGGTCTATCGGTTGAGCCCCTGGAGGAGAGAGTCGGTTGACCCTGTAGCGGATCTCCACCAGCTGCAGCAGGGCCGAGTCCTGGGATCCCTGAGTGTACGGGTAGTCCAGCTGCAAGATCAGGTCCTGGATGGTGTCCGGGTCAAAGTGCATGCTGTATCCAAACAGCTGCATGCTGTTGATCTTCATGTAGCCCATGCTCTGGGATGAAGATGCCACCATTGGTTCCACGGTGACCTCCGGTGATTCCAGGGACACTGTACTAGCGTTCCTGTGTCCCCTAACCTCTGGCCCTGGAGCCAATCCTGGCACTGAGTCCCTAATGCGGCTTCTCAGGTAGAAATGCACTGTCTCGAAAAAGCTCTTCCACCGGTTGCCCAGCGTCAAGGTCCAGTTGTAGCAGTCCAGGGGGATATCCAGCTTGGTCCGCTCCCAGTCGGGGTAGCCATGCTGGCCGATGGGCATGGTCCAGCTCTCCGAGTGGCTGCCCCCGAACGGATTGACGAACATGGACAGCGCAGGCTCCAGCGAGCTGTTCTTGGTCAGGCACACCTGGAGCGCCACCCCCAGGAGCATGTGCACACGGTTGGACTTGTAGCGGTTGCTCTTCAAGGTCAGCAGCATCCTCTTCCGCCACGACGGGTCAAACCAGGCGTTGAGGCGAACGTCGTTGCTGACGAAGATGCCGTGCAAGGTGATGCGCGGGTCCCGGTGCTGGAGCAGGTAGCACAGCTCCAGGTCCTGGAGGTCGCGGTCGCTCTCCAAGCCCAGGTAGGGGTCCGTGGGGTCAGGCACGGCGGGCCGGCACAGCCCCTGGCCCAGGGTAAAGCCCGGGTTGCAGCTGGAGCAGCGGGTGCGGTTCTCAGAGGAACAGGAGGTGCAGCGGGGGCCCTCTCCTACTGAGCAGGGGATGGGGCCCTGGCAGGGGGGGTGGTGGTAGGGGCAGGAACAGCTGCGGGTCTCCACAGAGTACAGGCCGATGTGGTCGTTCTCACTGCAGTACAGAAGGGACAGGATGTAGCTCAGCCAGTAGCGAAGGGGTCTGAGGACAGAGGATAGAACATACTGTAGATGAGGGTAACTTCTTAGTCACTTTACATTTTGATTTCTTAGTAAATCTACGTTTTCTTTTGTTTTGGTCACTTTTGTTAGTCCATTTTCTTGTTTTCTGTCCATGAGATCCAGTCAGGTCTAAAATTATTGGGATCCTTTATAAAGATGAGCAAAAAAACCTGTATAAAATAAATAATATTTGTATGCAACAAAAATAAGGGAACTTTACCCAGTACCAGGACAGAGGCTGAAACTTGGTTACAACTGGATCTTCCAGTGAAACAATAATCCCAAACACACATCAATATCCACAAAGAAATGGTTAATTGGCCACAAAATCACAATCACAATCTCAGGACTTAAAACCTGTGGTTTGAATTGAAGAGGGCAGTCCATAAGCGCAGACAAAGGATATCAAAGAACTGGAAAGATTCTGTATGGAGGAATGGTCAAGATCCCTACCAATGTGTTTAGAAAAAGACTCAGTGACATTTTCCTCGCAAGGTGAGGTTTTGAAAGGTATTGAAAACAGGGGTGCCAATCATTTTTTAACCCTTATCTTTTTGCGCAAAATAATATTACTTGTTAAACAAAATCTTTCTCAGAGCAATTGTATTAGTATAAACATTTTCAAATTGGAGCATACAATATAGCTCAGTATTTATTTTATCCAGTCTTATTTGCTAATCTTTATCAAGGGTGCCAATCATTTTTGACCTGACTGTATGTGAAAAACATCTCATCAGACACAGCAGGATTCATACTGCACATTAACAGCAATAATATCGTAAATTGAGTGGGATAGGCAGATCAGAAGCCCCCTTTCTGCTGTCGTAGGCTCAGCTGTTGCAATGCAAGCCAAATCAGACCAAAATGAACATGTTCATCTAGTCGTGAATTCCCCGAGTAGGCAGGTGGGTGGCGATGGAGAGAGCCACACGAACACACACACACACACACACTTTTTTGTTCAATGTATGAATACGGCATATACTAACAACTCAGTACAATTACAGAGCTATTAAAGAAAAAAAATATATGGGATTCTGAGGTTTCATGGGAACACATGCAAAAAATGTACAAGTTTAATAATTCTGCACCGCCATCAAATCCCCCTTTACTACCAGCGAGGTGTGATAAAGCAGTGTAATTGGATTGTGGATTGAGGAAGCAGAGCTTGCCTATGGCAGTAGAACTGATGTATTGTGCCATTTAGTTAATTTCCTATACAAAGAATGGCTATCAAAACAGAGCGGTCAGGAGAGAGGAAGTTATGATAAAAGGAGAGCTGCTCTGGAAAGCTGGAGTAACCAATAACGGGTGGGCCAGGTAGCAGGGCATAGGGCTGAACCAGGAAACCAGTGCTAAAAACATTTATAGTTTAAATTTTAGTCATTTAGCAGATGCTCTTACCCAGAGCGACTTACAGTAGTGAATGCATACATTTCATTTCATTTCATGCATTTAAAAAAAATAATATTTTGTACTGGTCCCCTGTGGGAATCAAACCCACAACCCTGGTGTTGCACACACCATGCTCTACCAACTGAGCCACAGGGAATGCCATTTACTCAGAAACAGTATTTTTAGAGGTACAGTAGAATGGTCCCAGATCTGTTTATGCTATTTTGCCAGCCCCAGTAAGCACAAAGAGTTCTGGGACCAGGCTATCCAAATTCTAAATTGAATGTACTTCAGACTGTAGTTTTGGCAGTTAACATTAATTAAAAGTGATTGCATGTAATTCGTTACTTTAGAAGAGGCATGATCTAAAGCGCAAACGTTTGAATGTCAAAACGTTTCTTCTTCATACTCCTTTCTGAGTGTGGACATCCCACATTATCCGAAGACTTATTGTGACCTAGTATTAAGGCCTAACACAACTCCTGAGCACTGTGGTCTTAGATACTTTGGACAAGAAAGTAGAAACGGTTCTAATTGTACTGCAATAAGCGGCTATCCTTAATTCGGGTTTTCCCAGGTGAGACTCAATTTCTACCGTCAGCACTTCTTGTCTCCTTTCAAAACTTCTCAGCTTTTGTTTCCCAAAAGTACATTTCTTTCTCGTACAGTGCATAAATCAGTTGCATAAATACAAGACAAGGAATTTTAGGGGGGGGGGACCTCGGGTTAACGGACCCCCTAAAAATACTCTGTACCTCTCCCTCTGCAGCACTATTCTGGGCTGATGGCGGCATCTCTTGCTAAGACTGAAGAGCTTGTTAGCGGCGCGACGTGCTTTGTGGAGGAGCAGGCCGCTCGTGGTCTCCAGCTGTTTATAACGTTGGAGCAGATCCCCATCCGTCCTCCACAAGCGCTCCACGACAGATGTGTTCACGGCGTAATGGGTTGGCAACCGTCCAACAAAGCTTTGGAACTCCTCTGGAATAAAACCAAAATAATAAGAAGAAAAAACATGAATAAGTAAAGTTTTATTTTCTTGGCGGGGAGGAGCATGAGCCATTGGGTAATAATAAGAATGTGGTAAAAACGTGTCTGTTCTCACTGTTTTTGTATGTCCCAGAAAAGCAAACAAACCCAAGTATAAATAAACAGCACAACAGTGTGCTCAGAGGTACTGATTCAGGTTGTTCTTATCGTTTATGACTTGCTAGAGAACAGAACTGACATTATTTAATTGGAGCAAAAATGTATCATATTTTATTAACCACCTGTCTGTAATTTGGAGTAGTGAGGGATGGTTATCCAACCTCGGTCATTAAACTGGTCATTTATCAGATGGTGAGTAACTTGGAGTGGGTGCAAAAATACACTTCCAGCTGTTTACAGTATCGAAGCAAGCCCATTTAAATCGCCGTGTTAACCTATTATATCAAGGTTTTTGTTGAAACAATGGTATTTCAGAGGTCTTTCAAAGGAGTGAGAAATACATTGAGACACTTTTCTTATGTGAAGGTTTTAAACTAGTATGCACCCTTCTCCACGACCATATCGCAATGAAAAATTGGACAATGGGGATTTGTATTATTTCCACACATATGAATGCTTATTGAATGTGAGCCTGAAGACCTGACTCCCTACATTCAACACTAGATTGTTGCAAGTCATCAACAAGCTGGCAAAAGCAGAAACACACTGGCACCCAGCCTACTCAATTGTCGCTCATCACCAAGTACATTGGACTGTTGCATATTCAACTAACTCCAGTAAACACCTGATTCCACAAACTCCTGGTTGGCCAGTGTCCAAGTCTCCCTGAGGCGCAGTAGGTTGTTCTCCAGGGCCTGGAGGTCCGTCTGTGGACAGTTGCACTGTGGGAAGTCCGGGCTGCACTGGCACCAGCAGTCACTGGCCCTGCAAACAAACTGTCCCTCCGAGTTACAGCCGATGTAGCTGAGGGCGGCCTGGACGAAGCGGCTCCTCAGGTAGGCTGGTAGAATTACCTGGAGTCCTGGGGAGGCAAGTGAGACGTGGGTAAGTGTTTTGGGGTGTAAGAAGACAACAACAAGCAGGCACTGCAGCTACATTTCTTTAGAGGATTTACCAATTACAGTCATCCAGGGGTATGAATACGTTTCTTGTGGGTTAGCCTCGAGAGCCAATTCGATTCCAGATAGGAACTACTATCCCCTGTATTTGCTGCATTGGACCTCCTTAAGAATGCACCCCATATAAAGGCAGCTGTAGTAAGTTACTGTACAGTAGTCCCTCTAACTTGTTGGGAATAAATGAGTAAACCATGAAAGCAACACCTGATTCATTAATGTTCTTCCAGATTCATTAATGTTCTACCTGTTGACATTTTGTCTGTAGATCTAGTTTCAGAAGTACCTTGTAACTGGATCTTGTTTTCTGGACTGTGGACCAGTACTGAGCTGATAGAGTCAAGGTTGTCATAGTTACTGCATCCAAGCGGGCCCGTCCTGGTCTCAGTCACCTGGGGAGGAAAGGTAACAAATGAACTGTCAATGTTGAATGTTCATTAATTTACCCATGTTTTGTTTCCTGCATCAAACATCTAAACACATTCTGTGGATCTGAATGAGTTCTGAGCGAGGTCAGTTCGGTTTCGGTTCAATGATTTAAAAAATAATCACGGTTTTTGAAATCAGTTTTGATTATTTTGGTTGAATGCTGTAACAACAATTTAATAATAATAAAACAATAATAATAAAAGCCCCATGATGGTAGTGGTAGTATTATTTTCATTCCAAGTCATCATATCATCTCTATAGAGCTGCTGTCTGACAAAATCACTATTTTTTTGTTCTTCAAAGTAAGTAAGGCATACTTTTATGACTGCAGAATTACACCCCCCCAAACACCCCCACCCCCTTGCGAGCAAAACACTTTAGCAGCCCCCCTCATGACAGCGAAGAGAACAAATATACGTTTTAAAGTTCATTTCATGCAATTCTAATCATTTTGGCATGGGATGGAGAGAAAAATTAGCAGTTTTACAGCCAGAGATACCTCGCGAAGCAACAGCTGCGCTCTATATCCCCTCACGATTGTGCATTCTTCTGCCTCTTCCACAGCAGACAAAAAAGAAACACAGACCGGACAAGTAGATGCGCAATGGATTATGGTCATTGTAGTTAATTACCACTCCCTAGTACATCGCACAGTTTAGAGGTCCTGATTTATCTCTAGAGCAGCTGTGCAATGTGCGCCTTGAGCTCACAGAAAACCCCCCGAAAAATAACTGACATTTCTGTTAATTGCTCAGCACGAATCTGAATGAATAGTACACTACATAACCAAAAGTATGTGGACACCTGCTCGTTGAACATCTCATTCCAAAATCATGGGCATGAATATGGAGTTGGTCCCCCCTCTGCTGTTATAACAGCCTTCACTCTTCCGGGAAGGCTTTTCACTAGATGTTGGAACATTGCTACGGGGACTTGCTTCCATTCAGCCACATGAGCAGGCCCTGATGTTGGCCGATTAGGCCTGGCTCACAGTCGGCTTTCCAATTCCTCCCAAAGGTGCTCGAAGGGGTTGAGGTCAGGGCTCTGTGCAGGCCAGTCAAGTTCTTCCACACCGATCTCAACAAACCATTTCTGTGTGGACCTTGCTTTGTGCACGGGGGAATTGTCATGCTGAAAAAGGAAAGGGCCTTCCCGAAACTGTTGCCACGAAGTTGGAAGCACAGAATCATCGAGCATTTCATTGTATGCTGTAGAGTTAAGATTTCCCTTCACTGGAACTAAGGGGCCTAGCCCGAACCATGAAAAACAGCCCCAGACCATTATTCCTCCACCAAACTTTACAGTTGGCACTATGCATTGGAGCAGGTAGCGTTCTCCTGGCTTCCACCAAACCGAGATACGTCCGTCGGACTGCCATATGGTGAAGCATGCAGCAGGACAGAAATTTGACAAACTGACTTGTTGGAAATGTGGCGTCCTATGATGGTGTCACGTTGAAAGTCAATGAGCTCTTCAGTAAGGCCATTCTAATGCCAATGTTTGTCTATGGAGATTGCATGGCTGTGTGCTCGATTTTATACACCTGTCAGCAATGAGTGTGGCTGAAATAGCCAAATATACTAATTTGAAGAGGTCTCCACATACTTTTGTATATATAGTGTATGTGTGTTCCAGTAGTGTACTCTTTAAAGAAGAACATCAACCCTTGGCCATCGCAAAATGTTGATTTTGTGGACAATTAACCATTTCTTTGTCGATTTTGTTGTGTGCTTGGAAGATCCACATGGAGCCAAGTTTCAGCCTCCTAGCAGAGGCAACCAGGTTTATGGCTAAAATGTCCTGGTACTGGGTAAAGTTCATGATGCCGTTGACCTTAACAAGGGCCCCAGGATCAGTACAAGCAAAACCGCTCCATAACATCAAAGCTCTACCACCATATTTTACAGTAGGGATGGGGTTCCTTTCTGCTTATACATCCTTATTTCGACACCAAACCCACCAACGAGTGGCCAAAGAGGCTTTATTTTCATGTCATCCAACAAATGTAAACGTCTGGAGTTTGCTAAACACCATTGGCACTTGGATTAGAACTGGTGCTTTGGTCAGATGACATGAAAATAGAGCTCTTTGGCCATGCACACCAGTGGTGGGTTTGGTGTCGAAATAAGGATGAATAAGCAGAACAGACTACCATACCTACTGTAAAATATGGTGGTGGATATTTGATGTTATGTGTATATTTTCTTGTTATGGGTACACATTCTTTACCGACAGAATCCTGTCCATCCCTTGAATATATAATTGAACCACGTGGGTACAGCCTGATTCTCAGCAGTTTCATCTTGAGATAGACTATGCTACAACTCTTACATACTGAATCCGCACAGCGGGAGTCCGGCAATAAGGAAAATCAACACGCTACACTTAGACTATTTCACATAAATAAATTATCAACAATAAAATGTTGCCAGCAGCCTATCCACTTGCCCCCCCCCCACAGAAACATAGAAAAAATATATAATAAAAGTCCCCACAGCAGCAGCACAGGTTTAACAGTTTGACCTCCTATACTGTATATAGTAACCTATTCTGTAGTAACCTATATTGCATATAGTAACCTATTCTGTAGTAACCTATATTGCATATAGTAACCTATTCTGTAGTAACCTATATTGCATATAGTAACCTATTCTGTAGTAACCTATATTGCATATAGTAACCTATTCGCATCTAACTTCAACTCCGTATGCCCAGAGGCAGAGGGCAGTCGAGGGCCTCTTACTCTGATGGCAGTGGAGGCAATCTGGAGGTGGTGGAGCCGGCGCAGAGTGCTCTCCCTGTCGGTGAAGTAGGAGGCAGCCAGCTGGTGAAGGGCCTCCAGGGTCACCGCCCCTGCCATGGCCCCCGTACCGTTGTGTCTGCTGCCCTCAGCTCCAGCCCCTGGTTCCGGGTCGCGGCTTAGCTTCCTCTTATCCACAAATATCGTCAAGGACTCCTCCCCTGATTACAAAGCAACAGGAAATGAGGAAATGGGAGACTGAGCGGCTGAGCCAGAGACGTTAATCAATGGTAATTATCTCCCATCTCTCCTTCAGGGAGGTTCCAATTATTCAATGACTGTGTTGAAGAACGGTAATGGGCAGAACACGTGATCTATGTTTAATCTCATCCCAGTTCAACAATCATACTGAACTGAGCTCTCTGCTTTAGTGTATGAAGCTCTTTATGCACATAATATATATGTATACATCACATCCAAACTGTATCATTTTCAAGTTACGTTTGGAATCAACCGATTCTGCAGAAGAATCTGTTGTATCTAAGTTACTGAATGTATCTCAGACACTGAGAAGAGTAGGTTTTGACATGAGAGTTATACAAAATCCCCTCTGCAAAAACACACTTATTTTTAGTCTAAGACATTTCCCAGGGAACAATACTGCTATAATGCGGGTCAAGTAGGAACCAACGTTCGGAGCACCCCTTTACTGTACCTCCCAGCGTGGCGGACAGTAGGAGGTGAGTCCCGTACTTCTTGATGATTTTCTCAGTGATCCTGCGGAGTGTGGGCCGCCGCCCAAGCTGCCTGATCGTGTGCATGAAGTCAGGGTCGAGGGGCGGAGCCAGGCCGCCACTGTTGTCACGCCACTCCACCGCCAGGCTGTTGACCTTCCATCGGCCAAACTCCCTGTAAACAACATCACAATAACATGTTTCATACAATAGTTGATTGAATTCTTGATTTGTGGAAGGAGCTTTAACTTTGTGAAAATATCACATTAAACTAAATAGGCTGTTGAGAACATTCAGTCGAATGTAATTGTGGAATTCATTCACAGATAAACCCCAATGCAAACAGACACAACATTTGCAGACAGATACATGCAGTATCTCTCTTACTCAGACTCCGCCACATTTGTTCTGACAGACTGCCACTGGCTAATAGACAGTAGGTCACTCTCAAGCCACATATGTTCACAGGTCTGTAGAGGTGTTTGTGACAGTAGGACCTTATCTTGCAATTGTGTTAGTTATTGCGCCATTGCCTTATTTCTTTGTAGCTTCAAGCTAGCTGTTGCGATGGAAAGAAACCTCAGTTGGGCAATGTCTTTGCTTAGGTGATCTCCACAGTACCATACTGCTACTGTAGCATGAGTCCTTATGGGAGTCCAATGCAGCACTATGAATGCATAACAAGTGCTATAAATTGTCAATGTGACCATGAACTACTATATCCCAGAGGGCCCATAAACCAGTGCAGCGTCCCTATAAGCATGGGTAACCACAGCTTATCCTGAACCAGACCTGAGTGACAAGACCTTGAGCCATTTAGAACGCAATTAGAAACCTTTCAGGAAACCATAGAAATGCTTTGGGTATGAGCACTTGGGGCATCCATAGCAAACCAAATACAGTGCATTCAGAAAGTATTCAGACTCCTTTACTTTTTCCACATTTTGTTACGTTACAGCCTTATTCTAAAATGGATTAAATCGTTTTTCCCCCCCTCAATCTACACACAATACTCCACAAGGACAAAGCAAAAACTGGTTTTTAGAAATGTTTGCAACCTAAAACTGAAATATCACATTAACATAAGTATTCAGATCCTTTACTCTGTATTTTGTTGACGCATCTTTGGCAGCGATTACAGCCTTGAGTCTTCTTGGGTATGACGATACAAGCTTGGCACAACTGTATTTGGAGAGTTTATCCCATTCTTCTCTGCAGATCCTCACAAGCTCTGTCAGGTTGGATGGGGAGCGTCGCTGCACAGCTATTTTCAGGTGTCTCCAGAGTTGTTCGATCAGGTTCAAGTCCGGGCTCTAGCTGGGCCACTCAAGGACATTCAGAGACTCCTGAGTTGTCTTGGTTGTGTGCTTAGTGTCGTTGTCCTATTGGAAGGTGAACCTTCGCCGCAGTCTGAACGCTCTGGAGCAGGTTTTCATCAAGGATCTCTCTGTACTTTGCTCCGTTCATCTTTTCCTCAATCCTGACTAGTCTCCCAGTCTCTACCGCTGAAAAGCATCCCCACAGCATGATGCTGCCACCACCATGCTTCACCGTAGGGATGGTGCCAGGTTTCCTCCAGACGTGACACTTGGCATTCAGGCCAAAGCGTTCAATCTTGCTTTCATCAGACCAGAGAATCTGGTTTCTCATGGTCTGAGAGTCCTTTAGCTACCTTTTGGCGAACTCCAAGTGGGCTGTCATGTGCATTTTACTGAGGAGTGGCTTCCATTTGGCCACTCAACCATAAAGGCCTGATTGGTGGAGTACTGCAGAGATGGTTGTCCTTCTGGAAGGTTCTCCCATCTCCACAAAGGAACTCTGGAGCTCTGTCAGAGTAACCATCAGGTTCTTGGTCACCTCCCTGACCAAGGCCCTTCTCCCCCGATTGCTAAGTTTGGCCGGACGGACAGCTCTAGGAAGAGTCTTGGTGGTTCCACACTTCTTCCATTTAAGAATAATAGAGGCCACTGTGTTCTTGGGGACCTTCAATGCTGCAGAACATTTTTGGTACCCTTCCCCAGATCTGTGCCTTGACACAATCCTGTCTCGGAGCGCTACGGACAATTCCTTTGACCTCATGGCTTGGTTTTTGCTCTGACATGCACTGTCAACTGTGGGACCTTATATAGACAGGTGTGTGTCTTTCCAAATCATGTCCAAATGAATTTACCACAGGTGGACTCCAATCAAGTTGTAGAAACATCTCAAGGATGATCAATGGAAACAGGATGCACCTGAGCTACATTTCGAGTCTCATAGGAAAGGGTCTGAATACTTATGTAAATAAGGTATTCCTGTTTTTATTTTTAATACATTTGCAAATACAATTTCTAACCTGTTTTCACTTTATCATTATGGGGTATAGTATGTAGATTTAATGAGGAAAATGTAAATGTAAATTAATCCATTTTAGAATAAGAGTGTAACGCAACAAAATGTGGAAAAGGGAAAGGCTCTGAACACTTTCCGAATGCACTGCATGTTCACCATTTTATATCACAAAGCCCTTGTGATTCACCATTAACTGTTTGTGATGACCATTACTCGCTACATACAGAGTGTACTGACACGTGTCACATCGACCTCAAGTGTTAATTACAGTCACATCCCATTGGGGACATGCAAACTCTAGCATTCTTAAGACGCAATTCTCTCTCCAGTCTCTACAGTCAAGACTCCTACTGCTCCGTCCTCATGGGAGGCAATCAAATCACTGCCACGAGTAACGATCGGCAGAGAAATAATTGAGGAATAAGGCCGGTGTGGAGAATGTCATTACATCCAATCATCGTAACGAGAGGCAGACTGCAGTGCCTCTCCGGTTGTCACTTGATGGGCACTATAGATCGCACCCCAGTGTTAGCCTGCGGTCTTATTCACCAGTGAGCACTTATGGATTGGAAGCAGGGATACTACGCTAACGCTACACTGGTGGATAATAGTCTGGCAGCTTCCTGTTCAAGACCCAGAGCCATGTGTAATCAAATGTGGAGAAATGGAGAAACGGGAAGGCCCCCCCGGGGAAAATGGAGAGGCGGTCGAGAGGAAAAACGGACACCAGCGGTCTGTCGGTTTAATCACTTGTAACTGAATTCGATGTTAATCCACATGGTTACGTCGCTATGATTATATTCCAATCCAAACAGAGGACGTTTCAAAGCGGGGGCTTCATCTCAATTGAATGGATACCATGTTGCTTTTTCTCCATCCTCTAGAGAGAATTAAAATCAGTCGGAGCTGTTCAGGGAGATGGGTCTCTGTGTGCTCTCCGAGAAGACTATAGCCTTCTCAGCGCCAGTAGAAAGTCTCCTTTATCTAGCTTACCACAAGATTGTGAACAAGTATTGAGCCATAGTGGACCAGAGAAATAAGCTTTTTTGTGCACATGGAACATTTTGGGGATCTTTAATTTCAGCTCATGAAATACGGGACCAACACTTTACATGTTGCGTTTATATTTTTGTTAATTATAGTAATGTCATGATATTGTGAATTGCAGTGGCACAAGGCCAGCATCATCCTATACTTGCCAATGATCATATATGGTTCCTTGGAAGTTTGAGCAGTACAAACACTTCACCTTCAAAATACAAAAATGTAAAATGTAAAAGAACGCCCACTTCACCTTCCATTTATTCCAGGCCATTTAGGAATGTTTCAGACGATACTGCTTTTCTAAAGCAGTCTGTATCCTTTCTGATACAGAGCATGAACCAGAGCGGAGAGTGGATTCAACCAAGTACCACCAACGCAAAAGTTAATATAATGTTAAGAGCACAGTGTAACACATGACCTCAATTTCAATTTGCACTAGTTCTGCAGACACCATACCATCAAATGCGAATTTTGGTGGACAACCAGTGTATGTGTACTTATGTTCGTGTTGACGTCTGTGTTGACGCCACATGGATTTGCATGTCCTTGGTGAATGTATGCAGTTGAGATGCTAATATACAGTGCATTCAATGTGAGGACTGAATTATAGCATACAGTTCATTCAGAAAGTATTCAGACCCCTTATATGCCGTCTAAGAGTCGTTTACACTCTCCACTCTGGTTCATGCTCTAAGAGTTGAGAATCACATACAATAGGAGTGAAGTGCTGTTCAGAGAGGGAGATGTGCCACAGAATAGCCTCACTTGTGTAGAGCTACAGTAGAGGGCGAAAGAGGGGTGGGGGCAGGGGGACAGATGAAGATGGAGGGAGAGAGAGAAGAGAAAGCAAAGATAGATACGGAGAGAGAGATCACCTGTAGATCTTGTATCTGGTGGTGTAGCCCTGCTGGTGTCTCTCCACAGACTCTGTGAACTCCAGGGAATTGTGGAAGGGCCCTTTGTCCGACAGCAGCCAGCCCATGGGCCCAGCACTACCGCCATCACTGGGTCCGGCCGCGGCGGCAGCAACCCCAGCCCAGGTCCAGCAGCAGAACAGGCCCAGAGCGACACCCTCCCATAAGAGCAGCACAGGCACCTGTCTAAGACCGATACCCTGGCAGCTCATGCTTCACCCAGCGACTCCTCATCCTCTCCAAACTTTGCCTGTGTCCTGGGGGGACAACCCATTTGGGGGAATTTGCGAATTGGGGAATGTTAGCCTACTTTAATTGCGACATTTTATAAGCTTTAGTATTGTACTGTATATGATATTGCATGAAATTGTACTACACTGAGATATTTGATATATTAAAGATTGAAAAGGAGAGCTGTGATAAATTCAATATAAAAAACGTAATAAACAAGTACATAAATCAACATTAACATTCCTATGCAATTTCCCGTGCATTTCCACGTCATACTTACGGTTGCATACAACTTGTGAATAGATAGTCCTTATATTGTAAAATAATATGCTTGGGTCCTTACCTGATTTCTGAAAGTGTGGAGACCAAATATGTTTATGTTTAATGAATCAAAGAGATCTCGAGGTTGCACGAGCCCTGATAAAAGGTATTTTCATTTTCCGTGTGGTCAAAATATGAAATAAATTCGCTCAACTGCCCGTGTTAGAATTGATGCGAGGCTGAAATACCAAACAAGGGGAAAAAAAACGTTTTTTTTCCCAGCCTTCTGAAAATAAACCACTTTATATTCCAGAGCACATACATCCATATATTGGAAGGCTCCTCTGTAGATTGCAGGTGGATCTCACATTTGCCTTGCGCAACAACTTCAGCCTCAAAACAGAAGGGAAGAACTCTGGGCGTCCGCCTCAAACAAGTGAGTAAAAATTGCGGTCAAATACAATAATTCACAATTAGTGAATTGAATACGCGTTTTTTCAACTTCCTCATTTTAATTTAACACTTGCTAATTTCTTTTGCAACCCCTAAAATTCCTAAATCGGGTGCACAAGTAGCCTGATCATTCGTTATCGGAGTTCAATTCTCCTAAGCTCAGGCAGTTGCTGCCTCCCTCTTTCAGTATCAGTTGTGTGAATGATGGAGGGGGGAGCAGATTGGAGAGATCTCCTTTCTAGACAAACGAAACGTTGTTCACAATGCACGTTCATGTATTTCATTTGGAATTTGATGATTGTGAGCTCAACTGCTCTAGCAGCCACAACAATTTCAATTTTGATGAAGATGGCAATGATGATGATGATGACGATTGGAATGACAACAAGGCTACACAGCTCCTGGTACTGCATCTACTAATCACAATGATGAACAGCCTGACCTTAGGCTATAAATGTGTTATATGCATGTTGACAGATTGGTCATTTCTACATAGCAATGTCTTGATCTTTTTCAACAGATATTAGTGTAGTATAATTGCATATAATCAATGAGCAATGGCTAGGTATTTATTGATATCTTCCAACCAGTATGGTAGCCTACCAAAAATGAAACAACATCAAACTTGGTTGTAGGTCCTGATTGGCACCGTGCTATAGTTCAAATGAGTTTTGGCTCAGGATTTATTTCATTAGTGATGCAATCGATATGTCATTTCGGTGATGGTGGAAACAGGTGTGGAGCAGATGCATCATTTTGATATTTTCTCACCACGGCAACATCACAGCTAGCTGAAACGCCGGCCGGTCGACACCTCTCACAAGATATGAACGCTGGAGTGACAGTAGTTGAAAGTGGATCCTCTGGGATTGAGGATTAAGGAGGGGTGAGTGAGTGGCAGGTGCAGGCGATGGATCGCTAATTAGACTGTTTCAACTATGAGGGAGCAAAATAATGAAAAGCTAAATGCCTGCACATGAGTACTTTGATGTCAGGTTGGTAATCCCCATTTATGTTGGTTGCTGTAGAAGCCGGCCCTTTGTTCGGGTACTTGCAAGTCATCATTATGTTTGTCATTCAAAGTGCAACGAGTGACTGACGAGAAGTGAAACTGTTAAATGGTTTGGACTGACAGAGCACATTAGGCTAGTCTCTATTTCTCTATGCTACCGAATCCATGGTCTGCAGTCATCGATTTCTCTGTTTTATTGTCATTTGGCAAGGGCCACAGAAGTGTGAAGGGACTTCGTATTCTCGTTCAAACTCAAATTGAACGAATCTTCAATAAGGAGGGGTCATGTCCATACACCCTAAATGACTTCAGTCACCACCAATGCTAGACGTGAGGATCAAATCAAATCAAATGTTATCAGTCACATGCTTCATAAATAACAGGTTTAGACTAACCATGAAATGCTTACTTCCAACAATGGAGAAAGTCATTTTTTTGAGAAATAATAGAAAAGTATTGACACGGAACAATAAAAGTCATAATAAATACACAATGAGTAATGATAACTTGTATACACGGGGTATCAGTACCGAGTTGATGTGCAGGGGTACGAGGTAATTGAGGTAGATATGTGCATATAACTAGGAATAAAGTGACTAGTTAACAGGACAGATAAACAGTAGCAGCAGTGTATGTGATGACTTGGTGCATCGGTACCACTTACCGTGCGGAGGCAGAGAGAACAGTCTATGGGTGGCTGGAGTCTTTGACAATTTTTAGGATCTTCCTCTGACACCGCCTGGTATAGAGGTCCTGGCTGGCAGGGAACTCAGTCCTAGTGATATACTGGGCTGCACCCATTATGTTCTGTAGCACCTTGCAGTCAGATGCCAAGCAGTTGCCATACCAAGCGGTGATGAAGCCAGTCAAGATGTTCTCAATTGTGCAGCTGCCAAATATTTTCAGCATCCTGAGGATGCCCTCTTTTGATGGAAGTTGTAGCAGAATTTCTTATAAGCGTCTGTATTAGTATCCCGCTCCTTAAAAGTGGCAGCTTTAGCCTTTAGCTCAGTGCGAATGTTGCATGTAATCCATGGCTTCTGGTTGGGATATGTACGTATGGTCACTGTGGGGACAACGTCATCGATGCACTAATATTAATGAAGCCAGTGACTGATGTGGTAAACTCCTCAATGCCATCGGATGAATCCCATTCATCCCAAAGATGGTCCCAATCTACATGAAATGGCTCCATTTGAGCAATAACGTAGCCCACAATTCATTATGTCGTTTCTGTCTGGAGAATTTGCTCCTTCAACAACTGATGGTGATTTCCAACAATATGGAAGTCTACAATTGCTTGTGCTGCAAAAGGAATGCATTAAATATTCTGTCGGCAAAAATTAGCTTCCCCCTGGGCTGAAGACTGTTATAGTCTCCTGAAATCTGGGCCTTGGCTGTCTGGGTATACGTTTATTGAAAAGTTCCTTAACCTATCTGCTCTCTTCCTTTTCCCCCACTCTCCCCAGTTATCTGTCTCTCTTTCCTTCCTTCCTACTCTTTCTCCACCTCTTTCTGTTTCTCTCAAGTCTATCTTTCTCGTCTTCCTTACACGTTTCCCCCTTTTTCTTGTTCCACCTCCCCCTCCCTGTCTCCTCTTTATCTCTCTAGCTCTAGTCCTCCTGCTCTTCTTTCCACCTCCCCTGTTACCCACTGAGCTCCAGGATGCAGCTCGGTGATGTGGATTATTTGTGCAGTAATCATCCCCCGGAATTCAGTCTTGGCGGCAGACAGTGTGGAGAAACTCAGAAAGAAATTGCCATCCTGACAATGAATGCGCCTGGAACCTAATGCCCTGTTTTGCCAACGGGGTGCCCGAGCTAATCACCACATTTTTTTTTTTTACAAATAGATGTTTTCTTTTCATCCTCCAGCCAAAAATAAGGCTTGAGGTGTAGTAGTACCTAGAGTGTCATCGTAATCTGTTTGGAGTGGAGCGTATTGACAATGGTGTGAAGAGAGTGGCAGCGGAGAATAGGTCACGCAATTCCGTGTTTGGGAAAATATGCAGTGCTTCGTGTTGTCACCATCAAGATGCTGTTCAGAGTCTCTCAGAGTTGGCTCAAGAGTTCAAGGATGGTCCCAAAGAGTTGTGCATTGCACCTCTCCTGGTTCTGAGTGATAACATGTGCAGCTCAATTTTCAATGTTCAATGACTTGACAATTGACGATGTTCAATAACTTCAATTTTGTTTCTTAGCAATCACTGTTCAATGCCCTGATTGTCTACAAATGTAGAATCTTCATTTGAGCCAGTTTGCTACAGCAGGAAAATAATCCTGCAGCAACAGGAAAGGGTATTTAATGTAACTTGGCAAATGTGGACCTGAAAGTGACGTTAACATGGAGTGGATGATCAGGTCTTGGCTGTGTGCTAACTCCATTTGGCCCTGATACGCACAGACAAAAGCCAGTGCCAAAACCTCTCCAGCGCAAGTAATTGTCAAGACTCTGCGGTTGGATGTTCTGAAATGGAAAATGCCTCATGTTTTCAATTAGATTTACTTTCAAGGGTGTTTGGTTGATGCAAAATGTGACATATACTGCATCTTCCCATCTTGTAAGAGATTTGAAGCAGACATGTGGTTTGCTACTATATTTAGCCACTGTAGTTTGTGGCTGTTGTTAGTTCATGGCTGTGGCATTCTGTATTCAGAAAATAAGTAATTCCATATGTCTTGTGTTCAATGGGACATTGCCATTCTTTTGGACTAAGTAAATATTGCACAATTCTACCTGCATAATTCAGTTCAGGGAGCTGAAATGGCCTGGGCTTTATCAAAGCTTTAACTTCTTAGCCCAGCTGCTGTTTTTGCTGCATCCCTGTATATGTAACTTTTGGATGTTTAGGTTATCCTCCTTTGTTGTATCAGGTTGAACTTTGATGGTGTTTCTGTGGAGAGCTGGCCTATAAGCTGTTTTAGCCGATGGACATCACATGAATTATTGTCTGTTGGTGTTAATGGTTGTCCAGTGGTAACCTGTCATTCAGGGCAGGTGGGGTTGGTAATGTTCTCTCGTTGCGCCGTGATTGGCTCTGTGTTCTGTCACTCATGGGGACACTACGTCACCGCAAAATCTATGGGTAGAACTAAAACATGCTGCCATAGAGTTACATTAGAAGTGCCCATCCAAGAAGGCTCAAGGTCATTGGCCACAGATAAAATTACGTAAAATCACGTTATATCTACCGTAACTTTTCATTGGACTGGTCATGTCAACATCATACTTTAAAAATCTTGTATGCTGCTGCATACAAGACTACATCTGTCCTATCTCGCTCATTAATGTCTTAATCAAAATTACGGATTGCCTCTTATCCGCTCGTCGTCCCCTTATGCCATAGTTTGTACATATCAATTGTCAGTAAAAAACAGAGTTGTTTAAGCAAGTCAGCCATATCAGCCATATTTTTTAAAAGGCAGTAAATGACACTGAATTAACTGTTTCCCTGCCAGACAAGGCTCCGCTGATAGCCAGGTGCAGCAGTGGTAAGGATTCACTTCATGGTGCTGAAAAGAAAGCTCTGCTGTTGGGACAGCTTTATGTAAGCCCTAACAGTTTGTGGGCACCATTTGTCACTGTTATAGTGCAATTAATTTGTGTTGTGTAGTGGCTTTGCTGGCTTTGCTGGCATGCATCAAAACATTTTTGCCCACCAAGATTGACATGCTAAAATCGCCACTGATGTAGTGGAGTTAATAGTCTTGATACTGTACTTTAATATTCCTTGTGAAATCCAAATTAGTTGTTGATGATATCAGTGAAGAGATCTTTAGTGAATCTCCATTAATTAACAATATGCCACAGTTACTGTCGAAGTAATGGTTCAGTTTATATTTTGGCTTGTGATAAGATCGACGAGTCCACGAGTCCTGCACCATGAAAATTACAATGTTTTTTATATTCAAAATGATTGATTCATTTTACATCTCCTTCTTCTGCACAAAGCAACATCAAATTTACCCTTGTCAGTGCTTGTCCTAGCAGGGTATTACTCCAGTTAGCTCATCGTTTTGTTTATGACACCCAAGACCATAAAATGCATTTTTTCATTTGTTTTTATAACTAATAACTTCCCAAAACTTGTCTCCTTTTAACCCAAAACAAATCTCACGTAATTTGGGCCGCTGCTCGATTAGGTTCTGGGTGGGAAGCGTGTTAGAATTTGAGATTTTCCGGTTTGCGGAGTCTCCGCCCTTGCAAAAGGAAACTCTTAGCCAAATCTCTTCCCCATTATCCTTTTCCCCTAGCTGCAACTCCAACGGTAATGAATCATCGGGCACCGTGCTTTGATGTTGTTTCAACGGGCAATCCTTACGATTGAACTGCTTATTCAACCTCCGTTTTTGAGGATGTGAGCTCACAGGGTGGTCAGGGATGGGAGAGAGGCTGGCATTGGAGAGAAGGATAGTGCATACAGGTCACCTTGAGGAATTACAAGGGCAAATATATTTTTACTGAATACTATGTGTTCGGTTCAGGTAAGTGGTACTAATTAATTGTAAGGTAAGCAGAGCTGTGCATGCATCATAATAGCCCAATTTGACATATTTGCAAGCTTTAAAGATTATTCCATTCACTGCGGACATTGCAATGCTGGAAAGGAAAGCATGAGTATTGTCTACAATTGCAAAGTTGCATATTGGTTCCTACATTCAATTACATTGGAACTATGAAATGATTAAGCTAATGTATACTGCTGTTATCTTAACACCACTGCCTTAATGCATTTCAAAACATTTTATTACCTTAAGAACATCCAGTATCTCTGAGAACAGTTTGGCCCACGATAAATACATCCATGTCACATACTGGAGTTAGCTATATTTTCATGCCATGTGCTGGAGTTAGTTAAATGGCTAACTGGTCTTCATGCCACACGTACTGGAGTTTGCTAATCAGCTAACTAACATCCCATGTCATGTGCTCTGAACTTTATGCCACATATTGGAGCTAGCTGGCCTCCATGTTACATATGCTGAAATTAACTAGACAGCTAACTGACCTTGCTTCACATGGGCCATGTCAAATGTAGAGTTAGTTTAACAGTTAATTTACATTCAAGTTCAACAACCAGTGGTTAATTGAAAAGTCTGCTCCATAGCCCTCGGGTTCTCCAGCACTTCTTCAGTAAACATGACAGACTTAAAGAACTCCTGTCTCTGCTCCAAGGGATGTAAACATTGCCACAGGCTCATTACGCTCAAATGAGCCCCAGTCTGAAATTATGCAAACACTGGAGAGCTTAATCAGGTCATTAGTAGGAACTCCTATGCAAGCTCTGAATGCCGCTGTATGTAGGGTTACCACATGTCCCGGACTGTGCGGGACAGTCCAGAACTGCCAGCTTGAATTTGAGGGTATGTTCATGTATATTGAGCGAACCGTTTAGAAATTACAGAACTTTATGTACATAATATACATAGTACCACCATTTTAGGGGACCAAAAGTATTGGGACAAATGTGATCCACCGGCTCGATTCGGTCTTACGTAGCAAAATTTGAAATTGTGTTTTTTACATTGGATAACAGTTGAGGAACAATGGGAAAGTAATTCTGCTTTGAAATTTAATAAACCTGTAACCTCACTTTTGAGAAAATGGCCCTTGAATGTTTTGGTACCTACTGGAGAGCTCTTCTTTGTCTACACCCATTCAGAATCATTCACATACTCTTAAGCTTTAGTCCCACCCGTCTCTTTAAGGATTCACATGTGAGGTCATGTACTAAACAACCAAAGATTTCAAGACTAAAGGCAAGTTTATACTATGGGTGTGTTCGTAAATTTACTCTGGAGTGCCAGAGTGTGACCTGAACATTCATAAACTCAGGTCGTTGTCAGATTGTCATTTGACTGGATGCTCTGGCCGAGGAGTAGGGTTTGTCCGATTGTTCTGCCTAACAACAGCAATCAAGCACCCAAGCTAACTGGCTAAGGTTGGCAAGCTTGCTAGCTACTTCCAGACACAAATGAGAGAACAGCTCACTCGGACCATTTTACTCACCCTAGCAGAGCTGGTAAGGCTGTTTTTATGTTATCCACAGCATTGGTGACTCCCAACTGTGCTGCTGGCAACAATTGAATTGCTCTGAAATTGGAGTAGATAGCCAGAGCATGTTTTCAACGTCTATCGACAGCGTCTATCGACAGTTGTCGCAGTGACATCATAAACATTATATTGAAATAGTTACTTGCATAATGGAGTATTTTGTTTTTCCATGTAGCTAGCTAGCTAAACAATGAACCATAATCCCAACTCATAACATTACTACTCTGCATGAATCTGCAGGTAGCTAACCAACCAGGTTTAATGTTAGCTAGCTAACATTAGGCTATAACTAGCAATGCAAATGGCTCTGAGATACGAATAATATTACTACATACAGTTGAAGTCGGAAGTTTACATACACCTTAGCCAAATACATTTAAACTCAGTTTTTCACAATTGCTGACATTTAATCCCAGTAAAAATTCCCTGTTTTAGATCAGTTAGGATCACCACTTTATTTTAAGAATGTGAAATGTCAGAATAATAGTAGAGAAAATGATTTATTTCAGCTTTTATTTCTTTCATCACATTCCCAGTAGGTCAGAAGTTTACATACACTCAATTAGTATTTGGTAGCATTGCCTTTAAATTGTTTAACTTGGGTCCAACGTTTCGGTAGCCTTCCACAAGCTTCCTGACAGAGCTGGTGTAACTGAGTCAGGTTTGCAGGCCTCCTTGCTCGCACACGCTTTTTCAGTTCTGCCCACACATTTTCTATAGGATTGAGGCTAGGGCTTTGTGATGGCCACTCCAATACCTTGACTTTGTTGTCCTTCGGCCATTTTGGCACAACTTTGGAAATATGCTTGGGGTCATTGTCCATTTGGAAGACCCATTTGCAACCAAGCTTTAACTTCTTGACTGATGTCTTGAGATGTTGCTTCAGTATATCCAGATAATTTTCCTTTCCTCATGATGCCATCTATTTTGTGAAGGGCACTAGTCCCTCCTGCAGCAAAGCACCACATGACGCTGCCACCCCCGTACTTCACGGTTGGGATGGTGTTCTTCAGCTTGCAAGCATCCCCCTTTTTCCTCCAAGCATAACGATGGTCATTATGGCCAAACAGTCCTATTTTTGTTTCATCTGAGGACATTTCTCCAAAAAGTATGATCTTTGTCCCCATGTGCAGTTGCAAACCGTAGGCTGGCTTTTTTATGGCGGTTTTGGAGCAGTGGCTTCTTCCTTGCTGAGCGGCCTTTCAGGTTATGTCAATATAGGACTAATTTTACTGTGGATATAGATACTTTTGTACCTGTTTCCTCCAGCATCTTCACAAGGTCCTTTGCTGTTGTTCTGTGATTGATTTGCACTTTTCGCACCAAAGAACGTTCATCTCTAGGAGACAGAACACGTCTCCTTCCTGAGCGGTATGACGACTGTGTGGTCGCATGGTGTTTATACTTGTGTACTATTGTTTGTACAGATGAACGTGGTACCTTCAGGCATTTGGAAATTGCTCCCAAGGATGAACCAGACTTGTGGAGGTCTACCATTTTTTTTCTGAGGTCTTGGCTGATATCTTTTGAATTCCCTATGATGTCAAGCAAAGAGGCACTGAGTTTGAAGGTAAGCCTTGAAATACATCCACAGGTACACCGCCAGTTGACTAGAATTATGTCAATTAGCCTATCAGAAGCTTCAAAAGACATGACATAATTTTCTGGAATTTTCCAAGCTTTTTAAGGGCACAGTCAACATAGTGTATGTAAATTCTGACCCACTGGAATTGTGATACAGTGAATTATAAGTGAAATAATCTGTCTGTAAACAATTGTTTGAAAAATTACTTGTCATGCACAAAGTAGATGTCCTAACCGACTTGCCAAAACTATAGTTTGTTAACAAGACATTTGTGGTGTGGTTGAAAAACGAGTTTTAATGATTCCAAACTAAGTGTATGTAAACTTCCGACTTCAACTGCAGATTATTCACGTAATGTTAGCTAGCGAGCCAGCTAATATTACCTATCTAACAGTACTTCTTAGGGCTAGACGTCCCGCTAGCGGGACAACTTCCGGTGAAACTGGAGGGAGCGCAATTCAAATTTGTAATCGTAAAAATTATGGATATTAAACATGTACGTACATACAAGTGTCTTATATCAGTTGATAGCTTAAATTCCTGTGAAACTAAATTCACTGTCTGATTTACAGTAGCCATTACAGGGAAAGCATGCCATGCGATTGTTTGAGGACGGCACCCCACATCAAAATATTTTTCCACCGGCACAGGTTTCATAAATTCACAAATAGTGATTAAATATTCACTTACTTTTTGAAAATCTTCCTCAGATTTGTCATCCAAAGGGTCCCAGCTATAACATGCGGTGTCGTTTTGTTAGATAAAATCCTTCTTTATATCCCAAATAGTCAGTTTTGTTGGTGCCATCGATTTGAGTAATCCACTCGTTTAACCTCTCTGGCGCAGGTGGGACGAATTCCTCCCACCTGCGTAACAGCCACTGAAATCCAGTGGCGCGATTTTTGAAACGTTTGAAATACTATTACTTCAATTTCTCAAACATATGACTATTTTACAGCTATTTAAAGACAAGACTCTCGTTAATCTAACCACACTGTCCGATTTCAAAAAGGCTTTACAACGAAAGCAAAACATTAGATTATGTCAGGAGAGTGCCCAGCCAGAAATAATCAGACACCCATTTTTCAAGCTAGCATATAATGTCACAAAAACCTAAACCACAGCTAAATGCAGCACTAACCTTTTATGATCTTCATCAGATGACACACCTAGGACATTATGTTATACAATACATGCATGTCTGTTCAATCAAGTTCATATTTATATCAAAAAACAGCTTTTTACATTAGCATGTGACGTTCAGAAAAAGCATACCCCCCGCAAACTTCCGGGGAATTTACTAACAGTTTGCTAAATTACTCACGATAAACGTTCACAAAAAGCATAACAATTATTTTAAGAATTATAGATACATTACTCCTCTATGCACTCGATATGTCCGATTTTAAAATAGCTTTTCGGATGAAGCACATTTTGCAATATTCTAAGTACATAGCCCAGCCATCACCGGCTAGCTATTTAGACACCCGGCAAGATTAGCCTTCACCAGAATCACATTTCCTATAAGAAAAACGGGCTTACCTTTCCTGTTCTTCGTCATAATGCACTCCCAGGACTTCTACTTCAATAACAAATGTAGGTTTGGTCCCAAATAATCCATCGTTATGTTCCATCAACAACGTTTTGTTCTTGCGTTCTAGACACTATCAGAATACTAAATCACGGTCACGAGCATGGCGCATGACGTGACAAAAAATGTCTAAATATTCCATTACCGTACTTCGAAGCATGTCAACCGCTGTTTAAAATCAATTTTTATGCCATTTATCTCGTAGAAAAGCGATAATATTCCGACCGGGAATCTGCAATAAGCTAAACAGCCGAATGAAATTTCTCCACGGGGGCGAATCGCGCACGCGCCTCATTCCATTGTCACCTAATGGGACACTTGGAAGAGGCGATAATCTGTTTCAGCCTGAGGCACCCTCGTCATCGTTCCTGTTTTTCCCGGGCTCTGAGAGCCTATTGGAGCCCTAGGAATTGTCACGTTACAGCTAAGATCCTTACTCTTCAATAAACAGAGGCAAGAAGAACGACTCCTTGTCAGACAGGCCACTTCCTGCATGAAACCTACTCAGATTTTTGCCTGCCATAGGAGTTCTGTTATACTCACAGACACCATTCAAACAGTTTTAGAAACTTTAGGGTGTTTTCTATCCAAACCTGAACAATAATATGCATATTCTAGCTTCTGAGTTGGTGTAGGAGGCAGTTAAAAATGGGCACATATTTTTTCCAAAATTCTCAATACTGCCCTCTATCCCAAACAGGTTAACATGCAGAGATTGGAATCCAAAAATGTATCTCTAAACTTAGTTAAAACAAGTCAAAATACGTTTCAGATACCCTAAAAGGTAATCAAACTATAATATTTCATACGGAAAGAAGTATGTTCAATAGGAAACCAATATTAGTAAGTGGGTCTTGTCGTCATTGCGTGCCCAAACACGAATTTCTAAGACTGTGTTCCTGTACTTAAACTGATATTCCTTCTTTGTTTTTGAAGTTACAAGCCTGAAACCTTGAACATAGACTTCTGACACCCTGTGGAAGCCATAGGAATTGCATCCTGGGAGCGAGAGTTAATTATTTCCCTATACATTCCATTGTAAGTGCATGGGCTCTCAAAAAAACAATTCTGGTTGGTTTTTCTCCGACCATATCTATTGTGTTATAGTCTCCTACATTATTTTAACATTTCTACTAACTCCAAAGTGTTTTCTTTCCAATGGTACCTATTATATGCATATCCTGGCTTCAGGGCCTGAGCAACAGGCAGTTTACTTTGGGTACGTCAGTCAGGCGGAAATTGAGAAAAAAGGACCCTAGCCCTAGCAAGATTAACTTGAAATGAAAAAGACTGACAAAATTAGAAACATGTAATATCTAAAAATGTAGCTTTCTAGACTCTATTACCCATATACATGTATTGACGCTTCTCCCTCTCTGTCACGGATGCCATGGTTGCCCTTAGTTTGAAGATGTAATCCGGAGACAGATGTTTTATACAACAGCCTCCTGTGTGTTCTCTTTTCGACTTCGTCTGCATATTTGCAATCAAACTGCAGAATTTTCGCCATCTCCTTAGCTATCATATTCTAATTCCACTGATTTCAAATCTGAAAGTGGAGAGCAACACTTATGCAGTTCTGCTTGGTGTTATATGTTTAAAGAGCTATGTTAGAAAGAATTACCTACACATACTGACCAGCTTATGTTAGAGACAGAAGCGAGCTACATGGTAGACAAATCTGAACTCATCTCTCTGTATGTCCAGCCTACTCATTATCTCAGCCAATCATGGCTAACCGGAAGGTTGCTGACTTTTTCCGTGGCTAAACCAACTAGGTTCATAATGTAACGATTTTATTTTTATTTACTGATGGCATACACGTTTGTTATTAAGGCACATGAAAGTTCACATGTTCCAGAAGACATTTCTTCCAAAAAACGCTAAATTGATAAAAAAATTAAGTTTATGTTCAAATGGCTCTCCTGTGAAGTAGTGATGCATGACATACATGTCATTTTGCAGTCATTTTTATTGTAAATAAGAATAGAATATGTTTATAAACACTTGTACATTAAAGTGGATGCTCCCATGATTACGGATAGTCCTGAATGAATTGTGAATAATGATGAGTGAGAAAGTTAGATGCACAATTATTATACCCCCCCAACCCAAAATGCTAACCTCCCCTGTTATTGGCGGAGAAAAAGGGGCCAGAGGGCTGGCTGCCTTTTGAGAATTCGTAGGTGATCGAATAAACCCCTACTTTCTTCCATTCTGCTTGCAAACGTGCAATCTTTGAAGAATAAAATCGATGACCTACGCAGAAGATTAAACTATCAACGGGACATTCAAAACTGTAATATCTTATGCTTCACGGAGTTGTGGCTGAACGACGACACTATCAACATACAGCTGGCTGGTTATATGCTGTACCGGCAGGATAGAACATCGGCATCTGGTAAGACAAGGGGTGACGGACTATGTAGTTTTGTAAATAACAGCTGGTGCACGATATCTAAGGATGTCTCGAGCTATTGCTCGCCTGAGGCAGAGTATCTCATGATAAGCTGTAGACCACACTATCTACCTCGAGAGTTTTCATCTGTATTTTTCGTAGCTGTTTACATACCACCACAGACTGAGGCTGGCACTAAGACAGCATTGAATGAGCTGTATTCCGCCATAATCAAACAAGAAAACGCTCACCCATAGGTGGCTCTCCTAGTAGCCGGGGACTTTAATGCAGGGAAACTTAAATCCGTTTTACCAAATTTCTATCAGCATGTTAAATGTGCAACCAGAGGGGAAAAAAAATCTGGACCACCTTTGCTCCACACACAGAGACGCATACTAAGCTCTTCCTTGCCCTCCATTTGGCAAATCTGACCATAATTCTATCCACCCTGATTCCTGCTTACAAGAAAAAATTAAAGCAGGAAGCACCAGTGACTAGATCAATAAAAAAGTGGTCAGATGAAGCAGATGCTAAGCTACATGACTGTTTTGCTAGCACAGACTGGAATATGTTCCAGGATTCCTCCAAGTACACCACATCAGTCATTGGCTTAATCAATAAGTGCATTGATGACATCATCCCCACAGTGATCGTACGTACATACTCCCACCACAAGCCATGGATTACAGGCAACATCCACACTGAGCTGAAGGCTAGAGCGCCGCTTTCAAGGAGCGGGACTCTAACCCAGAAGATTATAAGAAATCCTGCTATGCCCTCCAACGAACCATCAAACAGGCAAGCGTCAATACAGGACTGAGATCGAATCGTACTACACCGGCTCTGATGCTCGTAGGATGTGGCAGGGCTTGCAAACCATTAGAGACTACAAAGGGAAGCACAGCCGAGAGCTGACCAGTGAAACGAGCCTACCAGACGTGCTAAACTACTTCTATGCCCGCTTCGAGGCAAATAACACTGAAACAGGCATGAGATCACCAGCTGTTCCAGAAGACTGTGTGATCACACTCTCCGCAGCCGATGTGAGTAAGACCTTAACATCCGATGTGAGTAACAGGTTAACATTCACAAGGCCGCAGGGCCAGACGGATTACCAGGACGTGTACTACGAGCATGCACTGACCGACTGGCAAGTGTCTTCACTGATATTTTCAACCTCTCCATGTCCAAGTCTGCAATACCAACATGTTTCAAGTAGACCACCATAGTGCCTGTGTCCAAGAACACTAAGGTAACCTGCCTAAATGACTACCGACCCGTAGCACTCATGTCTGTAGTCATGAAGTGCTTTGACAGGCAGGTCCTGGCTCACATCAACACCATTATCCCAGAAACCCTAGACCCACTCTGATTTGCATACCACCCCAACAGATCCACAGATGATGCAATCTCTATTGCACTCTACACTACCCTTTCTCACCTGGACAAAAGGAACACCTATGTGAGAATGCGATTCATTGACTACAGCTCAGCGTTCAACACCATAGTGCTCTCAAAGCTCATCAATAAGATAAGGGCCCTGGGACTAAACACCTCCTTCAGCAACTGGATCCTGGACTTCCTGACGGACCGCCCCCCAGGTGGTAAGGGTAGGTAACAACACATCCGCCATGCTGATCCTCAACACAGGGGCCCCTTAGGGGTGCGTGCTCTGTCCCCTCCTGTACACTCATGACTGCACGGCCAGGCACGACTCCAACACCATCATTAAGTTTGCCGATAGTGGTAGGCCTGATCACTGACAACGACGAGACAGCCTATAGGGAGGAGATCAGAGATCTGTCAGTGTGGTGCCAGGACAACAACCTCTCCCTCAACGTGATCAAGACAAAGAAGATGATTGTGGACCACAGGAAAAAGAAGACAGAGCACGCCCCCATTCTCATCGACGGGGCTGCACTGGAGCAAGTTGAGAGCTTCAAGTTCCTTGGTGTCCACATCACTAACAAACTAATATGGTCCAAGCACACCAAGACAGTCGTGAAGAGGGCACGACAAAATCTATTCTTCCTCTGGAGACTGAAAAGATTTGGCATGGGTCCTCAGATCCTCAAAAGGTTCTACAGCTGCACCATCGAGAGCATCCTGACTGGTTGCATCACTGCCTGATATGGCAACTGCTCGGCCTCCGACTGCAAGGCACTACAGAGGGTAGTGCGAACGGCCCAGTACATCACTGGGGCCAAGCTTCCTGCCATCCATGACCTCTATACCAGGCAGTGTCAGAGGAAGGCCCTAAAAATTGTCAAAGACTACAGCCACCCTAGTCATGGGTTGTTCTCCCTGCTACCGCACGGCAAGCGGTACCGGAGCGCCAAGTCTAGGTCCAA
Organism: Salmo trutta; assembly: GCF_901001165.1. Taxonomy (NCBI): domain Eukaryota; kingdom Metazoa; phylum Chordata; class Actinopteri; order Salmoniformes; family Salmonidae; genus Salmo; species Salmo trutta. The sequence goes on from NC_042977.1 coordinate 10,010,106, forward strand.
GAGGCTTCTAAACAGTTTCTACCCCCAAGCCATAAGACTCCTGAACAACTAATCAAATAGCTACCCAGACTATTTGCATTACCTCTCCCCCTCTTTTACACCCACTGCTACTCTCTGTTGTTATAATCTATGCATAGTCACTTGTATAACTCTACCTACATGTACATATTACCTCAACTAACCAGTGCCTCCGCACATTGACTCTGTACCGGTACCCCCCTATATATAGTCTCGCTATTGTTATTTTACTGCTGCTCTTTAATTACTTGTTACTTTTATTTCTTATTCTTATCCATCTTTTTTTAAACTGCATTGTTGGTTAGCAGCTCGTAAGTAAGCATTTCACTGTAAGGTATGCACCTGTATTCGGCGCATGTGACTAATAACATTTGATTTGATTTATTGTAATGGTGAGAGGTTAGCATGTCTTAGGGGCACAACATAATCAGAAACACAACTAAAACAAACAGAAAATGCATCCAACAAGTTTGTAGAGTCACAAGCTTGATGTAATCATGGCGTGCCAGGAATATGGGACCAAATACTACATTTTTGACTACTTTAAGTGAATTTGTCCCAATATTCTCAGTCCCCTAAAATAGGGCGACAATGTACAAAAAGTGCTGTAATTTCTAAACGGTGTAACGACGGTCGTCAGGAATGGACCAAGGCGCAGCGGGTTGAGTGCTCATAATTAACTTTTTAATGAAAACACTTACTCAAACAAAACACAACAAAACAATAGACGACGAATACAGACTTGAAGGCAAATAACAGCAATTCAAGTGACAACCTCCCACAAATACAAACACAAACACACCCTAATATATAGGACTCTCAATCAAAGGCAACTAGACAACACCTGCCTTCAATTGAGAGTCCACACCCCAATTAACTAAACATAGAAACAGACCAACTAGAAAGAACAGACTAACAGAGCAGTGACCAAAAACCCCGGAATACATAAATCGACTACCCTCTACATAATACACACACCCCGAACCACATAAACCAAATACCCTCTGCCACATCCTGACCAGCCTACACTAACAAAATAACCTTCATACTGGTCAGAACGTGACAAACGGTGTCTCAATACTTTTGGAGCTCACTGTATATCATAAGGATGTGGTACTGGTTGTGTTAAAAACTTCCCCAATCGTTGTTGAGATCTGATTTTCTCACTATCTTTTATAGTGAGACGAGGAATTAATTCACAGTGAATAACGAATAACAGGTCAAAATAACATGGTTATATACCAGAGGTGGGACCAAGTCATTGTTTTACGAGTCACAAGTAAGTCTCAAGTCTTAGCACTCAAGTCCCAAGTCAAGTCCCAAGTCAAGACAGGCAAGTCCGAGTCAAGTCTCAAGTCAAGACCAACAAGTATCAAGTCAAGTCTCAAGTCCTAAACTTTGAGTTCCGAGTCCTAAACAAGTCATAATGTGCTCTTCACCAAATGTAATACCATTTCATATTTTTAACAAGAGTAATAGTTAGTATATTACATTAATGCAAATCATGCATGCTTTTAAAAATATATCTTTTATTTATTACTTTCCAAATAAATGTTATATTTCCATGGAAATACATGGGTAGCCATGAGAGAGACACCCCTCCCAATAGTGAGTAACTATCGCTATGGGGCGCAATGGGGCGTTGTAGGCTTGTACACAATCTCCCAACCTTCACACACACACACACACTCTCTCTCTCTCTCTGTGTGGTTACAGTAGGCTAACAGTATGTCAATGGTTTTAGGAACAGCAGTAACATCAGGCAGGATTTAGGCACCAACTGCCTAGCCAGTTGTAGCTCAATCTTGGGTGCAACGATCACGTTCCCGCACTGACTGACTGTGTGGAGTCTCATTGATTTAACGTTACGTTAGTCGAAATGCCACTAGCAAAGTTATAAATTGTATAGCTGTCGGCTATATTAGCCATGACTTACTGTTCTTTGTGCAGCTTCAAATGCCGAACAAAGTTGTAAATTGTTGCACCTCTGTGTGTCATTTTCTTCCTGCATGTTTTGCAAGTTGCAAGCCGTTTTTTGTTGATACAGCGTCGTCTTTATATCCGAAAATAATAATTTGGGGTATCATCTTTCCAAGGGCTCTAGCTGAATTCACCCGCCAACGTTCCTCTGCACTGCCACGGACAACGTTTTCTCAGCTGGCACATTTTGATTGGCTGCTGTCCGATTCAAACTGTAATCCGTTAAATGAAGAGTTGATGCGCTACACACTTTTTTTTAATAGCATCATTTTTAATATTTGGGCTTGGGGAGGGTATCAAGTCAGGTCGAGTCAAAAGGCTCAAGTCCAAGTTAAGTCACGAGTCATTAGTGTTAAAGTCAAATAAAATCAAATAAAATTTATTTATATAGCCCTTCGTACATCAGCTGATATCTGAAAGTGCTGTACAGAAACCCAGCCTAAAACCCCAAACAGCAAGCAATGCATGTGAAAGAAGCACGGTGGCTAGGAAAAACTCCCTAGGAAAAACTCCCTAGAAAGGCCAAAAACCTAGGAAGAAACCTAGAGAGGAACCAGGCTATGAGGGGTGGCCAGTCCTCTTCTGGCTGTGCCGGGTGGATATTATAACAGAACATGGTCAAGATGTTAAAATGTTCATAAATGACCAGCAGCATAAAGTCAAAGTCAAGTTGCAAGTCATCATATTTGTGACTCAAGTCTGACTCGAGTCCAAGTCATGTGGCTCGAGTCCACACCTCTGCTATATACAGGGAGTACCAGTACTGAGTCGATGTGCAAGGGTACGAGGTAATTGAGGTAGCTATGTACATATAGAAGGGGTAAAGTGACTTGACAACAGGATAGATAGACAGTAGCAGAAGCGTACTGTATGTGGTGATTGAAAAAGTGTGTGTATAAGAGTGTGTGTGTGGCGTCAGTATGTGTGTGTTTGGGTGTCAGTGTAAGTATGTTTGAGTGTGGGTAGAGTCCAGCGTGTGTGCATAGAGAAAGTGCAAGAGAGTTAATGCAAAAATGGGTCAATGCGGGTATTCAGTGTAGCCATTTGATTAGCAATTTAGCAGTCTTGCTTAGCAGTCTTATGGCTTGGGGGTGGAAGCTGTTCAGGGTCCTGTTGGTTCCACACTTGGTGCACTGGCACTGCTTGCCATGCAGTAGAAGAGAAAACAGTCTATTACTTGGGTGGCTGGACACCGCCTGGTATAGAGGTCCTGGATGGCAGGGACTTCGGCCCCAGTGATGTACTGTGCCGTACTCACAACCCTCTGTAGCGCCTTGCGGTCGGGTGCCTTGCAGTTGCCGTACCCAGAGGTGATGCAGCCAGTCAATATGCTTTTAATGGTGCAGCTGTAGAACTTTTGAGGATCTGAGGGCCCATGCCAAATCTTTTCAGCATCTTGAGGGGGAAGAAGCGTTGTCGTGCCGTCTTCACAACTATGTGGGTGTGTGTGGACCATGTTAATTCCTTAGTGATGTGGACACCAAGGAACTTGAAGCGTTCAACAAGCTCAACTTCAGCCCCATCGATGTGGATGGGGGCGTGCTCACCCCTCCGTTTACTGTAGTCCACGATTAGCTCCTTTGCCTTGCTGACGTTGAGGCAGAGGTTGTTGCGTCTCTGACCTCCTCGCTATTGGCTACCTCATCGTCGTCAGTGATCAGTCCTACCACCGTCATATCATTTAACATATTAGCTGCTACTTCTGTGACGTGGTGAGATTGGACCCAGGTGCAGAGAAGAGACCAGACGAGGAATCCGATTGTCACTCTGACAGAGCTCCAGAGTTTCTTTGTGGATATGGGAGAACCTTCCAGAAGGACAACCATCTCTGCAGCACTCCACTAATCAGGCTTTTATGGTAGATTGGCCAGACGGAAGTCACTCCTCAGTGAAAGGCACATGACAGCCGGCTTGGAGATTGCCAAAAGACACCTAAAGACTCAGACCATGAAAAACAAGATGATCTGGTCTGATGAAACCAATATTGAACTATTTGGCCTGAATGCCAAGCGTCACGCCTGCAGGAAACCTGGCAACATCCCTACTGTGAAGTATTGGGGTGGCAGCATTATGCTGTTGGAATTTTATTCAGCGGCACTTACTGGGAGACAAGTTAGGATCGAGGGAAAGATGAACGGAGCAAAGTACAGAGAGATCCTTGATGAAAACCTACTCCAGAGCACTCAGGACCTCAGACTGGGGTAAAGTTTCACCTTCCAATAGTACAACGACCCTAAGCACACAGCCAAGACAATGCAGCAGTGGCTTCGGGACAAGTCTCTGAATGTCCTTGAGTGGCCCAGACACAGCCTGGACTTGAACCCGATCTCTGGAGAGACCTGAAAATAGCTGTGCAGCGATGCTCCCCATCCAACCTGACAGAGCTTGAGAGGATCTGCAGAGAACAATGGAAGAAACTCCCCAAATACAGACGTGCAAAGCTTGTAGTGTCATACCCAAGAAGACTTGAGGCTGTAATTGCTGCCAAAGGTGCTTCAGCAAATTACTGAGTAAAGTAAAGGGTCTGATGTGGATGGGGGCGTGCTCACCCCTCTGTAAATGTGATATTTCAGTTTTGAATTGTTTTCTACATTTGCAAAAAGTTCTTAACATGTTTTTGTTTTTTCATTATGAGGTATTGTGGGTAGGTTGATGAGGGGAAAAATGATTTAATCAATTTTAGAATAAGGCTGTAACATAACAGAATGTGGAAAAAGTCAAGGGGTCTGAATACTTTCCGAATACACTGTATTGATGTTAGTTCAAGCACACTGTCACGTCCTGACCTGTATAAGGGTTATTTGTTATTGTAGTTTGGTCAGGACGTGGCAGAGGGTATTTGTTTCATGTCGTTCGGGGTGGTGTTTTTGGTAGAAGGGTATTTGATTTATGTATTCCGGGTTTTTGGGCACTGTTCCTTGTTTATGTATTTCTATGTTTAGTCTAGTTAGTTGTATCTCTATGTTTAGGTTAATGGGGGGTTGGACTCTCAATTGGAGGCAGGTGCTTTCTCGTTGCCTCTGATTGAGAGTCCTATATATGTGTATGTGTTTGGTTTAGTGTTTGTGGGAGATTGTTTCTTGTTTTGCGCGTGTGAGCCTTACAAGACTGTTTTGTTGATCGTTCGTTCTTTTGTTTGTTATTTTGGTGTTCTCTTTGATTTAAAATAAACTACAAGATGAGCATCCACATTCCTGCTGCGTTTTGGTCCTCCCTTCCAGACGACAACCGTGACAGAATCTCCCACCACAAACGGACCAAGCAGCGGAGGAAGGAGCAACAGGTGGACTTTGAGGAGCAAGGGGAAATTAAGTTGGACCAAGGGAGAAATGGACATGGGAACAGATTATGGCCGGGGAGGGCCCATGGAGAAAATGGAGCGAAGACCGGGAACGCTACCGAGGAACACGACTGGCATTGAAGCACGAGAGGCGCCCCCAATAAAAAATGTTGGGGGGGCACACGGGTAGTTTGGCTGGGCCAAGGGTGAGCCCTAAGCCAGCTCCCCGTGTTCATATGGAGGACCGTATGGAGTGGAGGGCGCCGTGTTTTGCTGAAGTGCGCACAATCTCGCCCATACGCACGCACAGTCCAGTGCGAGTTATTCCAGCCCCTCGCAGATGCCGTGCTAGAGCGGGCATCCAGCCTGGTAGGAGGATGCCTGCGCAGCGCGTCTGGTCACCGGTGCGCCTCCTAGGACCAGGCTACCCTACGCCCGCTCTACGCATGGCAACCATCAGGCCCCTGCACAGCCCAGTTCACCCTGTACTAGCACCCCGCTCGTACAGGGCTACTAGTTCCATCCAGCCAGGACGGGTTGTGCAGGAGGTGAGATCAAGACCGCCTGTGCGCCTCCATGGCCCGGTGTTTCCAGTTCCTGTCTCTCGTGCTGACCCGGAAGTGCGAAACCCCAGTCTGGCACGTCCAGTACCAGCACCACGCACCAGGCTTCCAGTGCGTCAGCCCAGTCCGACTCGTCCTGTTCCCGCTCCCCGCACTAGCCCGGAGGTGCGTGTTCCCAGGCTGATACCTCCAGTACCAGCACCACGCATCAGGCTTCCAGTGCGTCAACCCAGTCCGACTCGTCCTGTTCCCGCTCCCCGCACTAGCCCGGAGGTGCGGTTTCCCAGGCTGATACCTCCAGTACCAGCACCACGCATCAGGCTTCCAGTGCGTCAGCCCAGTCCGACTCGTCCTGTTCCCGCTCCCCGCACTAGCCCTGAGGTGCGTGTTCCCAGTCTGGCACGTCCAGTACCAGCACCACGCACCAGGCTTCCAGTGCGTCAGCCCAGTCCGACTCGTCCTGTTCCAGCTCCCCGCACTAGCCCTGAGGTGCGTGTTCCCAGGCTGATACCTACAGTACCAGCACCACGCATCAGGCATCTAGTGCGTCAGCCGCTCGCCAGTCAGGAGTCGCCAGAGCTGCCCGCCAGTCAGGAGTCGCCAGAGCTGCCCGCCAGTTAGGAGTCGCCAGAGCTGCCCGCCAGTCAGGAGTCGCCAGAGCTGCCCGCCAGTCAGGAGTCGCCAGAGCTGCCCGCCAGTCAGGAGTCGCCACAGCTGCCCGCCAGTTAGGAGTCGCCAGAGCTTGCTGCCAGTCAGGAGTCGCCAGAGCTGCCCGCCAGTCAGGAGTCGCCAGAGCTGCCCGCCAGTCAGGAGTCGCCAGAGCTGCCCGCCAGTCAGGAGTCGCCAGAGCTGCCCGCCAGTCAGGAGTCGCCAGAGCTGCCCGCCAGTCAGGAGCCGCCAGAGCTGCCCGCCAGTCAGGAGTCGCCAGAGCCGCCCGCCAGTCAGGAGCTGCCAGAGCGGCCCGTCTGCCCGGAGATGCCAGAGTGGCCTGTCTGCCCGGATCAGCCAGAGTGGCCCGTCTTCCCCGGATCAGCCAGAGTGGCCCGTCTGCCCGGATCAGCCAGAGTGGCCCGTCTGCCCGGATCAGCCAGAGTGGCCCGTCTGCCCGGATCAGCCAGAGTGGCCCGTCGCGCCGGAGCTGCCAGAGTGGCCCGCCTTCCCGGAGCTGCCAGAGTGGCCCATCTACCCGGAACCGAGGGGGTCTGCCTGTTCCCTGCCTGTGACCCGGAACCGAGGGGGTCTGCCTGTGACCCAGAACCTAGGGGGTCTGCCTGTGACCCGGAACCGAGGGGGTCTGCCTGTGACCCGGAACCGAGGGGTCTGCCTGTGACCCGGAACCGAAGGGGTCTGCCTGTGACCCAGAACCGGGTGAGTCTGCCTATGACCCGGAACCAAAGAAGTCTAGCAGCAATCCGGAACTGAGTAAGTCTATTAATGATCCAGAACTAAATATAAGTAACTGTGTTTCAAATGAGTCTGTCGACAGTGTGGAATGGAAGAGGTCTGCCTACGATCCGGAACGAAGGGAGTCTGCCTACGGCCCGAAACGGATTAAGTCTGTCTGCATTCTGGAGGACAGTAGGCCGGAGCCTGAACCACCACCTGTATAGGTGGGTTGGGGGCGGGGGGGGTGTAGCACAAGTGCCGTCAGTGACGGCAGCCACCCTCCCTTCCCTTGTTGTTTTGGGTTTTGTTTATTTATGAGTTGCATCCGGGGTTTGCACCTTTAGGGGGGGGGGGGGGGGGGTGCTGTCACGTCCTGACCAGTATAAGGGTTATTTGTTATTGTAGTTTGGACAGGACGTGGCAGAGGGTATTTGTTTTATGTGGTTTGGGGTGGTGTTTTTGGTAGAAGGGTATTTGATTTATGTATTCCGGGGTTTTTGGGCACTGTTCCTTGTTTATGTATTTCTATGTTTAGTCTAGTTAGTTGGTTCTCTATGTTTAGGTTAATGGGGGGTTGGACTCTCAATTGGAGGCAGGTGCTTTCTCGTTGCCTCTGATTGAGAGTCCTATATATGGGTATGTGTTTGGTTTAGTGTTTGTGGGAGATTGTTTCTTGTTTTGCGTGTGTGGGCCTTACAAGACTGTTTTGTTGATCGTTCGTTCTTTTGTTTGTTATTTTGGTGTTCTCTTTGATTTAAAATAAACTACAAGATGAGCATCCACATTCCTGCTGCGTTTTGGTCCTCCATTCCAGACGACAACCGTGACACACACACTGATAGATAGACATAAAGTCCCATAAAAGATAGCTCCTGGCATATTGTTTGATTTCTGACTTATATACAGTTCATACAGTACGACAGTGGGATACCCCTGTATGTCTGCGTGGGCATTGTATAATGTGGAAAATAATAGAAAACTGAAGGACCCATTTTTTAAACATTGTGGTTGGGTATAATAGAATGTGACAAGGAATGTGACATGGAATGTTTAATTTTCATCTATGGGCTATGTCACGGTCTTATGTGGATCTGATGATGGGATTGTTGCGTTTTGTATTCCCATAGTTGGCATTCTGTCTGACCTGCTGGTTGTCATGATCATCATTCTCTACTTTCAGTTTTCATGAAGAACAGAGACTTTCTAACTTACTTACAACTATTAGCTTGAATATTCAGCAAAGTCATTACTCTTTTTCAGTTTGCCTTACTACAAGGCAAAATCCTTTCTGTCAGGCTGAAACCTTTTCCTTTTTGGGCAGCAAAAACCCACTGAACGATTGTAAACATTGACATTTCAATTTGGCCTCAAGCGGCTTGTTAAATTTATGCAAGCATCTGTGCGCTTTGTGAATCAGAATCCAACTGAGAGCATGACGTTTTTCCACTTATGGTCATTAGGTTCTGCGCTGCTCATTAGATTGACAGACCTCTTTGCCTGACACTGGGACCTGTGTTGGGGCCTGTGGTCCTCATTAACCTCTGCACTGGTATGGTTTCATGTCAACACCCAGCATCGGCGTCCATTTTAAATGGATGTCTGTCTCGGTAAGATATACGTTTGTGATTGTGCTGTGTAGCGGATGCACTGCTGCATTCATTCATTCTTCAGACACTTGTGTGTCGATTTGACGTCTACTGGCCCCCGAGCAGATAAACGTCTCTCACTCGGTTCAGGATAATGAGTCATGATGGGGGCAAGAGGAGTCTGGAGCGGTAACAGCCTCCCCAGCCAGCTGTAACACCGTGCCCACTGTGCACTGCATGCATGTCTAAAAAAAAATAATAATAATAATTGTATTGAAGTTTTATTGACAGATATAGATTAGAATATGAGATGGGGAGATACAGTGATCAACAAAAGTATTGGCACAGTGACAAATTTGTTTCTTGTTTTGGCTCTGTACTCCAGCACTTTTGATTTGAAATTGTACAATGAGTATGAGGTTCAAGGGCAGACCGTCAGCTTTAATTTGATATTTGATACATTAGATATATTTTCATCCATATCGGCGGAACCGTTTAGAAATTACAGCACTTTTTGTACATAGTCGCCCCATTTTAGGGGATCAAAAGTATTGGGACAAATTCACATACAGTATAAGGAAGGTCAAAAAGATCATCAAAGACAACAACCACCCGAGCCACTGCCTGTTCACCCCGCTATCATCCAGAAGGCGAGTGTCACGTTATCCAAGATGGCAGGAAAGGGGTAAGTCAGGCGCAGGAGACTGAGGTCCGTTGAACAGACGTTTAATACAGCCAAGAGCAAACACAGCAACAAGGCAGGGTGCACAGTCCACAAAAGGAAGGAGAACAGCTCCAAAATCCAAATAGACGGGGCGCAGCCCGTCAACCCTAATGCCTAACAGAAATACGTTGCGCAGTCCAATACATACAGTAAACCTGCCCACTACAATAAACGTAACAAGCAACAATCCCGCACCAATCCCAAACCAAACAGACAAACTAAATACCCCCCCACTAATGACAAACAACGAACAGGTGCAGACTAAAACAGACATAACCAACAGACACTGAAACATGGATCGGTGGCAGCTAGTAGACCGGCGACGGCGAGCGCCGCCCGACCGGGGAGAGGCGCCACCTTCTGTGGACGTTGTGACAGCGAGGTCAGTACGGGTGCATCAAAGCTGGGACGGAGAGACTGAAAAACAGCTTCTATCTCAAGGCCAACAGACTGTTAAATAGCCATCACTAGCACATTAGAGGCTGCTGCCTATGTACATAGACTTGAAATCACTGGCCACTTTAATAAATGGAACACTAGTCACTTTAATAATGTTTACATATGTTGCATATGTATATACTGTATTCTGTTCTATCCTACTGTATCTTGGTCTATGGCACTCTGACATTGCTCGTCCATATATTTATATATTCTTAATTCCATTCGTTTACTTAAATTTGTGTGTATTGGGTATGTTGTGAAATTACTAGATATGACTTGTTAGGTATTACTGCACTGTTGGAGCTAGAAACACAAGCATTTCGCTACACCCGCAATAACATCTACTAAACACGTGTATGTGACCAATAACATGTGATTTTATTTGATTTATGCGTATTAAAGTAGTCAAAAGTTTAGTATTTGGTCCCATATTCCTAGCACACAATGATTACATCAAGTTTGTGACTCGACAAACTTGCTGGATGCATTTTCTGTTTGTTTTGGTTGTGTTTCAGATTATTCTGTGCCTCCAAGGATTGCTAACCTCTCACCATTACAATAACAGGGGAGGTTAACGTTTTTTGGGGGGGGTATAAGATATTTGTGCATCTATAACTTTCTCACTCATCATTATTCAAGATGAATTCAGGACTATCCGTAATCATGGTAGCATCCACATTAATGTAGAAGTGTTTAGAAACATATTCTATTCTTATTTACAATAAAAGTGACTCCAAAATTCCACATGACATTATTTACTATTCATTTCTATCGGGCACAAAATAATCTGCAACACAACCAAAACAAACAGCAAATGCATCCAACATGGTTGGAGGGTCACAAGCTTGATGTAATCATTGTGTGCCAGTTGTATGGGACCAAATACTAAACTTTTGACTACTTAAATACACATATAGGTGAATTTGTCCCAATAGTTTTGGTCGCCTAAAATAGGAGGGACTATGTACATAAAAGTGCTGTAATGAAAATAACCCCAAATTAAAGCTGTCAGTTTGCACTTTAACCACATAGTTATTGTACCAAAGTGCTGAAGTACAGAGCCAAAACAACAGAAAATGTGTCACTGTCCCTATACTTTTGGAGCTCACTGTAGATTAGAGGGAAACGGTGCAGAAAGTGTGTGGCGGAAAGGGGGACCGAATCGCTGCCTCCATGGGCGCGTAGGGCCCAGGGGTGGCAGCACTACCACGAGACTAGCCTGCATGCATTTTTTTTTATACAGATGTCAAGCAACTCTGTCACATTTAGTTTTCCAAATCCTGCATGTATGTTTTGGTAACGTGATGTTAGTTATTGCAGGGGGGGACATTAACTGGGGCTGACTTACTCCAATTGATTTAAAAAGGATGGCTTTATCATGCGAGCTTCAAACACTAGTCCGGGTACCACCGCTAGTCCATGCTGCTCTTTCTTTCCAACCTCTGCAATAAGCAGCGACCTTGTAAGTACATTATGGACGTCAAGCATCCACCCACTCATGGCATAGAGAAAGAAAGCATTTGATGTATTTATCTTTTGAAAATTACAGTTTCCGGGGCTTTATTGTCAGCCACCCTGCTAGGCTCATTGGGTATTGGCTCGTCGTGTGAATTATCATAACTAATGTATTTTTAATACTGACCAGATTTAGAGTCCCGCTGAGAGGACTGGCTACATCGGACACAGTTCTTGTGGAATTGTAACGGGGGGTTCATCATCCTCTACTGACAGGGGTTAGGACACTCATTTAAAAACCCTGGCTGAAATATTAAAGAGTGATATTTATTCTCTTTAGCCACCTGAAGTGTCAGTTGGGTTGCCGGTTAGTGAATCTGGGTTTTGGAAGTGGCTCCAACATTTCATTAGAATTAGATGTGCTCTACAGAACTCTGATCAGTTCTATCTCAGGTTAGACCATGATGAGACATTGTGGTTTTGAAGGGATGTAGTCAGATGCTGCCGGATTACAAATGAACTGTTCAAGGGTGTTATTTATTTCATAATCAAAACATGTTGTTGCCAAAATGACTACAAATGAAGATATACAAGAGGACAGCTAGGGTCAACTTCAAGGTACACCTACAGCTTTTTCGAATCAACTTCTTTCAAACAATTTATTTTGTACAGACTTGAAGGAAAAACTCAGGAAAAGTCAGATATTGTACAGATATAGAGTCTTAATTTGAGCCAGTTAGCTACAGCTGGTAAATAATCCTGCAGCAACAGGAATTGTTCATTATTATGTGGATTATATTTAATGAACATTTTTTGGGGGGGAAATCAAGTCGGAAATTTCCAAGTGAAAATTACAAACTTCAGAAGCCTTTTTAAACCTCAAATACACTGCAAGTTGATCATTTCCTGCATTGCACAAAAGTTATCCTAAAACATGGTGATCAAATTAAGATTGTACATCTGTAAGTCAAATAGTGCTTTGAAGTAACACTGGCCCTGAGTTTTTTTCCGTACTGTTCTGTAATGGGGTGGCTAGATCCCATAATGTCTGAAATATCTTGAATCCAAAAAGATGAAAGAATGTTTGAAGGACTTGAAGGACATTGCAGTTAATGCAGATGGTCATTTTCGGCTAGCGTATCCCATTTCATAGTGAGTTTGTGGTTTCAATTCTACTCGGAGGAGGGCCTGACGGAAGAACAGTGAGAAGCTCTGAGGACAGGTCAGCCAGTGTGTGGGGGATCATTGATCCCACTCAGCAGGATTTAGACTCTGGAAAGAGGGACATCTGAGAGGTGAGAAGATTTAAGAACTGACGCTGTGCAGGGAACACATGGTCCTCTGGAGCTTTTGGGCCAAGGTAGGATGGCCCCCCAGCTCACCTGGTGAGATAGATAGAGAGCCTCTAAATAGAAGGTGGGGAATGGGGGATCCTCTCAATATTAGTAATATACAGCAGCCAGTCTTATTTTGTTCACCTTCAGACCAAAAGTACAAAATCAAGGGAGACAAACAAACATTCCTTATGAAATATTTCACAAATGCAAAGGTGTTCTATATCTATACGTACTGTACAGTATGTGTAGCTAAATCAGGAAATTCCAGTTTTCTATGTCTCTCGGCAGTCTGCATATCATCCCAAAATAATAGAAAACCGTTCACCCGTTCTCATTACCACAAGGCCAAACAGTCAGAATATCTGTCCTGAAACTTCATCTGCATTCCAAATGTGCCATGCAAATGAGATGCGATGAACACCAGAGGAAGGCGCAAGCTTCCATGCTTCACTAAGCCAAATTAAAGACATGTTTTTGTACACACTAAAATGGGGGGCCATTAAAGAAGTTCTTAATAGCCACTCAACAGCAGCCAGAATCACAATCAACAAAAATCCGGCAAGCCATTAAAAACGGCAGATAATATTAAGAGCCCGGAGGAGATGACAGCTGAATTTCTGCAGTGACTTCCGCATGTTTCCGTAGAGGTCAGCGCCCTAGTCCGATCTGAAGATTGATCGACCCAAGATGTGATCATTAGGTTTTCGGAGCATTTTAGAGCTCTTTCAATTGAGAAATTATTCAGGAAATTGGGTAAACGTTGCTGGGTAGCAATTGATTTATTTCCATCAATTAGGTTCATTTGCATCTTGTCCACCATTGAAAATGTGACGGTGCTAACCTGATCAAGAGTTGTGCCATGCTCTTGTGACTTATTTCCAATACACCAAAAGCTTCTAGTATGAGGCATTCCACATTGCCTTTAAAACATTTTTTACTCCTGTATTTACTACAGTGGATAACCTTGGGCTGCATGTAAACACAGCTCTCCATCATTTCACTGATTGGCCATTCTTTGTCATTCACCCTCTGCACAACCAAATCAAATCAAATTGTATTTGTCACAAGCTTTGTAAACAACAGGCGTAGACTAACAGTGAAATGCTTATCAAATCAAATCAAATGTTATTAGTCACATGCGCTGAATACAACAGGTGTAGACCTTACAGCGAAATGCTTACTTACGAGCCCCTATCCAACAATGCAGTAAAAAAAATATATATATAACAATAAGAATAAGAAATAAAAAGTAATAAGTAATTAAAGAGCAGCAGTAAAATAACAATAGCGAGACTATATACAGGGGGGTACCGATACAGAGTCAAAGTGCGGGGGCACCGGTTAGTCGAGGTAGTTGAGGTAATATGTACATGTAGGTAGAGTTATTAAAGTGACTATGGTTACTTACGGGTCCTTTTCCAACCATGCAGAGTTAAAGAAACCAAGGTCTAGCTTTCAGATGAACAAAGCCAAAAGAAAAGCTCAACATCCTGTACAATATCAAGGTAGGCTAAAGAATTGTAATAGTCTGAATGACATCAGCAAAAAAAGGGCTCCTTTGCTTCATCGATGCGAGACTATCAATAGTGGTATACAAAGAGCCCATTCAGTGACTGGAAATGTATGTATGCTGCAATCTGAACAGCCTCTGTTAATTAAAAAGGCACAAACAGAGGCTCCTGTGAGAGACAATGCAATGTCTTTTCCCTACAACTCTGATTCTATTCACACATTCTGCTGTCTACTAGATTCATACAAGTCACTTTCGTCATTGAAACTGTGATTGATACAAGTGACTTTCATGCCATTCACAATAGCGTCGCGTAGGCTGATTGTATAACTGAAGATATCATATGTTTCTGTATATTCATTACATATGGAGACAAAAGCACAGTACAAATTTCAACACTATTCTGTGCATAGTATTCATTCACTGAAAAAGTAGGACCCATATTCTAAAACACCACAGCTCAATTCATGCTATTAGCTGAAAGTGGTTTTTGTCCTGTATTGTAACCTAACAAGACAGTTCTCATGGTCTGTTGTTCCAACGAGGTGGACCCCTCTACAGATAATCATTATTTATTTAAGGTCAACACCAGGTCAGCAAGTGACTCAGACATAAGCAATACTCAATTTCGAAGATGTTGACAGGTGATAACTGTGGGAAAGTTCAGTTGGTTGTTGCCATCCACAGAGGTTTAGACATCAACAAAGATGTGCAAAGACGTGACGCAATTTAGGTGACAACTGTGGGCAAGTTCACCTTCTACAGATGTTATCTGAAAGGTCATACGACTTTTGTGTATATACACTATATAAAGCCTGGGCAATTATTTTCCATGGAGGGCCACATTAGAATATATGTTTGCCATCGCAGGCCAGAATCATACTGCAGGATTATACATCATGTGTATGACTGTGTTGACATATATATCTACTGTAAATCATTTCCAGATATGCTACTTATTAATTTTTTTTTAACATGCACAGAAATAAACCACGTCCATGTTCTCCTTTTGGTGGGTATTTTCATTATTAAACATGCAATGAACTACACGGAGGGAAAAGTACACTGTGCATTCAGCACCACGGACAGAATTCTTGTTAACGGGTATGCACAAAACACAAGAAAGAGAGAGAGAGCTCAGCATTACGTTTAAACTACTCAATCAGTGTGAGGAGTGAAGTCTCTGATGGGCATTGAGTAGAGCAGTGAAGTCAGGTATAGATTCTGAAGTCGCTATGCGCCGGATTGCTGAGAGGTGAGAGTCAGTAAGAGATGATCTGTGCCTTGACTTGTTATATTTCATCACTGAATATGTCTGTTCACATACATAGGTTGACCCAAACAGCACAAACATCTTCTGAGCATGATTCCTAATCTTTGGAAAGTGTTCATTGAGAGATGCATAGAACCTCATCAGTGACATTGTTTTGAATAGTTCTCCAATCACTGCATTAGACTGAATCACTGCATCAGACTGAAGATCGATATGCTCAAGTTGCAGGTCAGTGGGAGCGTTATCCACATTGAAGGTGAAAGGAGAGGAAACCAACAGCATGTCATTTTCCAACACTTTGAAATCCTCAGATCAACGGAAAAAAAACCTATCCCGCTGGTCATCTGATAGGGAACAGACTAGTAGTGTTGAAAGGTGGATGAGATTGTTGGCTTTTACTTGGCGGATCAGGAGGAGTAATTTTCTTTTGAAGGCTTTGACAAGGCTGTACATCTGATGTGCAAAAAGGCCCTTCCCTTGTAGTTTGAAATTCAGTTCATTCAAGAGGGCCATGATGTCCATGGTGAAGGCAAAATCAGCCAACCATTCTTTATCTTGCAGTTGAGGGAAATCCACATATTTTCTTTCCATTTGCAAAAACTCAGCAATCTCCGACTTCAGGTCCCACACTCTTTTAAGCACCTTCCCCAAACTCAGCCATCTCACGTTTGTGTGGTAGGGGAGATCTGCATGACCCGACTCTGTCTCTTCCAACAGTGAGACAAACTGCCTATGGTTTAAAGATTTAGCTCTTATGAAGTTTACCACTTTAGTGACTGTATCCACAACACATTTACAGAGCACCTCCTGATGAATAATGCAATGCATGAAAATAATTTTCTGATCTGGGTTGAGCTCACCTACTTGAGCTTGTATCCTTTTCAAAAGGCAAAATGTTTTTCCCTGTAAAGTTTGGGCACCCATCAGTGGTCAAACTGGATAACTTTTCAGAACACCGTCCCAGCATTGCCACACACTTATTAACCTCCTCCAATAAATCTTTCCCTGTGGTTGTGCTCTTCAGTGACTGCACTGAAGCAAGCTCCTCTGTAATTTAAGTCTGGGGTTATTCCTCGTAAGAATATCAATAACTGCACCATGTCAAGTGCATCACTGCTCTCATCCAGGACCAAGGAGAAATAGGTGAAATCCTTTACATTATCTTTCAACTGTTGGTCCATATTCTCTATGATGTCCTCAACATGCCGTGTCATTGTTCATCTTGACAGGGAAACATTTTCAAACAGCTCTTTCTTGTTGGGCAAAGTGTTTCTGCCGAGTCAATTAAACATTCTTTAATGAATTTGCCCTCAGCGAATGGCTTGCTATGTTTCACAATTTTGTAGGACAGTACGTAGCTAGCTCTTGCAATTCTGTCATTTGCTGAATGCAGTTTTGTGAAAAGTCCTTGCTGCTTTTGCAACTGAGAAAGCAACTCTTTCGATGCACTTGCCCTCTGCTCAGAAGACATATTCCTATATTTCTCTGCATGCCTCGGCTGGAAGTGTCGGGACAAGTTGTAGTCTTTCAAAACAGCGATGCTCTCTTTGCACACTAAGCAAACAGATTTTCCTGATACCTTAATAAAGAAATATTTCGATGTCCACTCTTGCTGGAACACCTTACATTCATTGTCTACTTTCCTTTTCTTTGAAATCTTTGAAAAAGTATTTTTTGCGCAATTTCTAGCTAGCTACTATTTGTAACTGTGATGTGTGTGTCAGCCTGTCAGTCACCTAGTGCAGTTGTTATTTATACGGGACATCAAAATAAATGTCCCACAAGCAGTGGGAGTTAAATCATTGCACAAAGATGAGTATTCATTGGGCTTTTAATTTGAATTACAAATACGTTTTTCAAAACTTTACTATCGCAAATTCTTTATGTGATCTGAGCATGATTCCGCGGGCCGTATTGAATCAGATCACGGGCATCATATGGCCCTGGGGCCGGCCATTGTCCAGGCCTTCACTATATATACAAGAGTATGTGGACACCCCTTCAAATTAGTGGATTTGGCTATTTCAGACATACCTGTTGCTGACAGGTGTATAAAATTGAGCACACAGCCATGCAATCGCCATAGACAAACATTGGTAGTAGCATAGCCTTACTGAAGAGCTCAGTGACTTTCAATGTGGCGCCATCATAGGATGCCACCTTTCCAACAAGTCAGTTTGTCAAATTTCTGCCCTGCTAGAGCTGCCCTGACCAACTGTAAGTGCTGTTATTGTGAAGTGGAAACGTCTAATAGCAACAACAGCTCAGACGCTAAGTGGTAGGCGACACAAGCTCACAGAACGGGACGGCTGTTCTGTGGAGTGATCAATTAAGCTTCACAATCTGGCAGTCCGACGGACATATCTGGGTTTGGCGGATGCCAGGAGAATGCTACCTGCTCGAATGCATAGTGCTAACTGTAAAGTTTGGTGGAGGAGGAATAATAGTCTGAGTTATTTTTTCATGGTTTGGGCTAGGCCCCTTAGTTCCAGTGAAGGGAAATCTTAATGCTACAACTTTGAGGCAACAGTTTGGGGAAGGTCCCTTTCCTATTTCAACATAACAATGCCGTTGTGCACAAAGCGAGGGCCATACAGAAATTGTTTGTTGAGATCGGTGTGGAAGAACTTGACTAGCCTGCAGAGACCTCAACCCCATCGAACACTTTTGGGATGAATTGGAACGCCGACTGTGAGCCTGGCCTAATCGCCCAACATCAGTGCCCGACCTCACTATTGCTCTTGTGGCTGAATGGAAGCCAGTCCCCGAAGCAATGTTCCATCATATAGTGGAAAGCCTTCCCAGAAGAGTGGAGGCAGTTATAGCAGCAAAGGGGGGACCAACTCCATATCAATGCCCATGATTTTGGAATGAGATGTTCGACGAGCAGGTGACCACATACTTTTAGTCATGTAGTGTATATATATTGGAGTCATTAAAACTTGTTTTTGAACCACTCCACAAATGTCTTGTTAACAAACTATAGTTTTGGCAAGTCGGTTAGGACATCTACTTTGTGCATGACACAAGTAATTTTTCCAACATTGTTTACAGACAGATTATTTCACTTATAATTCACTGTATCACAATTCCAGTGGTTCAGAAGTTTACATACACTAAGTTAACTGTGCTTTTAAACAGCTTGGAAAATTCCAGAAAATGATGTCATGTCTTTAGAAGCTTCTGATAGGCTAATTGACATAATTTGAGTCAATTGGAGGTGTACCTGTGGATGTATTTCAAGGCCCACCTTCAAACTCAGTGCCGTTTTGCTTGACATCATGGGAAGATCAAAAGAAATCAGCCAAGACCTCAGAAAAATTGTAGACCTCTACAAGTCTGGTTCATCCTTGGGAGCAATTTCCAAACGCCTGAAGGTACCATGTTCATCTGTACAAACAATAGTATGCAAGTATAAACACAATGGGACCACGCAGCCGTCACACTGCTCAGGAAGGAGACGTGTTCTGTCTCCTAGAGATGAACATACTTTGGTGTGAAAGGTGCAAATCAATCCCAGAACAACAGCAAAGGACCTTGTGAAGATGCTGGAGAAAACAGATACAAAAGTATCTCTATCCACAGTAAAACGAGTCCTATATCGACATAACCTGAAAGGCAGCTCAGCAAGGAAGAAGCCACTGCTCCAAAACCGCCATAAAAAAGCCAGACTACGGTTTACAACTGCACATGGGGACAAAGATCGTACTTTTTCGGATAAATGTCCTCTGGTCTGATGAAACAAAAATAGAACTGTTTGACAATAATGACCATCGTTATGTTTGGAGGAAAAAGGGGGAGGCTTGCAAGCCGAAGAACACCATCCCAACCGTGAAGCACAGGGGTGGCAGCATCATGTTGTGGGGGTGCTTTGCTGCAGGAGGGACTGGTGCACTTCACAAAATAAACGGCAAAATGACAAAGGAAAATTACGTGGATATATTGAAGCAACATCTCAAGACATCAGTCAGGAAGTTAAAGGTTGGTCGCAAATGGGTCTTCGAAATGGACAATGACCCCAAGCATACTTCCAAAGTTGTGGCAAAATGACTTAAGGACAACAAAGTCAAGCTATTCGAGTGGCCCTGACCTCATTCATATCGAACATTTGTGGGCAGAACTGAAAAAGCATGTGCGAGCAAGGAGGCCTACAAACCTGACTCAGTTACACCAGCTCTGTCAGGAGGAATGGGCCAAAATTCACCCAACTTATTGTGGGAAGCTTGTGGAAGGCTACCTGAAACGTTTGACCCAATTTAAACAATTTAAAGGGAATGCTACCAAATACTCATTGAGTATATGTAAACTTCTGACCCACTGGGAATGTGATGAAAGAAATGAAAGCTGAAAGAAATAAAACTCTCTACTATTATTCTGGCATTTCACATTCTTAAAATAAAGTGGTGATCCTAACTGACCTAAGACAGGGAATTTTTACAAGGATTAAATGTCAGGAATTGTGAAAAACTGAGTTTAAATGTATTTGGCTAAGGTGTATGTAAACTTCCTACTTCAACTGTATATATACAGGATACAGTACCATTCAAAAGTCACATACTTATTCAAGTGTTTTTCTTTATTTTTACTATTTTCTACATTGTAGGATATTAGTGAAAACATCAAAACTATGAAATAACACATATGGAATCATGTAGTCACCAAAAAAGTGTTAAACTATTCAAAATACATGTTATATATAAGATTCTTCAAAGTAGCCCCCCTTTGCCTTCATGACAGCTTTGCACACGCTTGGCATTCTCTCAACCAGCTTCACCTGGAATGCTTTTCCAACAGTCTTGAAGGAGTTCCCACAAATGCTGAACACTTGTTGGCTGCTTTTCCTTCACTCTGCGGTCCAACTCATCCCAAACCATCTCAATTGGGTTGAGGTCAGATGATTGTGGAGGCCAGGTCATCTGATGCAGCACTCCATCACTCTCCTTCTTGGTCAAAGCCTGGAGGTGTTTTGGGTCTTTGTCCTGTTGAAAAACAAACCAGATGGGATGGCATATCGCTGCAGAATGGTGTAGTAGCCATGCTGGTTAAGTGTGCCTTGAATTCTAAATAAATCACTGACAGTGTCACCAGAAAAGCCCCCCCACACCATCACACCTCCTCCTCCATGCTTCACAGTGGGAACTACACATGTGAATATCATCCAATCACCTACTCTGCATCTCAAAAAGACACGGCGGTTGGAACCAAAAATCTCACATTTTGTCACGCCCTGACCATATGTTCTTGCCCTGACCCTTGGTTCTCTGTGGTGTTTAGGTCAGAGCGTGACTAGGGGGGTGTTCTAGTCATTGTATTTCTATGTTGGTGAGTTGTATGGTTCCCAATTAGAGGCAGCTTGTAATCGTTGCCTCTAATTGGGGATCATATTTAGGTAGCCTTTTTCCCACCTGTGTTATGTGGGATATTGTTTTGAGTGAGTGCATGTAGCACTACGGTACTTTACGGTCGTTGTTTGTTTCTTGGTTTGTTTAAGTTTCACTAAAATAAAGATGTGGAACTCCAATCACGCTGCGCCTTGGTCCGTCTCTCCTCACGAATGTGACACATTTGGGCTCATCAGACCAAAGGACAGAATTCCTCCGGTCTAATTTCCATTGCTCGTGTTTCTTGGCCCAAGCAAGTCTCTTCATATTGTTGGTGTCCTTTAGTAGTGTTTTCTTTGCAGCAATTTGACCATGAAGGCCTGATTCATGCAGTCTCCTCTGAACAGTTGACGTTGA
This sequence comes from Salmo trutta, assembly GCF_901001165.1. Classification (NCBI taxonomy): domain Eukaryota; kingdom Metazoa; phylum Chordata; class Actinopteri; order Salmoniformes; family Salmonidae; genus Salmo; species Salmo trutta. Next base: position 10,031,397 of record NC_042977.1, read on the forward strand.
GATGTATGTTACTTGAACTCTGTGAAGCATTTATTTGGGCTGCAATTTCTGAGGCTGGTAACTCTAATGAACTTATCCTCTGCAGCAGAGGTAACTCTGGGTCTTCCTTTTATGTGGCGGTCCTCATGAGAGCCAGTTTCATCATAGTGCTTTATGTTTTTTGTGACTGCACTTGAAGAAACTTTCAAAGTTCTTTACATTTTCCTGATTGACAGACCTTCATGTCTTAATGTAATGATGGACTGTAGTTTCTCTTTGCTTATTTGAGCTATCTTGCCATAATATGAACTTGGTCTAATACCAAATAGGTCTATTTTCTGTATAACACCCATTACCTTGTCACAACACAACTGATTGGTTCAAACACATTAAGAAGGAAAGAAATTCCACAAATTAACTTTTAACAAGGCACACCTGTTTATTGTAATGCATTCCAGGTTCCTACCTCATGAAGCTGGTTGAGACAATGCCAAGAGTGTGCCAAGCTGTCATCAAGGCAAAGGGTGGCTATGTGAAGAATCTCAAATATAAAATATATTTTGATTTGTTTAACACCTTTTTGGTTACTACATGATTCCATATGTGTTATTTCATTGTTTTGATGTCTTCACTATTATTCTACAATGTAGAAAATATGAAAAAGAACTACAAATCTTTGAATGAGTAGGTGCTCTACAGTATATATAAATCTCCCCTTGAGCTATTGTTGGCAACAGCTTTTATTCTCCATTTGGCTCTGAGATGTGATTGAACTTTTTTTGACATGCAAATAGATTCATGTAGTACCTATTGGAGCTTTATTGTGCAGCCAGCTATAGCCTGGGAAGATGACATAAAAAAACTGCACTGCATTCATTGACAGTAAAATCCCATCTCTGATCTGGCTGACGGCCAACCATAAACATGGCAGAGATAACGCGGGAGGAATACATGTGTAATGAAAGACCAACAAAGAGCTCTGAAGTCGTAAGGAAAGTAAGGAGAAACAGACAGATGGCGATGCACATAATGCCCTCAATATTACCATCCAAGGAACTAAGGCATCCCTATTTGAAAATCAAATTCACCTAGTTTGGATCCTTTTCATCCAATGCGTGCCTCAGTGTTTTCCTGATGCATAGCACAATATATCAAAAGAGTTTTGAGATCAAAATGTTGGATGGCGAGGAATCGTACAGAATGTATCACAGGATGGTCTGTGCGTGGATGATTTGTATTAAGCGTGCAGCTCCTGTATGATAGCCAGTGATAAGACAACTGTGTTATGGTTGCATGTGACTGTGATTATATGGGTTGGAAAAATTGCACAGTTAATGTGATTGATGTCAAAGTGTCGTCATTAATGTGTATTTGGTTTTACGGCTTTAACTGGGTGCTTTGTTACACCCTATGTTCAGTTTTGAGATCTCATGATTGCTTTATGATTTTGAGTGTGCAATAACCTATAATGACAAATCATCATGCTGTTATTGGTGACCATGACTCAAACAGCTCCTTTTTATTGTCAAAATGGCCATTCATGATCAGCAGGCTTACACTGTGTATTGGTGTTGCACGGTAATACACAAGTGCCTCCTGGGCATTTGCAATTTGACATTTGATCTCTACATAATTAACTTTCTTCATGCATGAACCCTGTTCAAAACATTATTTCTAGATTACACAAAATGTTGTTATTCAACAGGAAAAAAAACAACCGAACAACCTCACAGAGGTGGAAAAGCTTGTGGCACTGAAATACTAGTGCATATTAGTTCATACAAGGAAACATTCTAGTGGAATTATGTGTCTGACATTCATCTTGAACTGAGCATAATGCTCTTCAAGCTCTTTCATTACATCCTGTTCTTCATCAACTGAAAATATGAGATTAAATAGCCTCATTGTTAGTTGTTGAATGTGCATTGGTTTCAAGGTCTCATTTAGATATAATGAATCTTACCATCTGAGGCTGTTTTTTTCTCTGCAAGACGGATTTCAGGTTAACTCCTTGGCAACGCTGGGCAATATCGTCCCTATTGAACATCTTTGTGGGCTCAGCATAGTAATATAAAGACACCATGGGGGTGGGCTAATTACTAGCCATGTATTAAATGCAGACATCTTCATCAGCTTTTCTCATCGCCATTTTTTGTGCTCATAGCCATTTTTGTTTATTACTCATTTTTAAAGTGACTAAGCAGTCTACTTACTTGTTTTTTTTGCGTTGCTGCTACGAGGGCAGCTCTAGAGCACAAAGCCACTTTACAATGGCTGATATGCCTAGTAACTTTAATGCACTGTATTGCAACACGTATAAATGATTTCCATTGTTTAGTTTGCATAATTGTTTACGTTCATAAACACTTTACTCACCATTATCACGGTTTTTGAAATTTCACAATCTGGAAGGTACACTGTGTAATTTAATGTTGGCAATGCAATAATGGCAATGGCAACCTTCAAAATACACAGTCAAATCTAAAGTTCCTGAATAATTGTGTTTTACCTGTTCAATACTTATTTGTAATGCAAAATAGTAACTAATTTGAACATAAACAGAAAATGTGTGTGCTTTACGGATGAACAGTACCAGCAGCACTGTGCCCACCTAGGCACACAAGAACACACTCTGCCTCTGTGATAACTACATGCTCTGCATACTTGTGCAAGTATTCTGACAGCACACACGCACACATGAGAGACCACCACACAGACCTGTGTTTTTTACTACCATCTGTTCCGCCATTTCACAAAGACATAAAAAGCTGCCACCTCCCTTCATACATATAAACATGTCCTTATGAGTTATTTCCCCACAATTGAAGATTATATGTTAACTATGTAGAGCCTGCGGGAACGTATCTCCCTGTTGGCAATTCTGCTTGTTCGTCGAATAAATGTTTTAGCTATACTTCAAGTTTACATTCCTCATGGTTAAAAGCCTTGCCCGAAACCAGAATCCACCATCCACCATCATGCATCAAACACAATGTCACAAAGTTCTCCTTTGACCCACTTTCGATAAAGTTCTGTGATGTCTTTTGAATAATGACATTCCAGTGATTGATGCAGCCATCAGTTACACTAACATTCAAGGCCATTGCGCACATATGCCCTTCATTAGTCAATTGCTCGGTGTCACCGTCTTAAGTTAAGCAGAACGTCGATTCAACCCCAGTTATAAATTCCACCAAGGACTTTATTTAAACAAAGAATCTACATTTTTATTTTAGGTATGTAATTGAAAATGCAGTTTCAAATGACATCTGCAAAACTGCAAGCCAAGCATTTTATGTGGGTGTCATCATTGACATTATTAATAATGAATGATTGATGATGAAAGAGAGCAACCCGTGAGCCTTGTATTCTCAATGACACCTCAGAATATACACTACCGTTTAAAAGTTTGGGGTCACTTATGAATGTCTTTGTTTTTGAAAGAAAAGCTCATTTATAGGGCATTAAAATAACATCATATTGATAAGAAATACAGTGTAGACATAGTTAATGTTGTAAATGATACCGTCTGCCCAGATGTTTGTCCGCCGCTGTCGTCGTACCTGGTGGAGAGCCCGGTCGGACCTCCTTAAGACCACCTCCAGGTATTGATCGCCACCGGACCCCGGCTCCCCGGTATAGACTAGGGAAGAGGGTATGGCTGTCCACCCGGGAGTTGCCCCTCCCACAAAACACCAGTCTCAATGTCAACAGTGAAGAGGTGAATCCGGGATGCTGGCCTTCTAGGCAGAGTTCCTCTGTCCAGTGTTTGTGTTCTTTTGCCTATCTTAATCTTTTCTTTTTATTGGCCAGTCTGAGATATGGCTTTTTCTTTGCAACTCTGCCTAGAAGGCCAGCATCCCGGAGTCGCCTCTTCATTGTCAGCGTGATAAGGCACACTAGTTTAGAGCGGTCCGAGGGGAAGGAGGAAGGCTGAAGCTCGAAAATGAGCGCACACTGGGCTAGAAACGCCCGACAGGTGCCCGGCTCTCTATGGAAAAGTTCCAGGGGAGGTAAGCGGGGCTCCCGGGAAGCCGGAGTGACCGGTGAGGCAGCGCTGCTAACTGCCGAGTTACAGAGGAGTAGGCTGTAGTAGGCTGCCTCCCAGCCAACCCGCGGAATTGCTCCAGCAAGATGTCCAGCGCCCGGTCATGACATTCGGTCAAAGTGTGGACCCCCTCCATGAGGCCACGAAGCAAATCCCCATGCCTAACAATGGTGGCTCCTTGGGAGGAGAGGGCGTTGCGCAGCTGGTCCGAGTCTGCTGGGTCAGTCATGGCCAGTGTCACGCCCTGGCCATAGAGAGGTTTTTGTTCTCTATTTTGGTTAGGCCAGGGTGTGACTAGGGTGGGCATTCTATGTCCTTTTTTCTATGTTTTTGTATTTCTTTGTTTTGGCCTGGTATGGCTCTCAATCAGGGACAGCTGTACATCGTTGTCGCTGATTGGGAGCCATACTTAGGCAGCCTGTTTTCCTTTGGGGTCTTTGTTTTCTGTCTTGTGTGTTCACCTGGCAGAACTGTTGGCTTTTGTTTTCTTGTTTTATTTAAAGTGTCATTAAAGTTAATATGAGCACTTACCACGCTGCATCTTGGTCCCCTCTGTCAGACGATCGTTACAGAACTACCCACCACAACTGGATCAAGCATCGTGCTCGGGAGGAGATGTACACCTGGTCTCATCAGGAGTGGATTGGGAGGAGAGACTGGACTTGGGGCCAGGTGATCGACAGATATCGGAGCCTACCTGGGACGAACAAGAGGCAGCCCCCCCCCACAATTTTTTTTTTTGAGGCCTGAGTCAACTACCCGTTCTTTTTGCGGTAAGCAGGTGCCTGCCTCTCGCACTCTCTCTCCAGTGCACCTGCCCAGCCCAGTACGTCCTGTGCCTGCTCCCAGAGCCAGGCCTCCTGCATGTCTCCCTAGTCTGGTGAGTCCTGTGCCTGCTCCCAGAGCCAGGCCTCCTGCATGTCTCCCCAGCCTGGTGAATCCTGTGCCTGCGCCCAGAGCCAGGCCTACTGCAAGTCCCATCAGTCCAGAGCCGCCAGAGCCGCCCACCAGGCCGGAGCCGCCAGTGCCGCCCGCCTGTCCGGCGCCCACGGCGAGGGATCCCGCTCTAGAGGCACCACCTAAGTGGGGTGAGCCAGTGGTGGAGCGGGGTCTGCGTCCCGCTCCTGAGCCTCCACCGCGGATAGATGCCCACCCGGACCCTTCCCTAGAGGTTTAGGTTTTGCGGCCGGAGTCCGCACTTTTGGGGGGGGTACTGTCACACCCTGGCCATAGAGAGGTTTTTGTTCTCTATTTTGGTTAGGCCAGGGTGTGACTAGGGTGGGCATTCTATGTCCTTTTTTCTATGTTTTTGTATTTCTTTGTTTTGGCCTGGTATGGCTCTCAATCAGGGACAGCTGTACATCGTTGTCACTGATTGAGAGCCATCCTTAGGCAGCCTGTTTTCCTTTGGGGTTTTGTGGGTAGTTGTTTTCTGTCTTGTGTGTTCGCCTGGCAGAACTGTTGGCTTTCGTTTTCTTGTTTTATTTAAAGTGTCATTAAAGTTAATATGAGCACTTACCACGCTGCATCTTGGTCCCCTCTGTCAGACGATCGTTACAGCCAGTTCGTACTGTCAGGTTTTAAGGTAAGACCCAGATGCAGATGACGTCGGAGTAACAAAAGTTTATTAATCCGACAGGGGCAGGCAAAAGACGGGCGAAGGGCAGGAAGGGGTCAGGAATCCAGATAGGTGGGGCAAAGGTACAGGACGGCAGACAGGCTCAGGGTCAGGGCAGGCAGAATGGTCAATACCGGGAAAACAAGAAAACAGGAACAATCACGAGACAGGAGCAGAGGGAAAAACGCTGCTAGGCTTGACGAAACAAAACAAACTGGCAACAGACGAACAGAGAACACAGGTATAAATACACAGGGGATAATGGGGAAGATGGGCGACACCTGGAGGGAGTGGAGACAATCACAAAGACAGGTGAAACAGATCAGGGTGTGACATTTCTAATGATCAATTAGCCTTTTAAAATTGTAAACTTGTATTAGCTAACACAACATGCCATTGGAACACAGGAGTGATGGTTGCTGATAATGGTCCTCTGTACACCTATGTAGAAATATTACATTAAAAAAATCTGCCGTTTCCAGCTTCAATAGTCATTTACAACATTAACAATGTCTACACTGTATTTTTGATAAATTTGATGTTATTTTAACGGACAAAAAAATTTGCTTTTCTTTCAAAAACAAGGACATTTATAAGTGACCCCAAACTTTTTAACGGTAGTGTAAATTATGAAAGTATTGACACGATGAAAGGTACCCTAGTGGTTAGAGTGTTGGGCCAGTAACCGAAAGGTTGCTGGATCGAATCCCCATAGCTGACAAGGTAAAGATATATCATTCTGCCCCTGAGCAAGACTGTTCCCCGGGAGCCATGGAGGTCGATTATGGCAGCTGACTCAGAGGGGTTGGGTTAAATGTGGAAAATGCATTCACTTGTACAACTGACTAGGTATCCCCCTTCCCTTTTAATGACAAGCCTAATGTGAAGTTCAAGGTTAAAACTATCACAATGCCATTATAAGCATTGCAATGTGAGACAACCTCTTTCACGCCAATATCATACACAACATGTAAAACTACTAAAGATGTAAAACTACTAAAGATGTATAACTATTAAAGATGTACAACTACTAAAGATGTACAACTACTAATGGTGTATAACTACTAATGATGTACAACTACTAATGATGTGCAACTACTAAATATGTACAACTACTAAATATGTTCAACTAATGATGATGTATAACTACTAATGATGTACAACTACTAAATATGTGCAAGTACTAATGATGCACAACTACTAATGATGTACAACTACGAAATATGTACAACTACGAAAGATTCCGGGTTGAAAACCATGTTGTGTTCTTGGCCACAGTGCATAATTTATTCTCCATAAAGTTGGGGTGGCTGTCTAGTGCCCAAGCTTATGGGCCTGTTTAAAAGGCTATCTGTCACCGGGCAGAGTCAACTCATGGCATGGAGAGATCTGCCAGTGCCTCAGCTTGGCAGTCCCCCTCACTAAGGTCACTGAAATGTCTGTTTGGCAGCCCCCCATTTCAGGTCACTGAAATGTCTGCCCTGGACCCCACTGCATAGCAATGCTGCCAACTCTGAGAGACAGTGATCTGTTAACACTACTTGAAAAGGCTTCATGGTACATAGCCCTGTCATAATAATGATATGAGCTGTCATAGATGGTCGTGACAGCTAATGTCAGCTACGGTCGGTCACAGATTTTCTTCCGGATATCACCATGCAGCCACTTTTTAACGAGAGCCACAAGCGACACAGGATGTTATTGAGAGAATAATTGGGGCAGTCTTCCAGCATGGAACTGCTGTAGATTGTTGTGTACGTTGTGTCTGTGTGAGAATGACTGTCTGGGACAATTTGACAAACGGAAAGCGTTTCTACAGGGAATGCGATCTCCACGTTTGTTTTCAATTATTTTGATTATTTCCAGTCAGAAGACTTTTCAAATAATCTAAACCACAATTATGTACCTCTGAGTGTATCTCAAGTCTCTCCTTATTTGTGTTTTCTTTGTTGTATTCAAAAGTGTGGCATGTGTAAAGCTGCCCTAACGAATTGACAAGTGTGGCATTAACCATCAATTCTTAAAAAGATGAGACTGTGGGGCTGTCTGTGCTGACACATTTCCCATCCTAAAAATCAATGATGAAAGCTGAGAAGACACGCTGTATCTCCTTTTGCTCTAGTGTGTGTGTGTGTGTGTGTGTGTGTGTGTGTGTGTGTGTGTGTGTGTGTGTGTGTGTGTGTGTGTGTGTGTGTGTCTGTGTGTGTGTGTCTGTGTGTGTGTGTGTGTGTGTGTGTGTGTGTGTGTGTGTGTGTGTGTGTGTGTGTGTGTGTGTGTGTGTTTGTGGTGATGGCTGATTTCCCAACTCCTGTCAGTCAGAGTGTGCATGTGGGCAGCTCACCTTGGTTCCTGTCTGTGGCTTGATCTGCCTGGGGGCATGTCCATATGAGCTATCCTGTCATCTGACACAGGTCACACCAAGGTCATTCCTGTCTGTCATCTCCATCCCAGACCCACCAGCACCAGATGGTACCCTCCTCATTACAAAAAACAGATGTATCATCATTCTGTCATTCAGGAGTTTCTCTCCTTGGTGGTATGAATAATGTTGTACTGTGGAAACGTGTTGAACTTACTGCATGAATCACTAATACTGAATAAATCCATTGTTTTGTGTACAATGCAGCCACGTTTAATGTAGGCTTTCATGCCATATGTAGTGGCCATAATATTTACCATGTATGATATTATAAATACCTCACATGCGACTCGTAATAAGACTAAACAATTAGCCTATTAAATTAATGATCTTTATCTGACTCCATAGGATAAACAGAAAAATGCAAGAGACTATGGTTGAGTTACAGTAATAGGCAATGAAGAAATGTCTGATAATGGAATTCTAAATACAAGTGTATTTAATTACTTTGTAAAATGGATTCCCATAAAAGGCATCAACTTAAGTTACAAAGCATTAACAAGCATTACAAGTCACTATTTTAAAGAGAGAGTGAGAGAGAGAGAGAGAGAGAGAGAGAGAGACCCCATAGCCCAAAAGTTCATGGGGTAGAGAGAGATAAAAGAAAGAGTATCTCACCACATCAGTTCAGAAACAAATAATGAATCTTAGACCCTTTTATAAGCACCTGAGTTGTTTAGAGTTGTTGACCAATAGTATTACTGTAAAGTTAACCTCCAATCAGATATCAGACCTACATGATGTTACTGCTGCTTCTCAGAGGTGTGACAATGGTGGTTGGCAAGACCAACACAGAAAATGCTGAATACCTAAGACAACACATAGCAAATGCTTGCATACAGTTGGTAAGAAGAGTCACTAAGCTCCCCTACATCATCCTCTCTTGGACACATCTGATTCTGGATCAGAAGTGTTCAAAACTGGACAGCCTGCGCTGTAGTCAATGTAGACAATCTTCTGATAAGCAGTTCATGGTCCTAGCAGCATCACTTCAGGAGTGTGCTTTTGGCGCTTAGCATTGTCTTCTTTAGACATGCAAATGTCCTTAGGTAACACCTTCCTGCAAGCAAGCTAGAAAGGAATGCTCCGTTCTTCTTTGAAAAGGCAAAAGGTACATCATAGAATAATTCACATTTCAATGTACATATTTACAAAGTCAAGGTATTGGAGTGGCCATCACAAAGCCCTGACCTCAATCCTATAGAAAATTTGTGGGCAGAACTGAAAAGGCGTGTGCGAGCAAGGAGGCATACAAACCTGACTCAGTTACACCAGCTCTGTCAGGAGGAATGGGCCAAAATTCACCCAACTTATTGTGGGAAGCTTGTGGAAGGCTACCCAAAACGTTTGACCCAAGTTAAACAATTTAAAGGCAGTGCTACCAAATACTAATTGAGTGTATGTAAGCTTCTGACCCACTGGGGATGGGATGAAAGAAATACAAGCTGAAATAAATCATTCTCTCTTCTATTATTCTGACATTTCACATTCTTAAAATAAAGTGGTGATCCTAACTGACCCAAGACAGGGAATTATTACTAGGATTGAATGTCAGGAATTGTGGAAAGATTGAGTTTGAATGTATTTGGCTGAGGTGTATGTAAACTTCCGACTTCAACTGTATGTGCATTTCCCCGTCAGTGTTGCATTTTCATCAAATGTACTTTTTGTGGATAAAGTGTGTGTGTAAGTAAATATGTAGTGCACATCAAAAACACTTGTGTGTTTAGATTCCCATGTACTGAATAAAGAATACAAGTTAAAATCAGTTTTCATCACATTTTCAACTCTTGCACTACTGATGCTTTTGTCACCAAAAATATTGTGTTGATAAAGCGAATATGCCTACTCTGGTATCGGCACATGCGCTCTTGCCAACAGCTCGTAGATACAGTGCGGGTATAGCCTACATGATATGCAAGATTATAAATGCAAGATTATTTTTATTTGTCAGATGGCAGCCAATCAACGATCATCATGTCAACAGAATAAGACACTCAATATTTATTGAAAAGACCTTCAAACTCATTACCATGTGCTTTCACCACCCTGTGAAGTTAATCCTAACTTATTTCATGATGTCGTGACATTTTTTTATCTAACATGTACTTTAATCGCATAAAAAAATTGGATGGGAATCTCTTAGGGATTGGCCCCTTTTTTAAAAATGTTCACCTAAAATGACATACCCAAATCTAGCTGCCTGTAGCTCAGGCCCTGAAGCAAGGACATGCATCTTGGTACCATTTGAAAGGAAACATTTTCAAGTTTGTGGAAATGTGAAAGCAATGTAGGAAAATATAACACATTAGATCTGGTAAAATATATTACAAAGAAAAAACAACCAGAATTCTTTCATGTTTGAAATGCAAGAGAAAGGCCATAATTCAGATTTTGGCCACTAGATGGCAGCAGTGTGTGTGCAAAGTGTTAGACTGATCCAATGAAGCATTGCATTTCTGTTCAAAATGATGTATCAAGACTGCCCAAATGTGCCTAATTTGTTTATTAATTACTTTTCATGTTCAAAACTGTGCACTCTCCTCAAACAATAGCATGGTGTTATTTCACTGTTACATGTACTGTAAATTGAACAGTGCAGCTAGATTAACAAGAATTTAAGCTTTCTGCCAATATAAGATATGTCTATGTCCTGGGAAATTTTGTTGTTACTTACAACCTCGTGCTAATTGCATTAGCCTACATTAGCTCAACCATTCCGCAGGGGACCCACCAATCCTGAAGAAGTTTTAATGTCAAACCATTTTGAGGATGTTGGAATTATATTTTGGACAAACGTGTGCATGCCTACAGGAGACTTTTGAACTAGCCTAATCAGATTAAAACATTGTGAATGGTTGTGTTTATGCCGCGTATAAAATGTAAAACATTTGAAAAGTTAAATGACAAATATTTAGGCTTTATTGGAGCGTTAGGTTCTAGGTGCGTGAGGACTTTAGAATTGTCGGTATCTGTAATTCGATGATGCACTGTTTTTGCATCGACTTTGTGCCTTGAGTGTAACATTGTTGCTGTGTCAGTTCCTGCAGTTGTTTTGGTTCCCTTTGCTAGCTTCCCTGTTTCTATATCGTCTACTTATACTTTTAACAGATGTCCTCCCTCTAAGACATCTAACCACTTCGAACTAGAAAAAGCATACACCGCAAATTCATGTTCTGTCAACTCCAATCTGTACTAGCAGTTGCCAAGGCCAGTAACTGCTTTTTGAGAGAAGTTAATATGTATTGTTAAATGCGATGCGTCTCTATTGTCGAAGTAAGAAGTCTATTTGAGGAAATATCGGCCTTATTTTGACAGGATGTTCTCGAGCAATCTGGCTCCACTGACAGGAAGCATAAAGTCATCGTTCTCACTAGGGGACCCATGGAGAATGTGGTCATATGGCCCTGTCCCCTTGTCTTTCGCCATCTGGAGACTTGTCACATCAGACTGTCAAAATGTAGTAATATAGTCACGATACAAAGACGAGAAGAAGAGAGAAAAAAATGCACTACCCTCCCCTGTGCCCAATAAAAAACTACACAACCCTCCCCATAGCAAAAAGTGCAGGGGAGGACTTGATGTTGTAATGTTAGCACAGCTGGTATGCTTTTATGTAGAAGAGGACCCTTAACCTTAGCTGTGAATCTCACTGTCTCTGTGTGCACCATTCATCACCTTTCGCTGCTCTGCGTGTCCTGGGTACGGGCTACAGGGAGCATGCTTAAGAAGTGTGCAAAAGTACACAAGTTTCTGCCCCGGGTACCTCACCTCTAAAAAGGTGTTGGATTCACGGATGCTTCTAATTGCATGTATATATATATATTGCACGTTTCAGTGGCTCAAATTACACATTGTACTGATCTATCAAGTATGTGAAGTGTATTTCCAACACAGGAGGTTGGTGGTACCTTAATTGGGGAGGATGGGCTTGTGGTAATGGCTGGAGTGGCATAAGTGGAATGGTATCAAACATATGGTTTATATGTGTTTGATGCAATTGCCTTCACTCCGTTCCAGCCATTATCTTGCCAAATATCTGAAGAAGTCAAAGAGAGGTCAAATAGATCCAACAGAATATACAGTGCATTTGGAAAGTATTCAGACCCCTTGACTTTTTCCACATTTTGTTACATTACTGCTTTATTTTAAAATTGATTCAATTGTTTTTCCCCCTCATCAATCTACACGCAATACCTCATAATGACAAAGAAAAAACAGTTTTTTAGACTTTTTGCAAATGTGTTCAAATTAAATAATAGAAATATCACATTTACATAAGTGTTCAGACCCTTTACTCAGTACTTTGTTGAAGCACCTTCGGCAGCAATTACAGCCTTGAGTTTTCTTGGGTATGATGCTGCAAGCTTGGCACACTAGCACATGTGGGAGTTTCTCCCATTCTTCTCCCATGCAGATCCTCTCAAGCTCTGTCAGGTTGGATGGGGAGCGTCGCTGCACAGCTATTTTCAGGTCTCTCCAGAGATGTTCGATTGGGTTCAAGCCCGGGCTCTGGCTGGGCCACTCTAGGACATTCAGAGACTTGTCCCGAAACCACTCCTGCGTTGTCTTGGTTGTGTTCTTAGGGTCATTGTCCTGTTGGAAGGTGAACCTTTGCCCCAGTCTGAGGTCCTGAGCGCTCTGGAGCAGGTTTTCATCAAGGATCTCTCTGTACTTTGCTCCGTTCATCTTTCCCTTGATCCTGACTAGTCTCCCAGTCCCTGCTGCTGAAAAACATCCCCACAGCATGATGCTGCCACCACCATGCTTCACTGTAGGAATGGTGCTATGTTTCCTCCAGACGTGGGGATTGGCATTCAGCCAATGAGTTAAATCTTTTCTTTCATCAGACCAGAGAATCTTGTTTCTCATGGTCTGAGAGTCTTTTAGGTGCATTTTGGCAAACTCCAAGCGGGCTGTCATGTGCCTTTTACTGAGGATTGGCTTCCGTCTGGCCATTTTAACATAAAGGCCTGATTGGTAGAGTGCTGCAGAGATGGTTGTCCTTCTGGAAGGTACTCCCATCTCCACAAAGGAACTCTGGAGCTCTCTGACCAAGGCTCTTCTATCCCGATTGCTCAGTTTTGTGGTTTCTAACTTCTTCCATTTAAGAATGATGGCCACTGAGTTCTTGGGGACCTTCATTGCTGCAGAAATGTTTTGGTACCCTTCCCCCAGATCTGTGCCTCGACACAATCCTATCTCGGAGCTCTACGGACAATTCCTTAAACCTCATGGCTTGGTTTTTGCTCTGACATGCACTGTCAACTGTGGGACCTCATATAGACATGTGTGGGCCTTTCCAAATCATGTCTAATTAATTGAATTCACCACAAGTGGACTCCAATCAAGTTGTAGAAACAGCTCAAGGATGATCAATGGAAACAGGATGCACTTGAGCTCAATTTCGAGTCTCAGAGCAAAGTGTCTGAATACTTATATAAAAAAAGGTATTTTTATTTAGTTTTTTATTTTGAATCCAGTTTAGAATAAGGCTGTAACTTAACAAAATGTTGAAAAAGGGAAGTGCTTTTGAGATCCAACAGCATATAGGAACTTTGGATCTCAAATCAATTCAAGGATCAGGGAATTGGGCAACGCCTTAAGATGAAAAATACTGACAGAGGATCTTCACCACCATTCAAACCCCCAGGTAAGATGAGGTGAGGGTAAGGTACTGTAAGAGAGCTGCAGGAAAAGGATGAAGTGAGTGGAAATGGGTGTAGCATGACGCCCGGTGTCTTCAGGAACGAGGGCATAGTGCTAATGAGGACCAGAGAGAAAATAGAGAGTGGGAAAGTAAAAGAAAGAAAGAAAGAAAGAAAGAAAGAAAGAAAGAAAAAGAAAGAAAGAAAGAAAGAAAGAAAGAAAGAAAGAAAGAAAGAAAGAAAGAAAGAAAGAAAGAAAGAAAGAAAGAGAAAGAAAGAAAGAGTGTGATAGAATGACATGGTCAATATGGACAGGAGTCATCAATGGAAAAGGTGAGGTGTTGTTTTTCAAGTCACAGTTGGTTATTTGGATTCTAAAATTAGTGGGAACTTTATCAGGTGATGTGTAAAAGTATTTGATTTTATGCATCACGTATATATTCTGCTTTTATTTAGTGCATTCACACAGTCTAAATACTAATCTGCTTAGGAGACGAGTGCAGTTTCTTAATGTGCATAGTGCTAACTAATTACTCTTTAAGGGCTTGAAATCCTTCGTTCATTATCTCACATCATTACAACAGCTAAATGAGTCATCTTCTATTTTGTTTCCGGAATGTGGATGTCTATTTCAAGTCTGCGCGGTAGGAAATCCAGAAAGATATTTACCTTTGCAAGGGGAAACATCTCACATCATTAAGAACATGATACTGGCAGACAAACCCATACTATTTCCCAAGGTAGCATGCTTGAGCTCAGTTAGCCAGAACATAAAATGTCAAATTTGCAAATAAAACGACCTGCTCCATGCATAAACTATACAACTGTAAATGTGTTCCATTTCCCTCTCGATCAGACTAACATCGGAGTGCATTTCTCCAACCACTGCTTTTTTTTGTGAGTAAGCAATATAAGTGCTGCTGAGATTGGCACAGGAATATAGGAACTTTTAATGGCAAAAGCCTGACAGCTCTGTGAGGAACAAGTAGAAACACGGGAGGCATCAAATTACTTTTAGCTCCATCTGCAAGAAAGAGGCCTTTCAGAGTCAGAATATCAGTGCCAATAACATCACAAGTCACAACCACATACAAGAAATCTATATTATTTTGTGTATTATTTTCTTTCATTGAATTTCGTTTGAATTTGTTAAAAATAAATAAATTTTTACAATTTAAATCCACAAATTATTTGGAAGTGAAAACAGAACAAATCAATGTCAACCGCCATCAACGAAGGTGACGCACCGACTCAAGAGGCTCAACACCCTGCTCAGAATGCACCGCGTGTCCCAAAGCATCCCCAACCAGATGGGGTATTTGTTCTTATAAACCCACAGGGAACCGCCGCTGCTTGGCACAGCAACGAGTGGGGAAAATAATGACATGACATCTGATAATAGCTGTGTTCCTGATGAATTGCCTCTTTTAATGGATTTATAATTAATGCCTGTGTGTTGCCGTTGCTGCCGATGCCACTGATGGCTGTGGAAGGGAAGGGGTTAACGTTCTGGATCAGCGGAGGATCAGTGGAGGCCATAGACTCATTGATGAGAGGTGCATTTGTATTCCATCAGGGATGCGGTGACTACATTACTTACTACCAATGTTCCCTCTAATTTGTTTCAGCACTGAGCAGATTTCTGGTCTGCTGAGCGCAAACTTGAACATTGTGAACATTCTGTGCAACTTCCAACATGTGTTTACTGTGAACACTGAGGTTGTACCCGCTTTAAGTTACAGTTTCAGACAGTGGTCAAATGGGTATTTGAGCATAATGTACGCCTACCAGAGTGACCTACCATCAAAAACAATGGATAAAATGCATCCCATAACATTTTAACATGGAAATAGCTGTTCTCTCATTCAGTCTACAGTAGCAGTCAATGTGTGATGTTCAATGGAAGCCTACATTCCATGAGACATTCCATGCAGGGCTTGACATTAATCTGTCTATCCACTGGTCCTTCAGACAAGGTGGTGATTGAAAATGTTGCTGTGGTGTTTGATGAAGACCCCTTTACAAAATAAAAGGCATTATTATTACCATACCATTATTACAGAGAATCAGACAAATTATGCTTCCATCTGCCTATTGGCTACTTATTTTATTCAAGACCTTCCCAGAAAACCACACTGCCCATTTAAGACAAATAAAAAAGTCTTTACCCGACTAGCTTTTCAAAGATTTCCAGAAATGTAACGTTTTGTGCTCTTGTAGAAAGCAATCACTCCCACATTGCTGACTACAAATGATCTATAACTGGTCTAATAACTCACTACCTAGCAAAGGATATGAACAAAATGTGCACACGCGGCTACATGCAAATCATGTGATTGGGGCGCTGCGCAGTGGTGGCCTGCTGCGTTTGTTTGTTTCTTGTTCGTTGTTTAAACTTGTTTAAACTCGTCCATTGTTGTTGCTTTGCTTTTAGTAGTTCAGTCGTGTTATATGTTGCATCGGATTACCGATTGGCCTATGGTAGAGCGACATGAAGTGCGTGCAGTGGATTATTCTCCTATTTGGATTCCTTTTCCTGCTACCTGAAACAGCATGCGATTTTCTGAGAAAGTCGGCGGCACCACATATCCGCTACAGCAGAAACTATCTTTCACAATGTAATAACTCACGTTGGGGAGAAAGGATCGAAGGGGACATACCTGCAGAGATCATGAGACAAAACAACCTGGTTTAAGGACTACTAAGAAGGAAGAGGAAAAGGGGCAGGAAAGGCGGTGTGCGGCAGAGGTTGAGAAGGAACAAAACAAAGATCCGCTTCCAACTATCCTGCTCTCCAATGTCCAATTGCTTAAGGGGAAACTGGACGAATTGCGGGTAAACTCACGGTATCTAAATGAATACAGGGAGGCCTGTGTGATGGTCTTCTCTGAATCTTGGCCCAACTCTGAAGTCACCCCTGACGGATTCACTATCACTCGTATGGACAGAGACAGTGAAGCTACTGGTAAGGAGCACAGAGGCAGAGTCTGTGGTCTGATGAATGATAGATGGTGTAAAACTACCATTGTCAGGAATAAAATATGCATTCCTGATATAGAGCTACTGTCAGTGTCGCTACGCCCCTTCTACCTCCCCCGTGAATTCCCCCAGCTTTTTTTGACAGTTGTTTATATCCATCCGAGAGCAAACAGTGTCAATGCAGCTGACATAATTTTTAACCTCACTCAAGAGCTTGATGCGATTTCCTCTGATGCACCCAAATTCATCCAGGGGGATTTCAATAGCTGTACTCTAATGCACAATTTGAGTACTTACACCCAGTATGTGACTTGTCTAACAAGGAAAAATAAGATAAATGACTTGTGTTACAGCTCGATCCCCAAAGCGTATTCATCCTTGGCCAGACCTCCACTGGCTGGATCAGATCATAACACTGTTTTTCTACAACCAACTTATAGACAGTTACTCAAAAGGGAGAAGGTGGTGGAAAAACAACTACAGGTGAGGGACAATGACAGTATTGATCAATTGCAGGGATGCTTTGGTTGTACCACCTGGAGTGTATTTGAAGAATCATCATGACCTGAACGAGTTCACTAACTGGCTATATTGAATTCTGTGTTGATTTGGTGATCCCCAAAAAACATGTAAGATATTTCCTAACAACAAACCATGGGTGACCAAATAACTGAAAGTGGTGCTTAATAAGAAGAAACAAGTGTTTGCCTCCTGGGAAACACTCGAAAGAAAAGAGGTACAGAGAGAGGTGAACAAATAGATTTCAAAAGGTGAGATGCCAGTACAACGATAAGGTGCAACAGATAATGTTACAGGGAGACTCTCAGTCTGCCTGGTTGGGCATTAAGAATATGGCATACGCCCCCTTCCAAGGTAGGCAACGTATCAATCCCTGCCTGGACAAGAGGGTGTGCCTCTCTACAGCCAATGAACTAAACAAGTTCTTCGCCCGCTTTGAGACAGAGGTTGCCCCCGCTCCCCTGGCCTCTCTGGAGGAGGATTTCATGGCAACAAAGAGCGCGCTTGTCATCGATGAGGAAGTTGTACAACGAGTGTTGAAAAGCGCTGGAGCACGAAAGAGCTAGGGGCCTGATAACATACAGTTGAAGTCGGAAGTTTGCATACACCTTAGCCAAGTACATTTAAACTCAGTTTTTCACAATTCCTGACATTTAATCCGAGTAAAAATTCCCTGTCTTAGGTCAGTTGGGATCAGCACTTTATTTTAAGAATGTGAAATGTCAGAATAATAGTAGAGAGAATGATTTATTTCAGCTTTTATTTCTTTCATCACATTCCCAGTGGGTCAGAAGTTTACATACACTCAATTAGTATTTGGTAGCACTGCCTTTAAATTGTTTAACTTGGGTCAAACGTTTTGGGTAGCCTTCCACAAGTTTCCCACAATAAGTTGGGTGAATTTTGGCCCATTCCTCCTGACAGAGCTGGTGTAACTGAGTCAGGTTTGTATGCCTCCTTGCTCACACACACTTTTCCAGTTTTGCCCACACATTTTCTATAGGATTGAGGTCGTGGCTTTGTGATGGCCACTCCAATACCTTGACGTTGTTGTCCTTTAACCATTTTGCCACAACTTTGGAAGTATGCTTGGGGTCATTGTCCATTTGGAAGACCCATTTGCAACCAAGCTTGAACTTCCTGACTGATGTCTTGAGATGTTGCTTCAATATATCTACATAATTTTCTTTCCTCATGATGCCATCTAGTTTGTGAAGTGTACCTGTCCCTCCTGCAGCAAAGCACCCCTACAACATGATGCTGCCACCCCTGTGCTTCACGGTTGGGATGGTATTCTTCAGCTTGCAAGCCTCCCCCTTTTTCCTCCAAACATAACGATGGTCATTATGGCCAAACAGTTCTATTTTTGTTTAATCAGACCAGAGGACATTTCTCCAAAAAGCACGATCTTTGTCCCCATGTGCAGTTGCAAACCGTAGTGTGGCTTTTTTATGGCGGTTTTGAAGCAGTGGCTTCTTCCTTGCTGAGTGGCCTTTCAGGTTATGTCGATATAGGATTCGTTTTACTGTGGATAGAGATACTAATGTACTTGTTTCCTCCAGCATCTTCACAAGGTCCTTTGCTGTTGTTCTGGGATTGATTTGCACTTTTCGCACCAAAGTACGTTCATCTCTAGGAAACAGAACGCGTCTCCTACCTGAGCGGTATGATGGCTCTGTGGTCCCATGTTGTTTATACTTGCATACTATTGTTTGTACAGATGAATGTGGTGCCTTCAGGCGTTTGGAAATTGCTCCCAAGTATGAACCAGACTTGTGGAGGTCTACAATTTTTTTCTGAGGTCTTGGCTGATTTCTTTAGATTTCCCCATAATGTCAAGCAAAGAGGCACTGAGTTTGAAGGTAGGCCTTAAAATACATCCACAGGTACACCTCCAATTGACTCAAATGATGTCAATTAGCCTATCAGAAGCTTCTAAAGCCATGACATCATTTTCTGGAATTTTCCAAGTTGTTTATTAAAGGCACAGTCAACTTAGTGTATGTAAACTTCTGACCCACTGGAATTGTGATACAGTGAATTATAAGTGAAATAATCTGTCTGTAAACAATTGTTGGAAAAAGTAACTGACTTGAAAAACGAGTTTTAATGACTGCAACCTAAGTGTATGTAAACTTCCGACTTCAACTGTAAGTGAAGTCTGTAAGTGAAGTCTAAATCTATTGTTGTACCTGTCCCAAAAACCTCTCATCCGTCTGCATCAAATGATTACAGACCTTTCACTCTTACCTCTCTCTTGATTAAATCTCTTGAAAAGATCATCAAGGCATACATAATCAACAACACCTGACACCTTCTTGACTCCCTCCAATTTGCATACCAGTCAGAGAGAGGGACTGAGGATGCCATCCTTTCGCTATTACATCTGGTGTACATGCATTTGGAGGGCAGTAAAACCCATGTGCGTATCATGTTTGCAGATTTCTCCTCTGCGTTTAACACAATCAATCCGTTGGTCCTCGCGGACAGACTGAGAGGAGACATTGGACTTGATGCTATGCTTGTCACATGGATCACCAACTTCCTTACTGATAGGTCCCAGCAGGTTGGTCTGTGGCTCAGTTGGTAGAGCATGGTGTTTGCAACTTCAGCATGGTGTGTGCAACGCCAAGGTTGTGGGTTAGATTCCCACGGGGGGCCAGTACAAAAAAAGAAAAAAATTATATGCATGAAATGAAATGTATCTATTCACTACTGTAAGTCACTCTGGATAAGAGCGTCTGCTAAAATGTAAATGTATGTATGTAGGTACGAGTTGGCAACACACTCTCTGAGGTGTGCACCACTTCAGGTGGAACCCCACAGGACAGTGTTCTTTCACCAGTACTATATATACTGTATACAGGCCGGAGCTGGTTCCCAGGGCACCACCTGATCAAATATGCTGACGATGCTGCTATGGTCCGTCTTCTCAAAGGGGAAGAGACAGAGCACGGACCGGCTCTGAATGATTTTACTGTCTGGTGTGAGTCATCCCATCTAATATTAAATACATAAAAAACAAAGGACATGGTAATTGACTTTCGAAGGAACACTACCATGCACACACCATCACTGATTAAAGGTATGTGAGCCCATTGAAATAGTAAGAAGTACACATACCTTAGGCTAGTCATTGACAACAAGCTGTCCTGGGATCAGTGTACTGACGCTATTTTTAAGAAAGGCCAACAGAGACTGTATTTCCTACGGAAACTGTACTTTTTTAATGTTGATCTAACCATCATGGTTCTCTTTTATAAATCATTCATTGAGAGCATTCTGTCTTACTGCTTGACCTGCTGGTTTGGGAATATCAAGGTTGCACAGAAAAATAGGTTGGGCAAGATAGTCAGGACTTGGGGAAAAATCATGGGGCAGCAACAGCTAGCGCTGTCATCTCTCTACCTGGGCGGAGCTCTCCATAAGGCAAATAAATTACGGTTGACTCTTCCCATCCGCTCCACCCTGAATTCCAGCTCCTTCCCTCTGGACGCAGGTACAGACTACCTAAGGTTAAAAAAAATAGGGCCAAGTTCTCTTTTTTTCCAAATGCAATTCTGAAACTTAACAAATGTTGGACTAGTTGCACTTAGCACTTGCACTATGAAATTGCACTTACCCCGCCTATTTGTTTGTAAATATCCATCGCTATTTATTTTACATTTTTAGATGTTATATGTTTTATGACTGCTGCAAGATGAATTGCCTCTGAGGACATTGGAGTTTTTCTGAATCTGAACTCTCGCTTTGATCTCAAAACAAGCGCATCAACTCATGACCGCTCAGGCTGTAAACAGAGTCCAGTTCAAAGTGAATGGCACAGATCCATAAATGGCAATGGTCTATTTCCGTATAGCCCTACTGCAGCTCTGATTGGTTATGCCGCACCTCTGTGTAGAGTACGGGCTGAGTCGTGGGTGTCAATGCAATAGAATCCTACTCTGATCCGTTCTGCCTGCAATAAAATATCTTGCATAGTGAGTTTTGCATACTAAGTCTTGCGTAGTTCGTTTTATGTTGGTATGTGGCATTGAAAATTGCTAATATTGCATTGATTCGATCACAATTCCCACAGTAAAGGGAAATGTTGATAATACTTCTCTGTGATATATCTTCTATGTGGGCAGCCCCAAGGGAGCTGCGCACCCGCTCACACCCGCAGCTTAGTGGGAACATTGCTTACCACTCATCCTTCTCTCTGTCTGGCTTACACACAGTGGTGTAGTCATGCTTTGTGTCAGAGGCGCTTGACTCTTGAGGCTGTTCGATACCTATCACTTTAAGAACATGATGCCCTTGGTGCCCACACAGTGTGGCATGATTTGACTCTTGAGGGTGTTCGATACTTATCACTGTAAGAGCAAGAACGATGCCATATTGCCTTTGATGCCCACACAGTGTGGCCTGGCTTGACTTGCTGACACTTTTTTTGTCCAATCTGTTGGCCGCATATATATTCCGTTGATGATTTAGGCTTGAATCCCTCTCCTCTTGCTATCATTACGGAGACACTTAATTTGCCCAACCGTTCAGACGAATATGTCGGACCAGTCAGATGAAACCATGACTTCGAGGCCCTACCGAGCGACATGATTGAATTTGTGTATTCCATTCCTGGCACCTGTGTTCTTCAGCTCTCTCCACCACCTTGAAAAGGTGAGAAAGCAAAAAAAAATACAGTCTTTAATGAGAGAGAGAGAGAGAGAGAGAGAGAGAGAGAGATAAAAGGAAAGGGGAAACTAAATAGAGACTTTCATGGACATCTGGTGTTTCTTTGTGATGGTGTATGCTACTCGACTCCCGAGGGTGCATCCTTTGATATTGTTGTGCTCTTTTTTTCAACTTCTGTTTGGAAACCTGTAACCAAAGGTGATATAATTTGAGAAAAATGACAGCGAACTCGAAATAGGGCTTTGAAATTACATGGTATTGTCAAAAGGACGTACTATATTCTGTACTTTGCCAATATCACAGTGTACCTGCCACAATGTGTTCTCGTCGTAATAGGCTTTTGAATGTCAGATCACTCCAAGTCAATCACTCTTATTTGGAAAAGGCTGTCATTGGAAAATCCATGCTGTGTTAAAAGTCATCCAACATTATGAACCTCCTCCCCTTTACAGGTGGGGTCACTGCTCCTCAATTGGTGAATAATCAGGACGATTATGTTTATGTTTAACGCTTGTAATTAGAGTTTATATACACACATTTTTCAATTGTAGATACAGGTCTGACAGGAGAGTGACTCCATTACAGACATTAGATTTAACAAATGCTTACTATAACAGAGTGCTTATTTGAGCAATGGCATTAGGATTGAACCTTCGTTTAGGATTCTCAACTGGTGGGTCGCGACCCAAATTGAGGTTTTGAAAGGTCGCGAGTGTCTAGCTTTTTTATTATTATTTTCAAATAAAAAAAATACTCTGGTCTGAACTTAAATGACTTATACCAGGTAGAAAGTGTGTAGAAATGATGATGAACCTATAAGGGAAACTTCACCACTGGACTCTATCTGGTGTGTTGTTTCCAGTGTCCCTAGATAATAATGAATTATGAAAGGGTGTTTCAGACATAATTATGCACTATAGCTGTATTTTTTTGGGGGGGGGGGGAGAAGGGAGAATGACGTCATCGGTTGATTGAGCTTGCAGTCTGATCTAAAAATGATTGGAGTCATGTTTTGTAGCAATTATTGTGGCCTTTGTGTTTTGCCGACTGCAAGACATCGTGTCCTTTTTCAATAGAGCAATTGGACTTGTCTCAACAATGTTCGTATATGCCAGGACTATGCAGTACAGTTGAAGTCGGAAGTTTACATACACCTTAGCCAACTACATTAAACTCAGTTATTCACAATTCCTGACATTTAATCCTAGTAAAAATTCCCTGTCTTAGGTTAGTTAGGCTCACCACTATATTTTAAGAACGTGAAATGTCAGAATAATAGTAGAGAGAATGATTTATTTCAGCTTTTATTTCTTTCATCACATCCCCAGTGGGTCAGAAGCTTACATACACTCAATTAGTATTTGGTAGCATTGCCTTAAATTGTTTAACTTGGGTCAAACTTTTCGGGTAGCCTTCCACAAGCTTCCCACAATAAGTTGGGTGAATTTTGGCCCATTCCTCCTGACAGAGCTGGTGTAACTGAGTCAGGTTTGTATGCCACTTTGCTCGCACACACTTTTTCAGTTCTGCCCACAACTTTTCTATGGGATTGAGGTCAGGGCTTTGTGACGGCCACTCCAATACCTTGACTTTGTTGTCCTTTAGCCATTTTGGCTGAACTTTGGAAGTATGCTTGAGGTCATTGTCCATTTGGAAGACCCATTTGTGAACAAGCTTGAACTTCCTGACTGATTTCTTGAGATGTTGCTTCAATATATTCACATAATTTTCCTACCTCATGATGCCATCTAGTTTGTGAAGTGCACCAGCCCCTCCTGCAGCAAAACACCCCCACAACATGATGCTGACACCCCTGTGCTTCACGGTTGGGATGGTGTTCTTCGGCTTGCAAGCCTCCCCCTTTTTCCTCCAAACATAACGATGGTCATTATGGCCAAACAGTTCTATTTTTGTTTCATCAGACCAGAGGACATTTCTCCAAAAAGTACGATCTTTGTCCCCATGTGCACTTGCAAACCGTAGTCTGGCTTTTTTTATGGCGGTTTTGGAGCTGAGCAGCCTTTCAGGTTATGTCAATATAGGACTCGTTTTACTGTGGATATATTTACTTTTGTACCTGTTTCCTCCAGCATCTTCACAGGGTCCTTTGCTGCTGTTCTGGGATTGATTTGCACTTTTTGCACCAAATTACTTTCATCTCTAGGAGACAGAACGCGTCTCCTTCCTGAGCGGTATGACGGCTGCGTGGTCCCATGTTTTTTATACTTGTGTACTATTGTTTGTACAGATGAACGTGGTACCTTCAGGCGTTTGGAAATTGCTCCCAAGGATGAACCAGACTTGTGGAGGTCTATCATTTTTTTTCTGAGGTCTTGGCTGATTTCTTTTGATTTTCCTATGATGTCAAGCAGAGGCACTGAGTTTGAAGGTAGGCCTTGAAATACATCCACAGGTACACCTCCAATTGACTCAAATGATTCAAATCATTTTCTGGAATTTTCCAAGCTGTTTAAAGGCACAGTCAACTTAGTGTATGTGAACTTCTGACCCCCTGGAATTGTGATACAGTGAATTATAAGTGAAGGAATCTGTCTGAAAACAATTGTTGGAAAAATTACTTGTGTCATGCACAAAGTAGATGTCCGAACCGACTTGCCAAAACTATAGTTTATTAACAAGAAATTTGTGGAGTGGTTGAAAAACAAGTTTTAATGACTCCAACCTAAGTGTATGTAAACTTCCGACTTCAACTGTATATCTTAGTTGACTCATTTTCCCTGGCTTTGTAAAGAGTACTGCCTGACGGGAGCCCTACTTCCTTGTTCCCCCCCCTTGAAGGCAGGCTTTTCAAAACGGAGGTCGGTACTAGTTTACAGGTTCACAGGCTTTTCAAAATGGGTGTGGTACTAGTTTACAGGTTTACAGGAGCTACAGTATGTTACCATGCACTGTCTATCCGATTGCTAAGTAATTACAATGGCTGCTCCTGATGATTCCTCTTTCCAAGAAGAGCTGGATGACAAAACATTTTCTGCTGTTCTTTTACATAGGAACATACAGACCTGTTTGTTTGAGCCAGAATATGCTGAAGAGGAGTTGAGACGGCGAGAAAAATAATTGCGAGACCAGCAAGCAGCAATGGCAGCCTAGACCAGCTGGACCAGGACTCAGGAGGGCAAATGACAAATTATTAAGTGTTTTGCTGTCGGTAGCTAACTAAGCAATATAAGCTATCTTTTTACACAAGGCATTGTTGTTCAATACAATTTGCTGATCGATTCGGCCATAACGGGGCTAGATTGCTACAAGGCATACATAAAAATTGTACTGTAGTCTAACATTAAAGCTAACTAGCCTAGCACGCCTTAATGCCTTTTTTGACATTGACATTTTTGAGAAATGTTTTGATGATAATGGTGGAGAGTAAAGGAATTACTTTGGCTTTATGACTCATATTAGTCTTGGAGTAACTATACCCATGTGTTGTAGGTAGCTAGCTAGCTAGCGTGTGTCTGTGAGATGTCTCGTAATCTACACCATGCTGCTACTCTAGGAATACAGACAGAACGCAATGATTACCCATGAATGTGTAATAGCGTATTTGGCTTTCTCTCACAGACAGTACCGCTTGGATACAAAGAAGTTGATGAAGACGAGATGTGAAAGGACCAATAACAATAATCTTCCCTTATATCACGGTGATTCCGAACACCTCACTGCACCACCCAAACACAACATATGCAACTTTTCCCGTTTGTGTTACAGCCTGAATTTAAAATTGATTAAATTGTGATTTTATGTCACTGATCTACACAGAATATCCCAAAATGTCAAAGTGGAATCAAGTTTTTAGAAATGTTTACAAGTTAATAAAAAATAGAAAGCTGACATGTCTTGAGTCAATAAGTGTCACGTCCTGACCAGTGAGAGAGGTAATTTGCCATAGTAGAGTGGTCAGGGCGTGGCAGGGGGATCTTGATTTTGTACTGCTCGTATTTAGCCTGCAAGACGTGACGGTTGTTTGTATTTGTTTATTATTTTGTTTAAGTGTTCCGATTTAAAATAAAGATGAACACTCACCACGCTGCACCTTGGTCTAATCCTTTGGACGATCGTTACAGAAGATCCCACCACCAAACGACCAAGCAGCGTGGGCCGATGGACTGGACATGGGATGACATCCTGGATGGCAAAGGATCCTGGACGTGGGAAGAGATCCAGGCCGGAAGGGATTGCCTTCCATGGGAACAGGTGGAAGCAGCGAGGGAGGTACAGCGACGTGACCAACAGGCAAGGCAACAACGGAGGCCCGAGAGGCAGTGGCAAAAACACTTTTTGGGGGGGGCACAAGGGTAGATTGGCAAAGGCGGGTTTAAGACCTGAGCCAACTCCCTGTGCTTACCGTGGGGAGCGAGTGACGGAGCAAGCACCATGTTATGCGGTGATACGCACTGTGTCGCCAGTGCGTACTCACAGCCCGGTGCACTCGGTGCAAGCTCCTCACCGTTGCCGTGCTAGAATTGGACGGCAGCCAGGAAGAAGTGCGCCGGCTCAGCGCATCTGGCATCCAGTGCGTCTCTACGGCCCAGGTTATCCTGCACCTGCTCTACGCACGGTACCCCTCATTCACCAGCACGGCCCAGTTCGTCCTGTACCAGCGCTCCGCCCTTGCCGGGCGATAGTCAACATCGAGCCAGGACGGGTTGTGCCAGCCCTAAGCGCCAGACCTCCAGTGCGCCTCCAAGGCCCAGTGTACCCTGTGCCTGCTTCGCGCACTCTCCCTCCAGTGTGCCACCATAGCCCAGTACGTCCTGTACCAGCGCTCCGCCCTTGGCAGGGTGACAGTCAACATCAAGCCAGGACGGGTTGTGCCAGCTCTAAGCGCCAGACCTCCAGTGCGCCTCCAAGGCCCAGTGTACCCTGTGCCTGCTTCGCGCACTCTCCCTCCAGTGCGCCACCATAGCCCAGTATGGCCGATGCCTGCTTTGAGCACACGGTCCTCAGTGCGTCTCCCCAGTCTGGTGAGACCGGTTCCAGTGATGATCAATGGTCCGAAGCCTCCAGTGATAATCCATGGCACGAAGCCTCCCATGATGATCCATGGCCCGGAGCCTGTAGTGATAATCCATGGCACGAAGCCTCCAGTGATGATCCATGGCCCGGAGCCTGTAGGGATGATCCATGGCACGAAGCCTCCAGTGATAATCCATGGCCCGGAGCCTGTAGGGATGATCCATGGCACAAAGCCTCCAGTGATGATCCATGGCGCGGAACCAGTAGTGATGATCCATGGCACGGAGCATGCAGCGAAGGTCCTCAGTCCGGAACCACAGGTCAGGGTTCCAGAAGCATCGGGATCTGCGTGCAGAACGGGGACTACGCCCGGAGCTGGAGCCACCTCCGTAGCTGGAGGATTGGCGGAGGGTCTGGGTGTGGCCACCCTCCCCTCCCTCCCTTTTTAGTTTAGGGTTGTTTTTGTGGGGTTTTGGTTTGGTGTGCAATCGGGGTCTGCACCTTCGGGGGGGGGGGGGGGGGGGGGGGGGGGGGGGGGGGGGGGGGTACTGTCACGTCCTGACCAGTGAGAGAGGTCATTTGCCATAGTAGAGTGGTCAGGGCGTGGCAGGGGGGTTTGTTTTGTAGGTATTTGGGGTTTTCTGTTTCTATGTGGGTTTGTTCTATTTATCATTTTCTATGTGTTGGTTTTCATGTTCGGCCGGGTATGGTTTCCAATCAGAGGCAAGTGTCTTTCGTTGTCTCTGATTGGAAGCCATACTTAGGCAGCCTGTTTTTCCTTTGGGGTTGTGGGTAGTTGTTTTCCGTTATAGTCTTTGTACCTGACGGGACTGTGTTGGTCGTTTTTGTTATTTTGTCAAGTGTCATCATTAAAATATTGAAAATGAGCACTATCCACGCTGCGTCTTGGTCTCCCTTTTACGACCCCTGTGACAATACATATTCAACCCTTTTGTTAATGCACGCCTAAATAAGTCCAGGAATAAAAATTTGCATAACAAGTCGCATAATAAGTTGCATAGACTCACTCTGTGTGCAGTAATAGTGTTTAACATGTTTTTTGAATGACTACCTTATCTCTGTACCCCACACATACAATTATCTGTAAGGTCCCTCAATTGAGAAGTGAATTTCAAACACAGATTCAACCACAAAGACCAGGGAGGGTTTCCAATGCCTCACGAAGAAGGGTACCTATTAGTAGATGGGAGAAAAAAGACATTGAATATCCCTTTGAGCATGGTAAAGTTATTAATTACACCCAGTCACCACAAAGACACAGGCATCCTTCCTAACTCAGTTGCTGGAGAGGAAGGAAACCGCTCTGGGATTTCACAATGAGGCCAATGGCGACTTTAAAACATTTACAAGTGCCTGTGATAGGAGAAAGAAAATGAGGATGACTAAACAACATTGTAGTTACTTCACAATACCAACCCAAATGACAGAGTAAAAAGAAGGAAGCCTGTACAGAATAAAAATATTAAAAAATAATGCAATAAGGCACTAAAGTAAAACTGCAAAGAATGTGGCAAATGAAATTAACTTTATGTCCTGAATACAACACATCACTAAGTACCACTCTTCATATTTTCAAACATGGTGATGGCTGCATCATGTTATGGGTGTGCTTGTCATCTGCAAAGACTAGGGTGTTTTTTTAGGATAAAAAAATGGACGAAATAGAGCTAAGCACAGGCATAATCCTAGAGGAAAACCTGGTTCAGTTTACTTTCCAACAGACACTGGGAGACAAATTCACCTTTCAGCAGGACAATAACCCAAAGCACATGACCAAATATACACTGGAGTTGCCTACCAAGACAATATTGAATGTTCTTGAGTGGCCTAGTTACAGTTTGACTTAAATCGGCTTGAAAATCAATTGCAAGACTTGAAAATGGGTGTCTAGCAATGATCAACAACCAACTTGACAGAGCTTGAAGAATTTTTTAAAGAATAATATGCAAATATTGTACAATCCAGGTGTGCAAAGCTCTTAGAGACTTACCCAGAAAGACTCACAGCTGTAATTGCTGCCAAAGGTGATTCTAACATGTATTGACACAGGGGGTTGAATAGTTATGTAAATGAGATATTTCTGTATTTCATTTTCCATACATTTGCATAAAATTCTAAAAACATATTTTCACTTTGTCGTTATGGGGTATTGTGTGTAGATGGATGAGATATATATTTAATACATTTTGAATTCAGGCTGTAACATAACAAAATGTGGAATAAGTCAAGGGGTATGAATACTTTCTGAAGGCAGTGAGTATACAAAACATTAAGAACACCTGCTCTTTCAATGACACACTGACCAGGTGAATACAGGTGAAAATGATGATCCCTTATTGATATCACTTGTTGTTAAATCCACTTCAATCAGTGTAGATGAAGGGGAGGAGACGGATTAACGAAGGATTTTTAAGCCTTGAGACAATTGAGACACGGATGTGTGCCATTCAGAGATGGATGGACAAGAAAAACATATTTAAGTGCCTTTGAGCAGGGTATGGTAGTAGGTGCCAGGCGCACCGGTTTGTGGAAAGAACTGCAACGCTGCTGTTTTTTTTCACGCTCAACAGGGTTCGTTATGTTTGGTATACTCAGTGTGTCGTACTTTTCTTTTCTTATTTTTTTCACCTTTATTTAACCAGGTAGGCTAGTTGAGAACAAGTTCTCATTTACAACTGTGAACTGGCCAAGATAAAGCAAAGCAGTGTGACACAGACAACAACACAGAGTTACACATGGAATAAACAATAAACAAGCCAATAACACAATAAACAAGTCAATGACACAGTAGAAAAAAAGAAAGTCTATATACAGTGTGTTCTAAAAGCATGAGGAGGTAGGCAATAAATAGGCCATAGTAGCGAAGAATTACAATTTAGCAGATTAACACTGGAGTGATAAATGAGCAGATGATGATGTGTAAGTAGAGATACTGATGTGCAAAAGAGCAAAAAAGTAAATAAAAACAGTATGCCATAACTGTTCCTGCGTATTGCTGTGTAAACTCGCCATGATCTTCAGAGCAAATAAAATATGTATTGAATAGAAGCCATGTCTAGTTATTTGCTATATTGACAGAATAATCTACTGTTTACTTGCCAACAAATCAAAGTTGAAATGATACACCAACTCCCTGTATCATGTGTTTTACCAGTAAGACTGAAGCTAGTTTGTCCAAATACAATGAATTAATATCACAATGAATTGATCCAGAAGTTGAAGTCAACACTTTATTGATTTCTGATGCTGCTGGAATAATTGTGTCACTTGTTGGTACACTTGTAAAAAAAATATTATATTAAACACCCTTTATATACATATGTACAACAGCTAGAAATATTTTTTTTTAAACACATGATTTCACATATGGAAAATCACACAATTTCACATGTGACAAATCATGTGATACAATATGCTTTTGGAACAGTTCATGTGATGTGGATTTTCGTAGTATAAATCATGTGGAATCATATGAAACCATGTGCTTTTGGAACACTTCACGTGATGATATTACACATGAACTTTCACATCTGGATTTTCACGTGATCGCATAACCTTTCACATGTGGATAGTGAGAGAAAAATTACATATTTACCTGATTTGTTTGATATTAATAGTTAACAATTAATACTTAACAAATAGTAAGACATTTCTGTTCTACTAATGCTGTGTTTCTGTTAAGGGATGGTTTCCACTCTAGCTTCCTGCAGTTAGTCTGGCGTATGGTAAAGGAAAAATGGGTTTTGCTAGAGATAGCTTGAGCTGACAATGACTGGGTGATAAAAACCTACAGCTGGCATTCCAAATACAAGATGTGGTGTGTGTGACCCGAGATATAGATAGCCTGGAAGAGTTTAGAACAATCCCTCATTGTCTCAAAATCATCCAGGCAATTGGGAAACTAAGCCAGGTTGGGGGTGAACAACATCCATGCAGATACAGTGGGGGGGAAAAGTATTTGATCCCCTGCTGATTTTGTACGTTTGCCCACTGACAAAGAAATGATCAGTCTATAATTTTAATGGTAGGTTTATTTGAACAGTGAGAGACAGAATAACAACAAAATAATCCAGAAAAACGCATGTCAAACATGTTATAAATTGATTTGCATTTTAATGAGGGAAATAAGTATTTGACCCCCTCTCAATCAGAAAGATTTCTGGCTCCCAGGTGTCTTTTATACAGGTAACAAGCTGAGATTAGGAGCACACTCTTAAAGGGTGTGCTCCTAACCGCAGCTTGTTACCTGTATGAAAGACACCTGTCCACAGAAGCAATCAATCAATCAGATTCCAAACTCTCCACCATGGCCAAGACCAAAGAGCTCTCCAAGGATGTCAGGGAGAAGATTGTAGACCTACAAGGCTGGAATGGGCTACAAGACCATCACCAAGCAGCTTGGTGAGAAGGTGACAACATTTGGTGCGATTATTCGCAAATGGAAGAAACACAAAAGAACTATCAATATCCCTCGGCCTGGGGCTCCATGCAAGATCTCACCTCGTGGAGTTGCAATGAGCATGAGAACGGTGAGGAATCAGCCCAGATCTACACGCGAGGATCTTGTCAATGATCTCAAGGCAGCTGGGACCATAGTCACCAAGAAAACAATTGGTAACACAATACGCCGTGAAGGACTGAAATCCTGCAGCGCCCGCAAGGTCCCCCTGCTCAAGAATACATATACATGCCCGTCTGAAGTTTGCCAATGAACATCTGAATGATTCAGAGGACAACTGGTGAAAGTGTTGTGGTCAGATGAGACCAAAATGGAGCTCTTTGGCATCAACTCTACTCGCCGTGTTTGGAGGAGGAGGAATGCTGCCTATGACCCCAAGAACACCATCTCCACCGTCAAACATGGAGGTGGAAACATTATGCTTTGGGGGTGTTTTTTTGCTAAGGACAACTTCACCGCATCATTTGACGGGGCCATGTACTGTCAAATCTTGGGTGAGAACCTCCTTCCCTCAGCCAGGGCATTGAAAATGGCTTGTGGATGGGTATTCCAGCATGACAATGACCCAAAACACACGGCCAAGGCAACAAAGGAGTGGCTCAAGAAGAACCACATTAAGGTCCTGGAGTGGCCTAGCCAGTCTCCAGACCTTAATCCCATAGAAAATCTGTGTAGGGAGCTGAAGGTTCGAGTTGCCAAACGTCAGCCTCGAAACCTTAATGACTTGGAGAAGATCTGCAAAGAGGAGTGGGACAAAATCCCTCCTGACATGTGTGCAAACTTGGTGGCCAACTACAAGAAACGTCTGACCTCTGTGATTGCCAACAAGGGTTTTGCCACCAAGTACTAAGTCATGTTTTGCAGAGGGGTCAAATACTTATTTCCCTCATTAAAATGCAAATCATTTTATAACATTTTTGACATGCGTTTTTCTGGATTTTTTTGTTGTTATTCTGTCTCTCACTTTCATATCAACCTACCATTAAAATGATAGGCTGATCATTTCTTTGTGAGTGGGCAAACGTACAAAATCAGCAACCACTGTAACCAGGAGATGAACCCAGGAAGGCTTGTGATGCCACCCGATCAGCATGGGAGGGGTAGAACCAACCCTGACTAAGCGTTTTTAGGTCTCTGTTTTTTCATTATCAGTTAAGCTCTCGGCAACACACTCAAGAGTGTGGGGTCAACGGTTTCATTATTGCAATGATTAATCAATATTAAATAAAGATGATTGTTTGAAGAAATTACAAAGTCTTTCTCGGTATGAATTTCCACGACATTTTTGGCAACGAGGTGATCTGCAACTTCACCTGTTGACCCATCTGGGTAAACTGTGCACAGGGGATCTGAAATTGGGATCCCAGGGAAAACCACACTCATGATAGAGCAGCTGGACCTGCCTAAGATCTGAGAGGAAGTGGGCACGGGTGGATGCCAGATCCCGAACATTGTCCAAACCTACCTCTCTCAGTACTATCTATCAATAAGTGATGAAAAGATATCTTAAGGTGA
Source organism: Salmo trutta (assembly GCF_901001165.1). Lineage (NCBI taxonomy): Eukaryota > Metazoa > Chordata > Actinopteri > Salmoniformes > Salmonidae > Salmo > Salmo trutta. Next base: position 10,064,250 of record NC_042977.1, read on the forward strand.
ATGCACCAATTTGTAAGTCGCTCTGGATAAGAGCGTCTGCTAAATGACTTAAATGTAAATGTATAAGAAAAAATGTAACAAAGAAAAAAATAGCCCCTGTTGAGGGTACGCTCAGAGTGAGGTCTTTCTTAAGAGGGCCGCAGCTGAGGTAACTAACGGGACTGAGTTGAGTTGATAAGAGTGTTCTTAAGTGAAGTATCCTTGTGCATAATTGTTAATTAGCCAGTTGCAGACAACCAAAAGTCCAGATCCGTGGTACTGAGTTGATCACAGTAGGACTGGTGAGGTTAACGTGGAGTGAAGTACTAGAGCGTGGGTAATCTTGCGAGAGAACTCGGCTCGGTGAAACTCATTGAACGAGGGACTAGAGTGCAGGTGACGCCTTGAGAGGGCATCTGGCTTGGTGAAGTTCAAATTATAATGTGTAATGTTTTGATACATTTTTTTGATAAATGAGGTAAACAGGTATGCCCTGGGTTACTATTGTTAGATCTTATTGTGAGTGTTTTGTTATTCATGGCACTTCACCGGAGGTGGAGATAAGAAAATATGAGGTAAGATTAGATTTTTGGGACCGTTTTATGCAATTAGATAGGAGACACGGGAACTCGGATAATCTATACCACAGTAATCGCAGTAGGTGATATTCCAGTGTGGATACAACACCCCGTTTTGGGACAACTAATTAGGCAATATTTTGACAATGGTATGGGTTTCCTAGTTCATATAGACAGGGTTTGAAATCTAAAAACAGCGCTAACTGTTTTTTTCTGCTTGTCTGTCTCATTCCCCTGTGTGTTTTTGTTTTTGTTTTCTGTGAATGTGATATGAGAGTGTGTGAGGGTAGAAATAAGTGTTTGTCTTAAGTTGGGATAGTAAGATATAGAAATTTGCAAAATAAGTTGATTGAAATTGGGATAATAAGTTTTGATATGTAGCATTATCTCGGGGTTCCATAGCAACGAGTCTATAGTTTCTGGAAGGCTAGACTTTGCCGTGGTTTCTGGGAGGTTAGAGGACCGTTAAGGATCCCATGACCCGCCGGGCAGTGTCTGGTATGATCGATTACTTGAGATTTGATAAAGTAATACGCAGTAATATGCAAATTATACAACCCATACATAGATGTATGTAGGTTCAACGTGGTCTCTTTATGGATAATTTGATAGAGATAAGGTTAAAGCATTATATAAACGCTTATGGGATTTTCTCCGCCCGGATAATACATTTAAAGGAAACTGCCCATAAGGCCCCCCACAGTAAGTGAGGAGTTGCAATAATTATTGAATAAACCCTTTCCCCATACAGTTAATAGCGAACTAATGTGGAATATCGACGTACCTTATAACGTCGTACAAAGCCAAATTAGGGTTTCCATCAAATTAATTATCATTGCAGAGCTAATGTGATGTAGTAAATTAATTTCAATATGTCGAATGAGAACTCATAATGCGCTTTTATTAAAAGGCGCAAGATCTGTTTTTACATCAATGGATGTCAATTTAATTGATTTGACTGCTATGATTGTGAATAAATCCACTTTGAGCATGTGGAATATTTGCAAAGAAACACTTGGTTGAACTATTAAGGATTACCAAGATTCTCTGGTCTGATGAAACCAAGATGGAACTCATTGGCCTGAATGCCAAGTGTCACGTCTGGAGAACCTGGCACCATCGCTATGGTGGTGGCAGGATCATGCTGCGGGGATGTTTTTTAGCGGCAGGGACTGGGAGACTAGTCAGGATTGAGGGAAAGATGAACGGAGCAAACATATGCTGAGCACTTGTTCCCACATATGCTGAGCACTTGTTGGCTGTTTTTCCTTCACTCTGCAGTCCAACTCATCCCAAACCATCTCAATTGGGTTGAGGTCGGGTGATTGTGGAGGCCAGGTCATCTGATGCAGCACTCCATCACTCTCCTTCTTGGTCAAATAGCCCTTACACAGCCTGGAAGTGTGTTGGGTCATTGTCCTATTGAAAAACAAATGATAGTCCCACTAAGCGCAAACCAGATGGGATGGTGTATCGCTGCAGAATGCTGTGGTAGCCATGCTGGTTAAGTGTGCATTGAATTCTAAATAAATCACTGACAGTGTCACCAGCAAAGCACCCCCACACCATCACACCTCCTCCTCCATGATTCACGGTGGGAAACACACATGCGGAGATCATCCGTTCACCTACCTTGCGTCTCACAAAGACATGGCGGTTGGAATCAAAAGTCTCAAACTTGGACTCATCAGACCAAAGGACAGCTTTCCACCGGTCTAATATCCATTGCTCGTGTTTCTTGGCCCAAGCAAGTCTCTTCTTATTGATGTCCTTTAGTAGTGGTTTCTTTGCAGCAATTCGACCATGAATGTCTGATTCACGCAGGCTCCTCTGAACAGTTGATGTTGAGATGTGTCTGTTACTTGAACTCTGTGAAGCATTTATTTGGGCTGCAATTTCTGAGATGCAGTTGACTCTACTGAACTTATCCTCTACAGCAGAGGTAACTCTGGGTCTTCCTTTCCTGTGGCGGTCCTCATGAGAGCCAGTTTCATTATAGCGCTTGATGGTTTTTGTGACTTCACTTGAAGAAACTTTCAAAGTTATTGAAATTTTCCGGATTGACTGATGGACTGTTGTTTCTCTTTGCTTATTTGAGCTGTTCCTGCCATAATATGGACTTGGTATTTTACCAAATATGGCTATCTTCTGTATACCAACCCTACCTTGTCACAACACAACTGATTGGCTGAAACACATTAAGAAGGAAAGAAATTCCGCAAATTAACTTTTAACAAGACACACCTGTTAATTGCAATGCATTCCTGGTGACTACCTCATGAATGCTAAGAGCGTGCAAATCTGTCATCAAGGCAAAGGGTGGCTACATTGAATAATCTCAAATATAAAATATATTTTGATTTGTTTAACACTTCTTTGGATACTACATGATTCTACATGTGTTATTTCATAGTTTTGATGTCTTCACTATTGTTCTACAATGTAGAAAATAGTAAAAATAAAGAAAAACCCTTGAATGAGTGGGTGTGTCCAAACTTTTGACTGGTACTCTATGCTTTAATGGTCTATGTGCCAGGGGGCTAGGGTCAGTCTGTCCTATCTGGTGAAGTTCTCCTGTCTCTCTCTCTCTCTCTCTCTCTCTCTCTGAGCACCTGAGGCCTAGGACCATGCCTCAGGACTACCTGACCTGATGACTCCTGGCTGTCGCCATTCCACCTGGTCATGCTGCTGCTCCACTTTCAACTGTTCTGACTGTTCTGACTATGAAACCCTGACCAGGACTACCTGCTACCTTGTCCCGGACTTGCTATTTTCGACACTCTCTCTCTCTCTATCTCTCTCTCTCTCTCTCTCTCTCTCTACCACAACTGCTGTCTCAACCTCTGACCTCTGAGTGCTTGGCTATGAAAAGCCAACTGACATTTACTCCTGAAGTACTGACCTGTTGCACCCTCTACAACCACTGTGATTGTTATTTGACCCTGCTGGTCATCTGTGAACGTTTAAACATCTGGAGGAACGATCTGGCCTTAAGGGCCATGTAATCTTATAATCTCCACCCGGCACAGCCAGAAGAGGACTGGCCACCCCTCAGAGCCTGGTTCCTATCCAGGTTTCTTCCTAGGTTCCTCCCTTTTTAGGCAGTTTTTCCTAGCCACCATGCTTCTACATCCGCATTGCTTGCTTTCTGGGGTTTTAGGCTGGGTTTCTGTACAGCACTTTGTGACATCTGCTGATGTAAAAAGGGCTTTATAAATACATTTGATTTTATTTGAGTATGATTATTTTGTTTGAGTGGTTGAACCTACAATTTGTCCACATCATACAGCAATCTGTTGACAAGCTGGCAGTAAGTAGTCAGTTTTAAGACATAGTTGGCAGGTGTCAGACACATGAAACACAGATTTCTGACAGAAGGCCCAAATATTCGGTCACAGACAAGGTGTAGCACTCATTTCAAGCCTTGCTTTTGTTTGAACTTGACTGTTAAAGTATAGCTTCAACCCATAGACCCCAGAAGTTTTTCTACCTCTGTTTCTTTGTTGTCTTAGGACGCAGAAAAGGTCATACAAATCAATGTCCTATATTGTCCTTTCAGACAATACCTGAATGACTCATAACAGCAGGGCTTGGTCCATCTGAGAAAAGAGAAAACTGAGCCGGACTCTGGGAAGTGATATAAAGGCTGCATTCTGCGGTGTGAAATATCGATTGACACGCTTTGCCAAAAACTATTTGACACAACTTGACCTTTTAGGATGAGTGCCCTTGCAAATCAAGCCTTTGAATGGAAGGGAGATGAAGGCTTGATGCTGAAAGAAAAACCAAAGTATTTTCTCTCCCGTTAATTACATGCCATAATGAAAATTGGGAAGAGGCAGTTTATTTGCTATCACACCGAGACATAAACCCAAATCCATTAGGAGGGAGAGTTACCTTGACAGACTCCTCAATGGCTCACATGAATACTAAAAATAGTTCCATTTTGAAGCAGAAGTATGCTTCCATTTTCAAATTTTCCTCCTTTTTCAAAGACATTCAAAGGAAGTTTTGACCCAAAATATGGTCCAAATATCAGTCACTGACCCATAAAGGGAAATATCCACTTCTGTTACGCTTTTTTCTCAAGAGATTCTAATGTAGAGCAGTGGCAGTAGGATTTCAGCACTATTACAGAAGAGTAACTCTACATGCCATCGCCTGTAGAACAGTTTGCATTTCTCTTTCATCCATATTCATTATCCTCTGCGTTGGTATTGTTGGTAAGCCACCCAGAAAGTTTATTTTTACCCTTGAAGTAAACCGGAGACGACTATGTCCCAGAGATAAATGAGGATGTCCCAGAGATAAATGAGGATGACTTCTGGCAGAGAATGAAAGGTATCGTTTAATCTCATCCCGCGATTCAATCTAATTGGGTTAATTAGGGCGAAACGCCACTCCTCGCACCCAAGGGAAGATGGTAGTTTTGTACATCAACAGTGCAGCTTGGAATTGCCTGGGTTTTGAGGGGGTGACTGGCAGAGGCACTTTAAAGTTCTAGATTGAGTTGTTTAGAAAAATCAGTGCAAGGAGTTCACCACCTCATTCTAGCTTGTCTTTCAAATGTTACAGATGACAACAGAAAACACCTGAAGGTTTGAATCTTTTTTGAGTGGTGGTACACAAGGTATAACACACACATTCACAGAGTGTCAAAAATCATGATCGGTTTAATGTTTTTTAAGCTTTGTTTTTACTTCAATTGCTATTGACTGCATAAATGTGGGATTTTTGCTGAATTCAGTTGTAAAACAAGGATACAGTACATAACTGAGAACAGATTAAAAGCAACAGATTCATAACAGTTTCACAACAGATTCACAGTTAGATTCACAGATACATTTTCTCATAATCAGATGTCATGAAATGCAGTAAATGGTTAACTGCAACAGGTTGAACAACACATTAACCTTTGACCTTGCAAGTTAAGTAGATACTGTACATACATGCATGATAATTGAATCAATAAAACAATGTTTCCTGTGTGCAAGAGACTATATTGAATATTAATACAAACATGCTCTCGCAACAATGGAATAATGTATCTTAAATGTTTTTGTATAAACCTTTTGTTTGCTTTGACCTGAAAATGACCTAGAATTTACTTGGACTGCATTCTGTTTTCAAGCTCTTTTAGTTGGCTAGAAATGTGATGCAGTTATTAGTTTATTCTAGTGTCATCTAACTTTAGCCCATATTAACATGTTAAATGAAATCACAGCTGATAATGTGTGGTCAGTGACAGCCTAATTTTGCTAATTGGATTTGTGTACATAATGAATGAATTGTTAATGAGCTGCTGACAGACACACAATGGCTTGATGAGTAATTGTCTACTTAGTACAGCGGTTGTGACACATCTCCTTTGTACAAGTGAAACCAAAAGTGACATGTAAGTGTTGAAGTTGATAACAGCTCATTATACATCATTTATAATGAGGTACAACTTCATTTTTGGCCTTAGTGACCAAAAATGAATCTTAACAGCTGATTGGATCGAATTACAGAGGTGCACCTGGGCACATCCATAAACAAAACAACAAAATGACTGTGAATTACAATGGTCCAGCCACTCATTGTAGGGCCCTCTTATGGCTCAATGTATAAATTGAGTACTCTGTACTGACCAACTCAGTGGCCTTGTTGCTAGAGTGACTGGCCAGAGATTGGAAGGTTGGGAATTTGATCCCCAGCCGTGTCATTCCAAAGACTCTCTGCTTGGCACTCAGTATTCAGGAAATAGATTTGGGGTAAGGCCCTGGGATAGACTAGTGTCTTGTCCAGGGGGTGTACTTGTGTACATCAAGCTGCCTCACTAACCAATTCTGTTGGTAGTACATACTTACTACCCACAAAATTGCCCATATCATTCATGTGTGGCTTTAGCTGAAACCTGAAATATGTTGAATATAGGGCATAAAATGCTAATGATGTTTTTCTAGTGTCTCCTAAAACTGTCAGCACACACCCATCAGTAACTTCTTTGATGAGTCGGTCTCTCTAATGATGCTTGAAATGATTGCACAGGTCACACTGTATGGGGGGAAATTAAGTTTCTTCTTTATGTATTACATGTGCTTTAATGAGACCCCAGTGAATTATGTTAAACAGAGTGTTGGCTTATATCAATGGGAATAACTAACAAGGTGTGTTTGCAAGCCGGGGCAAGTTTATGTTGGAAAATATTTGCAATGTCTGTGATGAAGCGTTGTGTAATTTAACAAGGCAATCCGTTTGGCAATCCTTATAGGATAGGTCAGGAGATCTTTTGATGGACATGCAATTCATGTTCCTGGTCAGGTTTTTTTCCCCCCCTGACCAATGTGATTTGACCTAGCCAGGGAAAACCTCCCGGTCCTATTCATAATCAATACACAACACACTCCATTCGATCTAAGCTGTTCTGTTATTGTATAAAGTAGACCAAGACAAACTGAACACATATAACTACAGTTAAATGTCACTATTTTGACATATTTGAATGAGACCATGTTGAACAGATAGAAGGAATACATGGTTTTAGCACTAAAAGCTGACACCTTTCCACTAAGGCAGTGTTTCAACCTAACTCTCTTCGGGAAGTGCACCGACAACACTTCTGCTTCCTGACAAATTTGGGGAAGTACTGTATGTGTAAAGCATAGTCTAGCTTCAATAACCATGTACTTTTTTGCTTGCCCCTCACCCTCCCCTTAGAGAAGTATGTCAATTCCTCATATTTCATTGTTTGTAATTTGACAGACAAAATGTCAAACCAACTACATACCATCAGAGGGCAGAAACAGCCAAATGAAATATGTCAGACTGCACTGACCGTTAGATGTTTTTTTGACGGTGACCTGGTTTCTGTGCATATTAATCATGTTTCTGCGCCTACCCGGCAGTGTTGGGATTTCAGAGATAACAGTCTGCTGCTTATAATACACAGATAATCACTGGAATGTGTTTCAAAGGCCATCCTGCAAACAGCTCCCTTTAATTAGGCTGGCTGCGTGATTTACATACACTGAGAGAAAGCAGCAGTGGATCTACTGTTGACGTGGTTGGTTTTATTTGGCCCCCCAAGTTTTCTGAGAAAAAAAAAAAACAACTTTTTTTTGTCTGCAATTTTCGTTGTTGGACATAAAAGACTGTAAAAACACCAGGAAATCAGCTCCAAGTGATTTTAATTGAAGACATCTCTTCCCAAGTATTCCCACGCATAATAGAGAGACACATGATTGTATCCAAAATGTAATGATTATGTTTTAGTCAAACATTATATCTGTTTGGGCTTCTTGCGTTCAATTTGCAGTCTACAAATTATTTGGAATTATGTTCCGGCCCCCGACCCTCCGCTGCAGAAAAAGTCATCCCGAGGCTGAATCTAGTTGATGAACCCTGGTATACTGTAGAGAGAGACAGAGGGAGAGGGGGAGAGAGATGGAGGGAGAGTAGAGAAGTAGGGAATGAGAGAGGAAGAAGAGAAGGGGAGAAAGAGAAAGAGAGGAGAATGGGAGAGAGAGAGAGAGAGAAGAAATTAAGGGAAGGATCAAAAGAGGAGGGAGAAAGAAGAGGCTGGGGGAGTGAGTGGGGGACAGATTACATGTCCATGTGTTACCTGTGTTATGTGTTAATATAGAAAGTCACATTTTAGATTGAACAGACAGATTTGCATACTGAGATTTAAAAATGTACTTTGCAAACAGCAGGGAGTTACACTAAGAATCACAACAACTCTTCATAACTTTTTAAATACTGTAACTCATATATAAGAATCAATGGCTATATATTATTTATTTATAAGTCTCGAAAGGGATGTACCAATCAAAGATTGCACTTTATACGGTATGTATATATTCTATGAATTATATTATTTTAAAATGTGTAAATCAAAATCATAACACCTTAAACTAGAGCAGCTCTCTAAAACATCTAAGAGTAATTAATTGTTCCATATGACTCACTTGCTCCTAGACAGAGTAAAGTATGGCCAATATAAACCCAATGCACATTCAGTATGGTAATACCGCCCAATTTAACATGCAATTACTGGTATAACTCACATGTTGGTGCCTTGGGAGTACCTAGTGTGGGTTTTAGTCTTGGTGTGGTACAGTACAACACTGGCATGCTCCCACACACAAATATTTGCAATACCTTCATGGACACCCATGCATTACTTTTACATTCCCTGTATTGCCTCATCTGGGAACAGATATTTTTCAGGAAAAGACAGAAGAGACGAGTTGTGTTTGTTTGGTTCCTAATGTCCTGTTTGAAGAGGTACTGCCGTGTAGCTTCAATCGAGCCACCTCAATAGTCATCACAGTTGAATCATGAAACGGCACTACCATGGAAGTATGATACTGTTTAGATGTTCGCAGAAACAATTTTGGTTTCTACAAATGTTTCAGAATCTTTTGAAAGGACGTCTTTTATTGATAGCTTGTGATATATTTGAAAGCACACAAATAGATGAGAAAGGATTTGTAGTAGTAGAAAGTGGTGTACAAAGCGGGTATAGTATTTCACAGCACTTTGTTATGAACAAGCCTTTTTTGAGGTGGCAGCAGCCCAGACAGGAATCATTCAGCTGAAACTGATCGGTACATCATCAGAGCGATTCCTCCACCAAACCATCCATCCTGTCCAGGCATTACTGAAGCAAGGCAGAAAGCGTGTCACTGTTTTTGCCCTGACATTTTCTTTTTCCTCCAAGGTGTGAAACATTGACTATATACACTTCTCCGTAATGACCCTAACAGCTCTATGGGGTGTGTTCTAGTTGTTTCAACTAATTATTTTTAAGTGACTGGTTCCACAGCCTTTTTTAGTTTACTCAACTTTACGGTCCAAGTGTTACCTAAACTTTTAGTTGGCCCAAACTTAGCTTCAAGCTTTGGGAAAAATTCTGTCAACTTAAAATGATGTGTTTCCTCAACTTGTCTCATATGTACATTCAACTAGAAATTATTATTTGGGCATTTAAAAAAAAAAAATACTTTGGAACTAATTACACACACACAGTGCGTTTTCAACTTATACGTTTGACATACATGATTACATTGTGCATGTTAATTTATATAGTAATTATTATTCAACATGTCCTCACCTGGGATTTGCACTCACAACCTTTTGGTTCACTGCATTTTGATCTCGTGCTACGCCGCCATGTCTGTGTCAGTTATCAGTTAATCTGACTATTCTCTCATCATTTACTTATTTAAGCAATGTTAGGGTTTTCTGTGTAGTTGTCTAATGTTGGTGGGACATATTACTCTTTTTTAATGTTATTCCTTAATCACTATGTTAAAAACAATGATTTATATTGAGTGTACTTTTAAGTGCATTCAGAAAGTATTCACACCCCATTTTGTTGTGTTACAGCCTGAATTTAAAATGGATTAAATTGAGATTTTCTTTTTTCACTGGCCTACACACAATACCCCATAATTTCAAATTGGAATTATGTTTTTAGCAATTTTTACAAATGAATTAAAAATGAAAAGCTGAAATGTCTTGAGTCAATAAGTATTCAACCCCTTTGTTATGGCAAGACTAAATAAGTTCAGGAGTAAAAATGTGCTTAACAAGTCACATAATAAGTTGGATGGACTCACTCTGTGTGCAATAATCGTATTTAACATGATTTTTTAATGACTACCTCATCTCTCTACCCCACACATGCACGAGCAGTGCATTTCAAACACAGATTCAACCACAAAGACCAGGGAGGTTTTCCAATGCCTCGCAAAGAAGGGCACCAATTGGTAGATGGTTTTTTTAAAAAGCTGACATTGAATATCCCTTTGCGCATGGTGAAGTTATTAATTACACTTTGGATGGTGTATCAATACACCCAGTCACTACAAAAAAAAACAGGCATACTTCCTAACTCAGTTGCCGGAGAGGAAGGAAACCACTCAGGAATTTCACCATGTGTCCAATGGTGAATTTAAAACAGTTACAGAGTTTAATGGCTGTGATAGGAAAAAACTGAGCATGGCTCAACAACATTGTAGTTAATCCACAATAATAACCTAATTCACACAGTGAAAAGAAGGAAGGCTGTACAGAATAAAAATATTCCAAAACTTGCTTCCTGTTTGCAGTAAGGAAACAAAGTAGTACTACAAAGAATGTGGCAAAGCAATTAACTTTTTGTCCTGAATACAAAGTGTTATGTTTGGGGCAAATCCAATACAACACATTACTAAGTACCACCCTCCACATTTTCAAGCATAGTGGTGGCGGCATCATGTTATGGGTATGCTTGTAATCGTTAAGGACTGGGTGGTTTTTCAGCATAAAAAAGAAAAGGAACGGAGCTAACAGGCAAAATCCTAAAGGAAAACCTGGTTCAGTCTGCTTTCCACCAGATACTGGGAGATTAATTCACCTTTCAGCAGGAAAATAAACTAAAATACAAGGCAAAATCTACACTGGAGTTGCTTACCAAGAAGACAGTGAATGTTCTTGAGTGGCCAAGTTACAGCTTTGACCTAAATCTGCTTGACAATCTATGGCAAGACTTGAAAATGGTTGTTTGGCGAAGAGCAACAACCAATTTGACAGAGCTTGAAGAATTTTGAAAAGAGTAATGGGCAAATATTATACAATCCAGGTGTGTAAAGCTCTTAGAGACTTACCCAGAAAGACTCACAGCTGTATTCACTGCCAAAGGTGATTCTAACATGTATTGACTCAGGGGTGTGAATACTTACAGCCTTATTTTAAAATGGATTAAATATTTTTTTCAGGCCAAAGAGTTCAATCTTGGTTTCATCAGATGAGAGATTCTTGTTTCTCATGTTCTTAGAGTCCAAAGCAGGCTGTCATGTGCCTTTTACTGAGAAGTGGCTTCCGTCTGGCCATTCTACCTTAAAGGCCTGATTGGTGGAGTGCTGCAGAGATGGTTGTCCTTCTGGAAGATTCTCCCATCTCCACAGAGGAACTCTGGAGTTCTGTCAGAGTGACCATCGAGGCTTGGTCACCTCCCTGACCAAGGCCCTTCTCCCCCGATTACTCCGTTTGGCCGGGCGGCCAGTTCTAGGAAGTGTCTTGGTGGTTCCTAACTTCTTCCATCCACTGTGTTCTTGGGGACTTTCAATACTGCAGACATTTTTGGTACCCTTCCCCAGATCTGTGCCTTGACACAATCCTGTATCGGAGCTCTACGGACAATTCCTTTGACCTCATGGCTTGGTTTTTGCTCTGACATGCACTGTCAACTGTGGAACCCTAAATTGACAGGTGTGTGCCTTTCCAAATCATGTCCAATCAATTGAATTTACCACGGGTGGACTCCAATCAAGTTGTAGAACCATCTCAAGGACGATAAATGGAAACAGGATGCACCTGAGCTCAATTTCAAGTCTCATAGCAAAGGGTCTGAATTCCTATGTAAATAAAAACCTGGTTTTCGTTTTGCCATTATGGGGTATTGTGTGTAGATTGATGAGGAACACAATTCATTTTAGAATAAGGCTGTAATGTAACAAAATGTGGAAAAAGTGAAGGGTTCTGAATACTTTCCGAATGCACTGTATACATCAATATACACACAGCAACAGCACAGCTTCCATGGAATTTATTTCATCATGACAATGTAGTTGCAAACAATCCGTCCTGGGTTCTAATACTCTTCAAAATTTCCCAACCTATATCCCAACAACATATCCCAACCACTTTCACGTACATTATGTTCGAAGCAAGTATTCAGACATCTCCTACTTGAAAAGACAAATAATTTAACACTTCAATCTACCTGGAAATACACCTGGAAAGTATTTGAAATTCTCAAATACATTCTCATGCATTCAACCCAGGCATCCAAAAATGGTACTCGAAACAAGCATCCGAAAATCCTGTAAAATACAACTTGGTTACCTTTACAGATAAAGGAAGCACCCGTTTTTGGCTGTGTGTTTGAAAATACTCAAATACACACAGGGCTCTAAGTTATATTTTTTTCATTGGTAGCACTAGTGCTCCTAACTTCAAAAAGTAAGGAGGACCAGACAAAACATGTTTTTACTACAAATGACTGTCTTATCATTCTTAACTGTCATCATTTGTTACCTTGATGATGTAAAACACATCACTAGAGAGTGGGCAAGACATTACAATAAAAACAACTTGTAATAATAAAAAATTGCAACTGCAAACTTATTGACATAGGTGATTAGTTATGGACAGACAAGTGTAATATAAAAACACAACATTTGTAATATGATCTACCCACTAAATTAAACCCCACAGATAATAAAGACAATTATTCTGATTATAAAGTGCCTTTAGAAAGTATTCATAACCCTTGACGTCCCAAGAACTTCCTAAAAATGTTCTTACATCCCCGGGACCAACCGGGAACTAGAGAAAACTTTCAGGGGAACATGACACAACATCCTTACGACTTTACTGTGACAATTACAGGATTTAAAAAAGTTGTGTATATCTTTAAATTAAAAACCAATGTCATCCCAGTCATCCCAATTAAAATTGCTACACAAAGGATTTTGTATAATTCCAGAAATGTCCATATACTGTAATACAGTATATCTGGCGCTAATAGTGGAATGATAGTGTTTCACAGTGTTACTTACCTGCCTGTGTTGTGATTGGCTGGGATATTCACCTATTAATTTCTCCTGCCAGAGCAGCATCTGTTGTCAAATTGGAAAAGCTGTTCTGACTTCGTGGCTGTGTTATCAATTTCAGTTTACGTGAGAAAACAAGCACTGAATACTGTAGTGAATCATTGTACCATCTAAATCACTGTGAAATATTATTTCAATAGCAAAAACATCTTTATTTACAGCTGTTTGAAGCTTGTGGACCAAAATGGAAAGTAACTTACTAACTAAATAGTATAAACCAGATTATTTAGTCAATGTTCCTATCGGTCCTAGACTATGGCAACATCATCTATATGAACACAGCTGCCACTTCATTAAAGCCATTTGAGGCCGTTTATCAGTGGTGTAAAGTACTTAAGAAAAAATACTACTTCAGTAGTTTTTTGGGGTATCTGAACTTATTTTTGACAACTTTTACTTTTACTTCACTAAAGAAAATAATGTACTTTTTACTCCATACATTTTCACTGACACCAGAAACACTCGATACATTTTGAATGCATAGCAGGACAGGAAAAAGGTTCAATTCACACACTTATCAAGATAACTTCCCTGATCATCCCTACTGCTTCTGATCTGGCGGACTCAGTAAACACAAGTGTTGGAGTGTGACCCTGCTACCCGTAATAAATTAAAAAACACAAGAAATTGGTGCTGCCTGATTTGCTTAATTATTTATACCTTTACTTTATCTTTTGATACTTAAGTATATTTTAGCAATTACATTTACTTTTAATACCTAAGTATGTTTAAAAAGAAATACTTTTTGACTTTTACTCAAGTAGTATTTTACTGGGTGACTTTCACTTTTACTTGAGTCATTTTCTATTAATGTACAATATCTTTACTTTTACTCAATTATTACGAGCGACAATTTTAGTACCCACTGCATTCTCTACCAAAAAGTTGGTTGGCTCTCTTTGATGTCACGTAGGTTGATACATTGCAATGTTTTCAATTACAAAGCCCTTTTATAGAAAGTCCCACTGCACCTAACATAATTACTAAACTTTAGACATACAGTACCAGTCAAAAGTTTGGACACATCTACTCAAGGGTTTTTCTTTAGTTTTTCTACATTGTAGCATAATAGTTAAGACATCAAAGCTATGAAATAACACATATGGACTCATATAGTAAGCAAAAAAGTGTTAAACAAATCCAAATATATTGTATAGTTGAGATTTCTTCAAAGTAGCCACCCTTTGCCTTGATGTAAGCTTTGCACACTCTTGGCATTCTCTCAACCAGCTTCACCTGGAATGCTTTTCCAACAGTCTTGAAGGAGTTCCCACATATAATGAGCTTTTCCTTCACTCTACGGTCCAACTCATCTCAAAACATCTCAGTTGAGTTGAGATCGGGTGAATGTGGAGGCCAGTTCTGTTGAAAAACAAATGATAGTCCCTGTCACGACTTCCGCTAAAGTTGGTGCCTCTCCTTGTTCGGGCGGCGTTCGGCGGTCGACATCACCGGTTTTCTAGCTGCCACCGATCTACGTTTCTTTTTCCATTTGTTTTGTCTTGATTGTACACACCTGGTTCCCATTAAGTTATAATTTATTCCCTATTTATCCCTCTGGTTCCCACATGGTTTTGTGCGTGTTTGTTCTTTGTTTAGTGTTCAAGACTTCTGTGAGCTGGTGTGTTTTTCCCTGCGTGGAAATTGTTGTTGTTTCTTTTCAAGTAAAGTACGTCTTTTACTCAGTTCTGTGTCCTGCGCCTGACTCCATCCTAACCGCTGCACACTGACCCATGACAGTCCCACAAAGCGCAAACCAGATGGGATAGCGTATCGCTGCATAATGCTGTGGTAGCCATGCTGGTTAAGTGTGCATTGAATTCTAAATAAATCACTGACAATGTCACCAGCAAAGCACCCCCACACCATCACACCTCCTCCTCTATGCTTCATGGTGGGAACCACACGTGGAGATCATCCGTTCACCTACTCTGCGTCTCACAAAGACACCGTGTTTGGAACCAAAAATCGCAAATTTGGACTCCTCATACCAAAGGACAGATTTCCATCGGTCTAATGTCTTTTGCTCGTGTTTCTTGTTCCAAGCAAATCTCTTATTATTATTGATGTCCTTTAGTAAGGGTTTCACGCAGTCTCCTCTGAACAGTTGATGTTGAGATGTGTCTGTTACTTGAACTCTGTGAAGCATTTATTTGGGCTGCAATTTCTGAGGCTGGTAAGGCTGGTAACTAATGAACTTATCCTCTACAGCAGAGGTAACTCTGGGTCTTCCTTTCCTGTGGCGGTCCTTATGAGAGCCAGTTTCATTATAGAGCTTGATGATTTTTGCGACTGCACTTGAAGAAACTTTCAAAGTTATTGACATTTTCCAGATTGACTGACCTTCATGTCTAAAAGTAATGATGGACGTTTCTCTTTGCTTATTAGAGCTGTTCTTGCCATAATATGGACTTAGTATTTTACCAAAAAGGGCTATCTTCTGTATACCAACCCTACCTTGTAAAAACACAACTGATTGGCTCAAACGCATTAAGAAGGAAAGCAATTCCACAAATTGACTTTTAACAAGTCACACCTGTTAAATGAATGATGATTTGGTTAATACTTTTTTGGTTAGTACATGATCCAATATGTGTTATTTCATAGTTTTGATGTCTTCACTATTATTCTACAATGTAGGAAATAGTCAAAATCAAGAAAAGCCTTTGAATGAGTAGGTGTGTCCAAACTTTTAACTGTAACTGTATGAGTTACCGCACCTGGTCTCAGGGATGTTTAACTCTGGAAATTCCTCTGGTCTCTCCTTAGTTAGGTAAATCAGCTTTTAGTTTTCTTTGCACCTTATTAATGGAACAATCTTCAAAATGTTCTTAAATTCGATGTGTTGGCCAATTCAGAAAGCTGACTGATGACCTTTTTACTGATGATTTGTTTTTTTATGATCGTGTTTTTCTTTCGCTTGGATTTTGTATTTATTCGTTGATGTATGTATTTTCTGTAATTTATGTAATTGAGGCCTCATCTGTAAAATAGACCTTGGTATCAGTATGAATCCCTGATAAAATCAAGGTAAATTAAATTTTTAAATTGCTACAGTGGTTCCTCCTTTAAAAGTTGCATCGTACTGCGGCACACCTTGCGTGCTGCCACAGCATTCTGTGACACGTCATTTAATTCTCAGCCATTTTTTCTGTTACTGCAAGTTATTGCTAGTTTGACCACCAGAGGGCATCTTTGAGAAGCATTTGATAGTATTCCGTATTGGCATTTCCAGAGAATTTAAAACCTTTTTTGTAATAACATAGTATATGGGATTGATTTTAAGAAATTTGGCTTAATTAATTTGATTAATATTATGGTGTTTCTATTCAGAGAAAAACAAAAAAAGAAACCCTCAGGTTTTCTGTTAGGATGGAATGGAAAATTTGTTCAAATATTTCCGTAAATCAGTGATATTTATCCCCATTATGGATCCATAACTAAATCAACATCTGCATTTTGAAAGAGTATTTTTTATCATTATTTTATTAATGAAATGTGTTTATTTGGTTACTAGGCAACTGTGCAGTCTACCATACATACTGTAGTAAACATGGGAAAGTGCCTACTTCCTTACATAAAGGAGAGCAGGGCACGCGGGAGACCGATGTTATTTCATAGTTGTGATGTCTTCACTATTATTCTACAATGTAAAAAATAGTAAAAATAAAGAAAAATCCTGGAATGAGTAGGTGTGTCCAAACATTTGACTGGTACTTGCTTAATTCATTAGATTCATATTATGGTGTTTCTATTCCATGAAAAATGAAACCCTCAGAGTTTCTGTTAGGATGGAATGGAAAATATGGCACTGTACAACGTGACGGTCGGGAGTAGGCTACAGGATTGGAGGATTATAAATTGTTTGCATTCATTAGACATTTTTGTTCCAATATTTCTGTAAATCAGTGATATTTATTCCCATAGTAATTTGTTATGGATACATAACTAAATCAACATCTGCATTTTGAAAGTTTGGAGTTCCAGAGCTCACAGGGGTGCCTGGCATGGACTCACTGATGAATGAAGATGATGAGCGATCGGCAAAGGCAGTCTGTAATCTGTGGGCATCACGGCTCGGTAAGAACAAACAAAGAACTTTGCGTCCTGCAGGCCCAGGCATGGATCAAAGCTGGCGAGACATTCAGTAACGTCATCTTCACAGACGAATCAACTGTGGCCCTTGAGCAATTTGCTCAAAATTGCTACAGAAAAAAAGGAAGATTATCGAAAGCATAAAGATGTTGATGAAGAAATGCTGTTTTGAGTTAGAAATGTAACACTTTAGAGTACTTAAGCATTGAATACATTTTAAATTAGCACCCTTATGTAGACCTAGCCACACCCACATCCATTCAAAAGGGGTTGGAGGCGAAGGAAAAACAAATAAGGGCTACCAAATATAACAATATGCATTTAATAAATATTCAAATAACGTGTGTACATAATACGTATTTAACACGTCTGTAAAACCACAATGAGGACATCGACCTACCAAGCAAATTTTCATAAATCATTGGGTACAGTGTAAGAAAAATGTCAGAGTAATCTGAAGTAGAGGCATAATTCATGTAAAATTTATAACATAACATATATATAGGCATTTCATCATTAAGACCTTTAGGAAATAATGTCTGGAGGGTGAAAATCCCAAAACATTCTGTTTTACTCAGAGCATTAGTTACATCACCTCCCCTGTCTGTTATCCTGTTTTTTTCTATGCCACAAAATCTAAAGGTAGAAATGTCATGTTTTAGGTCATTAAAATGTACTGCGACTGGATAATCCCTGTCGTTTCTCCTAATTGAACTTTTATGTTCACTGATTCTCTGTTTGAGAGAACGAGAGGTTTTACCTACGTAACACAGCCCACATGGACATTTAATTATGTAGATAACATGGGTGGTGGAGCAAGTAATAATGTCATTTATTTGGAACTGTTTTCTTTTATGTTGGTGGAAGAAATAATCACACTTCATCACATTGTTGCACTGTTGCCAACCTCTGCATTTATAGCTACCATTTGGAAGATGGAGCCTGGCTGATTTTCTTTTGTGGCTGGCAGTTGGCATGCACCAATTTATCGCATAAATTGCGACCTCTCCTATATACAATAAGTGGTGGATTCTTAAATTCAGCAGGCAAAGCTGGGTCCGATGATAAAACATGCCAGTGTTTCTTGACCGCATCTCCCACGTTTCGCGAGTTCAAAGTATATGTAGCTGTGAACATTACAGAGTGTTCTTTAGCTTTTTTGTAGCAGTTCATCTCGTTTTTTCCCCAATGCCAAATTAAGAGCTTCATCCACACATTGTGGAAAATAGCCTCTTGTTAGAAACCTATTGTGCATCTCCGCTGCTTTTTCTAGATTGTTTTGAAAATGATTTCTTGCAAGTTGCGAAGGGGGGGTTCACACCAAGCTCGGTTATTAGACAATTATTTCGTAAAGGTTGACTAGTCTATTGTTCAGCTAGTAGCCCATCCAGCTAATAGCCCATCCTAATAGCCCAAAAGTAATAATAATATTTTTTCCCCTTTCCACGTTAAAGATTCCAATTGATAAAGTGTTTTTAGCCACAATCGGCCCCAAGCCCAATTAATACATTTGGGCACAGTCGATAGCGTGCTGGACTTTGAGCTAGAATGTTGAGGGTTCGAAACCTGCTCCCTGCTTGTTTCAATATGTTATTATGCCGGTCTCAGAGCAAATAGCCAGGAGCAGGAGTGGTAAACACTGTTGAAGTGTATAATGAATGAGTTTGATACACCTGGTATTGGATATGGCTGAAAATAAACTTGGTAAATAGCGACTTTCATAAATTAACTTTATGACAAAAAAATATGCACAATCATTTGTCTCTACATTAACTAACATATTCCTCTCAATTGTAAATTTTTTGCTTTGCCTCGTTATGATGTTATAACTACTTACATTTGCTTCCCCGTAATGTTTTGTCAGCCATCTTTGCTGAAGTCACCAGGGACGGGTGGCCCGCGTCAAATTCTTTATTGGAACCACTCGATATGATTGGTCAAATAAAAACCTTGGGACCCAAATGCATAATGAGTGCTCTAACTCCCCCTTGTGGTGGTCTGGAGCAATGACGCTGTGACGCTGGGTACCTCTAAGTCACACTGCAAACTTTTAAACTGCAAACTTTTAAAGGAAGAACCACTGTATTTGCATGACATGAAAAATCCATGCCATACAGTATGCTGCATATGCTATAGGCCTGTGGTTTACGTTTTTGTTGGTGACACCATAGAACTAGGAATTATACTGAACAAGAATACAAAAGCAACATGTGTTGGACCCATGTTTCATGAGTTGAAATAAAAGATCCCAGAAATTTTACAAACGCACAAAAGCTTATTTCTCACATATGTTGTGTACAAATGTGTTTATATCCCTGTTAGGGAGCATGTATCCTTTGCCAAGATAATACACCCACCTGACAGGAGTGGTTTATCAAGAAGATGATTAAATGATCATTACACAGGTGTACCTTGTGCTGGGGACAATTAAAGGCAACTCTAAACTGTGCCGTTTTGCCACACAACACAATGCCACAGATGTCTCAAGTTTTTACGGACCATGCAATTGGCAGGAATGTCCACCAGAGCTGTTGCCAGATCATTTAATGTTCATTTCTCAACCATAAGCTGCCTCAAACGTTGTTTTAGAGAATTTGGCAGTACGTCCAACCAGCCTCACAACCACATTCCACGTGTAACCACGCCAGCCCAGGACCTCTACATCCGGCTTCTTCACCTGCGGGATTGTCTGAGACCAGCCAACTGGACAGCCGATGAAACTGAGGAGTATTTCTGTCTGTAATAAAGCCTTTTTGTGGGGGAAAACTCCTGGCTGCGCCCCTAGATTAGGGGTTAGGTTAGGGCCTAATTGATTTACTTCAAATGACTGATTTCCTTACATAAACTGTAACGCAGTAGAATCGTTGAAATCATTTAAATTGTTGCATGTTGCATTTATATTTTTGTTCAGTATTACTTCATTCATTTAATAGGATCTCTACGAGTGACACTTTGATATGTTGATAATTTGCAGCTGTTGAAGTCTATCAAAAGTGCTCGAGGTGAAGCATATGTCTGTGTCATACCTCAGGCGGAACAAACTTAAATTGCACCTTTTTTCAATGCTGATTTGAATGTCGTTGAGAAAAAAGAAAGGTGTCACAAAGTATCCTTTCTGAATTTCAAAGGAAGTAATCATCTCGTTTTTCAAAAGCATCCGTAATCTGATACCATTATTTTAGCTGGCAATGTAAATGATTACAGTTAGAGTTTTTATATAATCGGTTACTCCCTAACCCTGTCCCCAGTCCGGAACACAATTCAGCCAAAAGTTTGATTCTATGTCCTACCCCGAGAGAAGACAGAAATCTCTCTTAAGGAGAACATTTTTATTGATCAAGGAGACTTGGCATGTAAAACCTTATTTGTATGTGTGGTGCTGTCTGTCCAGACTGGGCAATTGGGAGAGTGGAATCCATCACTATTGGCATGTGGACTTGATTACAAGAGAGACTATGAAACACTCATAGACCTATGATAAAGAACTCTGTCTGGACCTCTTTACTAGCGCATCACTCAAGAGTGTCTGTACAATGGGACAATGCATCGCTACAAAACACCCTGCTCTCTCTCCTCCTTTTGGTGCAGTCACCTTAACTTAGGCTAGCCTCTGTTGAGCCACTACAGCCTGTGTCCCGTGCCTAAAAAGAACCAAATTAAATCCTTTAATGTCTGTGATTCAATATGGGGGAACAACACCGCTGAAGTTTATTTTAAGAAAATGTACTTTCTCTTAAAGGTAGGAGTTATATCCTATATTGTGCTTAGGGTAGAAAGCATCCCACTGGGCACATACTGGTTGAGTCAACGTTTTTTCCACGTCATTTCAATGAAACTACATTGAACCAACATTGATATGGATGTTGAATTGACATCTATGCCCAGTGGACTCAATGGTCTACACAGCAGTAGGTGGCAGCATCAGGTCTGTGTGCTAGTATGGGTCTGTGTGCTAGTATGGGTCTGTGTGCTAGCATGATAACACAAGAACAAAGCCTTCCAGCAGAGTCTGTGAAACTTTCAAGCTTCGTCTGCTGGCCAATACAAAATATACTGATAGCCATGGTAAGCCTGACCTTTTGGAGCCTGACCTCAGCCACAAGAGTAAAAGAGAAGACTTAAGAGATACTCCTACAGAGACACTGCTACTGCTAGAGAGACCTTGATACATTTCTCTTCCACAGCCATTTCTCATAATACCACATTCTGTAAATATAGTTGTATAACTTGTATAAATATAACTTGTTTTCTTCTTCTTCTCTTCCTCCATGTACATAGCCTATTTGCACTTCTGGTTCTATGTAAACACACACTGGCTGCTGCCCTGCTTTGAGACCTACACAGTATGTAAATGCCCCTGAGCTGTGGTTAGCTGCTAACCGCGTGGTTTCTCAAAGGAAATTAGGGCAATTGAGATCAGCCACCTTGGTATCTAGGTGTCATTGTCTAACTGTGTCATACCCAACAAGTTGAAAGCTGAGAGAGCTTCTCTTCCTGGAAGCCTGCAGGTTTCTGGTAAGGTCTAATTTAGTAAGGGAGATCCCAGAGCTGATGGGCTATGTACACAACAGCTCAAACCAGCTCCCTGCAGACGTTTAATGTACATTCCAATGTATTTGGTGGATGATTGGAAATCGAGTCAAAGTAACTACACACATATCAAAACACTGTCTTCTTTCTATGAAGAAAGGATTGATATACTGTAACAGGGTGTGCAATGAAGCTACCAAAATGAATTAGCCTACTAATTTTCTTTACCTTATATTTACTGATGTCACTTGTTAAATAATTATAACCCAGTTTCGGGGAAGGCACCAAGCAGCATGCCTACTTGCCATTCAGAAACAGAATACCTAATAGGGAGGATGATGAAAAGGCAGAGGGAGAGAGTGTGCCAATGAGGCCCTAGGGCCTGATGTTTTTCACAAGGGGGCTGCAGTCAGTGTGTAGCACCTTCCACTATATCTCATAACCATCCTCTCAATATGTCAATCATTGATGACAACCAAAGCAGAAAAGGTTTGTCATTCAAAATGACACAGTGTCCAGGGGACCATGACACAACGCCCTGACCACTTGAAGCGACCATTTAGTGATGTTCCGGGGACATCCTAACACAAAATGTTTGTATGCAGGGATGTTCCCTCACGCAACGTTCCATTGGGACCATTATGCTACGTCCCCTTTGACCATCATGAATCGTCCCCTTGTGGTCATTGAATGTCCCATGGAGAATGTCCTATCGGAATCAAATAGGAATCTTTTCATAATGTTCACTTATGGACATGAAAATACGTTATTATAACGTTATACTGCGACCAAACTGGGATCTGTACTGAATGTCCTCTTATGGTCCTGTCACGTTTTAATGTTCCTAGAACGTTTTACCAATGTAAGTGGTATAACATCTCGCTGAAACCCTTAAAGGGTCACAATAGGAATGTCGCCGAATGTCTGTAGCAAGTCCCCTGTTTGCTGGGAATCCAGACAGTTTTACAATAAGTGCATTCAAACAAGGATGACGAGACAACCACAAACCACAGCACTTGTAACTCTATCTCCCTTTGTGTTGATCTCTGCACTTTGGTTATGTATGGTGCCAGTATCATTTAACCCACGTTTTTAAAATGGTGCCTTCATATCCCCTAGTGTCTTAGCTACACTAAATCTACTCATCCACCCACCCCAGCAACTACACTCCATGTAAATCAACATTTTAAAGCATCCTGAAACGCCACAAAGACAGAAGAACAACCTTTGCTCTCATTGAGTTTTCATGCTAACGACGTGTGGCCATATTGCTTTTGGAATGAATTGCAGGAGCTGGTGGTGAAATAATTAAACTGTAATGGTTCTCGGAATATTATTTCGAATAATGAAACAAATCAAATCATTGGTGACCAGCTGGCAGCATCTATTCGGTTCTGCGGATGCATCGATCCTCCAGACATTCGGCCCATAATACCTAATGAGTTAACCACACCTGGGCTAACAAACTAATTTGATAGACTTTCATTTTAATTGGTTATAATGATTCAACTGTTAGTAATAAACTTGCCACTACAGGACGGTGCTCTTGAGTGTTGCCGCTTAAAGGCCCAGTGCAGTCAAAAATTTGATTTCCCTGTGTTATATATATATAAAGGTAGCCTACCGCCTGGGGCCTAGTGGTTAGAGCATTGGACTTGTAACCAAAAGGTTGCAAGATCAAATCCCCAAGCTGACAAGGTAAAAATCTGTTGTTCTGCCCCTGAACAAGGCAGTTAACACAGTGTTCCTAGGCCGTCAATGAAAATAAGAATTTGTTCTTAACTGACTTGCCTAGTTAAATAAAGGTAAAATAAAATAATAATACAAATATTATCAGACTAGGAAGTTGGAATAATGCTGTGAAATTGATGAAAATGCCCTTTTTGTGACAGAGCTGTTTGAAAAGGCTGCCTGAAATGTCAGCCTGTTTGGGATGAGGTTTTGGCCTGCCTGGTGACATCACCAGGAGGTAAATTAGTTAACAGACCAATAAAAAAGAGAGTTCCAAACTTCTCTGCCAATAACAGATACTCAGACCACTCCCAGACCGTCCTAGCAAAATTATTGCTTGAGAAATAGATTTTTACTAATAAGCTATTTTTGTTAATTTTTGACCATTTTAATTGTAAACAATCACAGTATGGTACTTAATTGTTACCCAGAAATGATTTCATATTGAGATAAAAACAGCTGCATTGGACCTTTAAGTGCAAAACAGTAACTACTTAAAGCAGTGGTCGACTGGTCGATCTCCAAGGGGCATTCGTAGTCGATCACCAAACATTTCTGTAAAAAACAACAACGATAAAGCCTTTTTTTGTTTAGCGCTGTTGGCAGTAGGTGCACTTGATTCAGCAGCCTTAGCGCTGGGAAGGCAAAGTGTTCCCATTTTGAACCATTTCATGTGTCTGAAGATAGAACTCTGCATACCCAGCAGGCCCAGAGAGCAAATCAAGCGTACCTATAGGCCTACCGCTGACCCATCAGATAGCTCAGATCACTGTCTGCACAGTTTTTTCAAGCCATAGGCTGTAAAAAAATAATCCCCGAACGCATAGCAAAGTTGATACTGTGAGATTTCAAAACTTGTAAAACCATGACTAGAGAGAGACTCAATGATAAAAGCAGAGAGCTGCTGTTTTTATTAGTAAGTTCATGTTTAAGTTGTTATTCAGCACTTGGAACACTTTGTTCAACACTTTTATAAGCCATAAAATGTACATTCTCCATACTACCACTCACGCCACAACCAGCACTGCAGCTGCAATGAATAAGTAGAGCAAAGTGTTTTGATAAGCTTGAAATGTTTTTATTAGCGGCTTGATTTTTATTAATATCGAGGAATATTTCACATTCTCTGGTCATGAATTGGTGCCTGAGGCAGAAATATTGCAGTGTGACTGTGTCCCCTTCTCTCAGAGGAGGAGAGAGAGTGGAGGGACGGGTGAGCCTCAACGCTGCTCTCTCCCTCCCTCCCCTCAGACTGACCATCAGATGCAGGCCATCAGTCCAGTAAAATTTAAAAAAGCTAATTATTATGCTCACTCAGCTGTGCCTCACAAGTAATACAACAAATGATCTATTACCAGTGTTATCATATACCAAAAATGTATTTCAAAATGGTCTGAGAAGAATAACATCGGCAGGGAAATTCAAGCATAACCAATATGCAGTGATAATATATTTGGCCTATAGCCTACTGCACAAACCTCATTGCTACACAGCTGTTTTTAATAGGCTAATTCTGCATACGCTTGTGATTTTTAAGTCATGTTTTTTTTTCTTTCTGAACAGTAGATCTCGCTTGTTTTTCTACGTTGGTGACCACTGACTTGCAGTTTACACATAATGAAGTAAGGTAGCTAATAAGCTAACTAGGGTGGCAGGTAGCCTAGCTTCTAGAGTGTTGGACCAGTAACCGAAAGGTCGCTGGTTTGAACACCCGAGCCGACAACGTGAAAAATCTGTCGATGTGCCCTTGAGCTAGGCTGTTAACCCTAATTTGCTACAGGGTCGCCGTACTATGACTGACCTTGTAAAACAACACATTTCACTGCACCTATCCGGTGTATATGACAATTAAACTTCTGTCTATATAGTAATCTAGGTAAAACGTTATTTGAAGATCCCCGACATAAGCGCTTCATAACTCATTCATACATCGTTCATAAGTAGTACATAAGAATTTCATAACTGCCGAAGTCCAACAACCGCAAGTTGCCAATTTCAACTTGTGTCATCTTGTGATTATTAGGACGGCATGAGAATAACTTATCCGCTATAAGTAGAGGAGGACTGATGATGCATTGCAGTACCATAAGATCCGTAGTTGGTGTAGTGTCAAACAGTACTATCAACCATGGCCAAGGTCTGTGTTTGCTATGGTTAAACATACAGCTGCATTGTTCCCATTCACAAGTCCATTCTCTTCTCTGGGATTTGGTTGTTGTTGTTCCTCCTACTCTCCTTTAAAGAAAGACATCACAGTTGTCTCCGTCTATCTGCGAGGGCCCCTATTCCCTGTTGCTCTCCGCCGTGTCACAGTGAGTTTGTCTGTCTCTATTAAACCACTGATGCCTTGGAAACCTGCCAGGCCTCTATACCCAGCCTAGCCTTAATGCGTACCCATTTGACTATTCCTTCCATCTCATTCCCCTCTATCTCTTCACTTGCTGGCTGCCGATAGCACGGCGGAATCACAGAATGACTCTGTCATAGGGAATGGCAGTGCTTTGCACTTTGAGATGACATCTTGCCGATAAATTGCAAAATCACCGTCCCTTGTATTATCTGAATGAGGGGATGATGTTTCGCTCGTGTAGTGTTTAAACCTCTGGCTTCTTTTGAGGAGAATGCTAATTGGGTGTGTTAATTGTGTGTTGGTTGTTGGGATGTAACACTGTTCATTTTAGCAGTTTGCAGACACACGGCCTGATAGGACACCAACGCAACATCATAATCGCAGCAACACAATCGATCACTGTTAGATCATGCATTGTCAGACAACTACCCATATAATTATCTGAGATCATCATAATACCCGACAGCGTTTCATGTTTTGATACCCGGTCAAGTCACACAATATACTGTATACAGTATAAACACTGAGTGTACAAATATTAGCAACACCGTGCTAATAGTGAGTGGCATCCCCTTTTGCCCTCAGAACAGCCTCAATTCGTTATGGAAAACTATTTAAGGGGGAAAAACCCAGCAGCATTGCAGTTGACACACTCAAACTGGTGGGCCTGGCACCTACTACCATTTACCGTTCAAAGGCACTTACATTTTGTCTTGCCCATTCACCCTCTGAATGGCACACATACACTATCCATGTCTAAATTGTCTCAAGGCCTAAAATCCTTCTGTAGCTCTTTCCTGCAGTCAAATCAAGTTACCCTTTAGTGGCGTCATGGGTGGAATGTTTAAGCCCATAACCATGTGTGTGAGGTGTATACTTTTGTTTCAAAGTAGATTTGTTTAAGACTACCAAGAACCACTCTGTGACCCTGATTTAGCCCAATGCAGTAAAAGGTTAACCTGACTCCTCCCCTTCATCTACACTGATTAAAGTGGATTTAACAGGTGACATCAATAAGGGATCATAGCTTTCACCTGGTCAGTCTACGTCATGGAAAGAGCAGGTGTTCCTAATGTTTTGTACACTCAGTGTATATCTTTTTTTTATTGTCAGATACACCAGATAGGTTTAGTGAAATGTGTCATTTTACAGGGTCAGCCATAGTAGTACGACACCCCTGGAGCAAATAAGGGTTAAGTGCCTTGCTCACTTTTATCGGAACGGGTTTTCAAATCAATGACCTTCAGTTACTGGGTTTGAACACGCTTCAATACAGGTTCAATACACGTTTAATACAGGTTCAAAGGGCTTCAATATACCTTTGATCTGAATATTTGCAACAGTAGTTTTGCATATCAATCTATCACTTATTGATGCTTGATGGAGTCATAGTGTAGGCCTAATCCATGTTTGTACAGTGATACTAATGTAAATGCAGTATTTGTCTGGTAATAGGAAGTTATTGTTTACTGTGAAGTTCATCGTTAATAGTTTTAAAGCAGGATGTTGAGCATGAGGGGATTTTCTTTATCACTGACGCTGCGGTAAACTGAGTAGTTCACCTAGGTCAGGAAGCAGTGTGAAAGGTACAGGGGAAATATGTTGGCTATGCGAAGCTTTAAAAAAGAGATGTGGTACAAAACGATGGGGTTAAACAAACACTAAGAGCTGCTCGTGGTCTGCCTTCACAAATGCTAAAGTTAGAAGGAAGCTAGCATGGAGACATTTGTTCTTCTATTTCCTCAATTCAACTTTTTGGCCCCAAAGGAGGAAGCGTATTTCAAAATGCTTGGTCCTAAGGACTTGAAGGCACCGAGAATGAAAGATAGTAATTCCAGGTAGGTTTTTTTGCACTTGAAATCTTCATATCCTTTTTATTTGAAAGCAGAATTCGATTTTTGTGTATTTTAACAATTCTATGAAGCTTTTAAGACCTTGTTTCATTACATCTTGTAAGAATGCCACTTCCTTTATTTGCATTGCACAACAGCAATGGGAGACAGACAGAGAAAACCTTACCGCTAACATGAATATCTTCTCTTATATTGTGACTTTCTCCTCCACAACTCTTCCACTCATTAAGTGTTGGTGTTGACTTCATAATGTAAGGGGGTCTGGCACCATGCTTGACTTGTTTCTACAGAGTGAGAGTGTACATGTGTATCTGAGAGCCACTGCCATTATCTCAATAGCAGGAGATCAGAAAATAAATGTTTATTCGTTAAGGTGACACCCTAGAACTAACAATTGTGAGTTCTGTACCTTGGTTCATTTATTGGAATCTTTGAGTTTTCAACAAGACAAGTGGAGACACAGAGTAGGCGTTAAAGTGTCGTGATGTTGTTTGCTTGAGAGAATGAAGTAATTTGGGGCTGTCTCTGTTTGTTGATACTTTTCATGTAGAACTGTGAGGCAAATTAAATTACTCTACACGATGGGGATGAACTGTGACATAGTAAAACATTTGTTCTTCGTAACTATCCATCATTTAACTCTACAAAGTTGAATGATACAACCTCGACAGGAGGTAGAGAGGAGACGGGAATTACAACTTTTTAATGATTTGCAACACAGTTTCAGTTGCTGTCAGTGTGAATTCCTGTCCATACAAATTCCCTTGAATGTGTTGCAGGCAGTAGAAGTGCAGAAGTACATTTCCCCTTGGTTTGCCTTTGTTCTGTGTTACAGGGCATATGTGTGGTTGGTTCCTAGTTTCAGAATGATGGTTAGCACGCTGACACCATCTCGCTTTGCTAGCATTCTCAACGGCACTGTCCACCCCACACCATCTTACTTTGCTAGCATTCTCAAAGGCACTGTCCACCCCACACCATCTTGGCAGTCCACAAATGAGATGCCACTGCTGCCTTCAGTGAAACACTGTACTTGCTCTGTTGACCTTTACATCATGTGGCCCAGGTGGAAAGAAAGAAGAGGTCTTATTTATTTCAGTTATCATGTGATCGTCCATGTTAAAGGTCCTCGGCTTGAGTAAACAATGGCCGGTTTATTACTTTATAACCATTGTTGTGGTTTTGTAGCCTGGTTCCCAGATGTGTTTGCGCTGTCTTGCCGACTGAAACAATGTTCAGCGTAATAATAACCATAGGAGTTGGCAAGACAGCACAAACAGGTCTGGGGCCAGGCTAGTGATTTCATTCATTATGATTAAACTGCTGTGCAATAAACCCGAAATGTATCATTATGTAAAGTGTTCCATTAACTCTGGTTGCAGACTGAAAGACAAGAGGAGCCAATTGAGCCTTCTGCTGACCAAGTCAGGCTCCCATGAAAACATCAGTCCAGAAAAGAAGACCACCACCGCAACCAGCAAGTAAGATGTCAGTCAAGTGTAGAGGCAAAGCAATGGAAAGAGATTGCCCTGCAGAATAAAATAACATGTTTAATTGCCCCTGTTACCCAATTTGTATTGAAGAGCATTTTCAATCTCAAGGGCTTTCCACACTGTACGTTGGATTTAGCCTTTAACGATTATTACACGTCACACTGTGCGACGTGACCTAATTTACATCAATTTGGCCAGATTGTATGATTTGCTTCAGTTCTGTCGTTACATTCTGCAATTGGCTTGCGAGGCTAGGTCAGCCGGGTTAGGCTACGTCAACTGGACGTATCAAGCATGGCATCGAAAGAACAACAACAACAAGCTGATGACTGACAGACATTGCTCCTCTTACCTCTGTGAGCGTGCGCTCCTCGTAATGAGGAGCTCAACTCTCAAATTGAAGAGGAACATCACAACATGGAAACGCTAACACCGAATATTAGGCCCATAGCTCGAATGGGATATGCGCCTCCACATAGTCATTGCCGTTACACAATACAAGCGTTGACATGTTGACATCCGATGCGTGTCTATGTTATTTGTAACTACACACAGGCCATTACTTGCTCCAAGTTTTCATTATCCGATGTGTGAATTCTAATTTTGAAGAAACAAATGCATGCCACACCGCATGACAAAGGCTCAACATTTTTGACACAGCCAGAACTTTTGTTGGAGCCTGTGACCGCACACAGTCGTACTTAAATGGGCAGACCCCAGACCCTGTCACAGTGAGACGTCCGACAGTCGTTTTACGACCTAAGAATTTGCCCACGATGTGGACATTTTGTCTGGGTGGCATATAAGACGGCTAAAATCATATGGTCTGTGCGGGCCTTTAATGGGATGGTTCAGCGCAATTACATGTTTAGATCATTGTTGCCATACGTTCTAAGCAGCATTGCCCAGCCCATAGACTACTACAAGGAAACGAATATCTAAATGTGTCATTTAGCTGAAATACCCCTTTAAATTCATGGACTATACAGTTTCTTTTCCTCAATCAAAATACCATTGGGAAACAACAGAAGCTAGACAAACAGTACTGTAGCCCACCATCAGCGTTCAACAGGCTTGCACAGAAAGATGTATAAACAAATAAAACACATCATTAGCAAAGGACTTAAATGGTATCTCTGACTCTTTTTTTTCGCAGCATCTCACCGGAGGCAGCTTTGAGATGGAGCGACGCCTTTGAAGAGCTGCTCCGACATTCAGGTTAGATTGAAACCAGCGATGTCTGATTTAGTCACAAATTTATTTGTGTTCAAAGCACAACTTTAATGGGAAGCCACAGTGTCTTTAGGGAAATTAAAGGTTAGAGGAGAGAACATTGGAGTTTCACTACAATGTTTTTAGTGTTAGGTAAGACTATCAAACCTGTCTAACTTCCTGATATGTCTATTGAAGTGTTTCATTACAGATGTGATTAATTTTGCAGAGCTTGCTTTTATGAGTCATTGAGATCAGTGATTGAATGTTCAATATTATCTTTCCCACTTTCCATTGAGAGCAGGTTGGGAATCTACAGAGCTTGACCATTTCTATTTTGAATCTGAATTAACAAAAATAAGCCAAATCTCAAATAATACAGTCTGAAATTCAATCAAGTGTAAGTTACGAAGTAACTAATCTACTGTATCAGTGGGCACAGATCCCTTTGTCGCCATTATTCTGGAGCAGTACATGCTGTTTTTATCCATATAAGCCTCATGATTGAATCCAATAAATCCAATGGATCATTAAAGAGTATGTTCTTCTCCCCCGAGTAGATGGAGTGGAGACGTTTTCTCAGTTCCTCAGAACAGAGTTCAGTGAGGAGAACATTGAGTTCTGGTTGGCCTGTGAGGAATACAAGACCATCGACTCGGATTCCAGGCTCATCACCAAAGCCAAGCAGATGTATGCTGTCTTCATTGAAGCCGAGGCCCCAAAGGAGGTATATATGGTGCTTGAGAAATGAAACCAAATAGGCCTTTCTGGAGCATTATAAGCTGTATAGGGTCTAGATGTTTCCCTGACCATGTGGGCCCTATCAATGGCAATGGGGAAACTGTGGGGCCACATCAATGGGACATCCCTAAAGCTGCTGGTTGGTCAAGCATTCAGAGAAAGATCAAATCTCATCTTTGTTGCTCTTCTATGGTCTTGATCTAATTCAAAAGGAGACTGGATGCAATGCACCAACATTCACCGCTATACATACTTTGACTTTTATAAACTACGCACAGGAACTATGCAGAGGTTACAATGAGTATGATGCATGAACAAAGCCCTGAGTGCATGATAAACCTGTGGTTAAGAAGATGCTCTATACCCCTAGTAAGACAGATACGACCATTACAGAAACGTGTGGTTTAGAAGCG
This sequence comes from Salmo trutta, assembly GCF_901001165.1. Taxonomy (NCBI): domain Eukaryota; kingdom Metazoa; phylum Chordata; class Actinopteri; order Salmoniformes; family Salmonidae; genus Salmo; species Salmo trutta. The sequence continues at coordinate 10,095,869 of NC_042977.1, forward strand.
TTAAAACCTCAGGTACCATTGGACGAAGACAGACGTGACCGTGTGGTTTTCCTTTCCTGCAACTAGCAGCAACTGAGCCAGTGGAATAATTACCCACACTCTTTCAGTTTGAGATGAAGACGTTAGTGTCTTCTAAGCTCAGTTGAAGAATAAGTGAGCCTGACTTCCAAACCAAGTGCAGGGACATGTATTGTGTCACAGAAGTGTATTTACATGGAGGGCTCTGCGTAACATAAACTAGGAAGAATGTCTCAAGGTGTCTTGGGCCAGTCATGAACTGTAGCTGTTTACAATACAATAACCTCTCTAAGTCACACTTGCCAATAGAAAGGGTTGGGTGTTCAGCTAAAATAACATCTAATTTATATATAACCATGGGCATAATTTAATACATTTGCATGAAATTACTCTCTTTCCAACCAGCATCTTTCTAAGGTACCGCCTCCTCACGATTTCAAAATCTCCAGTAGCTTTCACCATGGATTTCACTCAAATTCTTGATTGTTTTTGTCAAATACTCTTGCATATTCAACATTAGGTGGAGACTACAGTGAGCTGCAATAGGACAAATTCACTTATATCTGCATTAAATTAGTCAAAAGTTTACTATTTGGTCCCATTCTCCTAGCACACAATGATCACATCAAGCGTGTGACTCTACAAACTTATTGGATGCATTTGTCCCAGACCATTTTTCCTCCTCCACCAAACTTTACAGTTGGCACTATGCATTCAGCAGGTAGCGTTCCAAACCCAGATTTCTCCATCGTACTGCCAGATGGTGAAGCGTGATTCATCACTCCAGAGGACGCGTTTCCACTGCTTCAGAGTCCAATAGCAGCAAGCTTTACACAGCTCCAGCCACCGCTTGGCATTGCGCATGATGATCTTAGGCTTGTGTGCGGCTGCTCGGCCTTGGAAACCCAATTCATGAAGCTCCCGACAAACAGGTCCTGTGCTGACATTGCTTCCAGGGGCAGTTTGGAACTCAGTAGTGAGTGTTGCAACTGAGGACAAACGATTTTTACACGTTATGTGCTTCAGCATTCTGTGAGCTTGTGTGGCCTACCACTTCACAGCTGAGCCATTGTTGCTCCTATACATTTTACATTTTACTAATTTACTAATTTATCCCGAGCGACTTACAGTAGTGAATGCATACATTTCATACATTTTTTTTTCTTCCCCATACTGGTCCCCCGTGGGAATCGAACCCACAACCCTGGCGTTGCAAACACCATGCGCTACTAACTGAGCCACACGTTTCCACTTCAAAATAACAGCACTTAAATTTGACTGGGGCAGCTCTAGCAGGGCAGAAATTTGACAAACTGACTTGTTGGAAAGGTGGCATCCTATGACGGTGCCACGTTGAAAGTCACTGAGCTCTTCAGTAAGGCTATTACCAATGTTTGTCTATGGAGATTGCATGACTGTGTGCTCGATTTATACACCTGTCAGCAACGGGTCTGGCTGAAATAGCCGAATCCACTATTTTGAAGCGGTGTCCACATACGTTTGTATAGATAGTGTAGATGCAAATAAAAAAACGGACATTTTGAAGGGAACTGGCATTTGTTTTAGCGGTCATAACAGATGTTTGAGTGATCGCAAAATCAACGGGAAGATGTGCTTTGTACAAGTTGGAATGAGCATTGCTTTTCTTTTGAAAACAATCAAATGGGAAGGAGGAGCTAGTACCATATTACCATATCTAAGGTTCGATTTGGGATTGAGCTTCAACCACTTAACATAATAGTGTTCCACTTAACATAATAGTGTTCATTCATTTTTAGGTTAACATCGACTACGCCACAAAGGTGGCCATTCAGAAGACCATCGCCACACCGACGAATACCTGCTTCGATGCGGCACAGAGCAAAGTCTACAGCCTGATGAAAAAAGACTGCTACCCGAGGTTCCTCACTTCCGACATCTACCTTCGCCTCACCAAGAGAAAAGGCCCCGGGACCACCATGTTCCGCCGGAGGTCACGGTCCTGCGTTTTCAATGAGCCGCGAGGGGAGGCCACGGGCGACTCCTCTGCCTGGTTGTAGCATATTAAGCTGAGAGTAGCACAAAACACACACACACACACCCTTCTAATTTCTCTTGCAGTGCAATGCCTGTATCTGACTCGCTGTGTGACTAGTTGTTGTGTTTTTTAATGAGACTTTCTGAAGAGATTTGACAATACAGCTATCAGTTAAAGTGTTCCCCATCTAGACACATAATACTGTGTTTGAATACTAATATGCAATGTTCATCTTGATTACCGTTAAATGTCTTGCCACTGCTTGTATTAATTCAATAATTTATGATAATAGTCTGTTATGTTGGCTTTTAGTTGTAAATTGTATATATTGTCTGGAGAGTAATTATTGGAATAAACAATGTACTATGAAAGCTTTTTCTAATGTTTATAACTGTTCAATTATGTCAAAAGAGACAAACAAAAACATGACACAGCGACTATGATGTTAGTGCGTTACACAATCAGAAGGTGCGATAGAGGTATTTGGAAAGAACCCCTACCGAATCACAAAAAAATTAGCAAGTGCGTAACCACTCTAGGATTACAAATATTCACGTCATTGGTATGCACACAGTATTCCTTACAAAGAAAAATATGTAATCATTCCAAGCTGCCAACGATCCCACCGAATCTATCTTGGCGGTGTCAAAATTCATTACAGCAAAGTGATTAGATTGTTTCCTACCCACTAAGAGTTAAATGACGGACAGTATTGGCTCCATGGCATCTTCACCATGCGAGTTTGGTGGGATATATATATATGTATCTTTTTTAACTATAGCGTTGCCTGGACATAAAAAAATCACGTATTAGTAGTAGTTGAAATTCCTAGGCAGTTCACAGCAATGCCAAATCTTTCGGATAGAGAAATCACTAGGCACCACACTTGACTTGCCTTAAGACCTCACGACGAAACATCCCTAATAAATACATATGCCAGGCAGGCAAAAAAAACATGATCAAGCATTTAGCATTTAGCTTTAGTTTACATTCATTTAATACAGGAATGCTAACGTTGGCTGATGTTTCCTTACCCCTTACTGATTCTAACCGATGCCCTAGAAATTAACTTACTTACAGTGGAGACAAAAAGTGTTTGGAGTGGAGGAGTATGGACACTGTGGGATTCAAATCCTTGCCTTGACTTTCTTTAAATTAAATATTTATATTTATTTCACACAGGTGGACAGGCATTGTTGCAGCACATGGGGGAAATATACTTGTTTTTGTAGGCTGCTGAAGGTGCTGGTCGAGGATACACAGCGCCTCACTGTGGCTTACCAGAGAAAGCACCCTAACCCAATGTGGGCCAAGAGTACTTCCTGGTCAAATCAAGTAGTTAGAAAAATGATTGTCCCTTGTTACTATGTTACTATGGAAAACTCCTGGCCCTAGCCATGACAGCTAGATGACATGGTGTTGGAAGAGGAATGAATTAGTGTTTGTATGAAAGCTGTACATTTTAAAAAACATGCCACAATGCAATGTCTACATGGCAGCTAAGGGAATAAGGGAAACAACAAATAGGGGGGGAAACTGGTTTATTTATGTTTTGTGTGTGGGTAGGAATGCTTTGATAGTAAACTCCTATGGGTTAACTTGAATAAAATCCACTAACTTTGTAGTTTTGGGATGTATAGCAACCACACCAGCAATAGACAGTGTTTTAGAGTCTGCAGTGCACCAATTGCAACACTTCTCAGCACTGTGCACATGCGAGACAAGCCCCTCTTTTGAAAATCAAATTTTCCAGTCTTGGTTCATCCACACGGATGCAAATCGGGATCGCCGTGGTGATTTCCATCACCTGGTGAGATTTCCATTCTTGGTTTTGTTTGGGAAGCACATAATATCCTGGGCTGGAGGGTGATGGGGGATCAGGATATGTGAGCACCCCAGGGAGGACTGTCCTCGTACATCATGAAGACTGTCCTCATATACCATGACCCGCCATCATTAATCTTCATTAGTACATTAATGACTACACATTTGCAGTTACTGGATACATTGGGAATATTCCATTACCCCTATCCCACAATGCATCACTTGGCTGACACATGAGGGTGGGTTTCCTATATGCAGAAAGGGTATACCTTGCACTGGCAGCATCTGTGGTTAACCTTTGACCCTCCATCAAGGTGGTAGATATTCAATACCATAAAAGGATCAGAGAAGGGAATTATAACCAGTACAATATTTTATATATGTAGCCCTTTTCAAGCAAACATGGACCATATTGTACTTTTTCTACTTTATTCACAAAGGCCAGTATTCCTAACACTCGGATATCACTCAAACTTTCAAGTCAAAATAGAGTTCACAAGGTCTAAACATATGATGTGCTTTAGTGCAGGGTTAGATTTGACAGATATAAGAGAGAATGACTGAAGATATCATGCGCATCATGCACAGAGCATGGCATAGAATATTATTGTTGATGTGTCATTGTAATTAATGTGGAAGATATTCCACATCAGATATGCAAATCCAGCGTAATAGCAGGATGCGGGATTCCCTTCATGCTCTATTTGTTTATGGTCAGCCTCCCATCGAGGTGCTTCATCAGCCCTTCATCATCTGTTTACCTTTCATTTTCTATTTTGCATTTTACCTCACTCATTTGACCTCATTTCATTTTCCATCTGTAGCCTCTTAGGCTGTTCAAAAGCATAAATACAGATGCCTGTATTTCAAAAGCTTTCACAAATACTTGAATTTGTATTGATGCTGACTATTTTGTTATAATACAATAGCTGATAATATATTCCATGTGTAGCTTTTTAGGCTGTTCGAAAACATAAATATCTTATGTTTCTGTTACTGACTATGAATGACTATCTGAAAGAGATTTTGGATTTACTGTAGAGTATTTATCCACTTGTGAAATGGTAATTACAGAGTAATAACATATTTTAAATTTATTTAACTAGGCAAGTCAGTTAAGAACAAATTCTTATTTTCATTGACAGCCTAGGAACAGTGGGTTAACTGCCTTGTTCAGGGGCAGAATGACAGATTTGTACCTTGTCAGCTCGGGGAAGCGAACTTGCAACCTTTCGGTTACTAGTCCAACGCTCTAACCACTAGCCTACGCTGCCACCCCATATAAAAAGCTATATCTCTATAACATTCTAATAATCACTTGAAACAAGCTCTACTGGTCACCAAGTAGTACTAGTTGTTTCGAATTCTTCCAAAGTGCCATTCATCGATGGTGACGTCATTTACCATGGTAAATGTACCATGGTGTACCATGGTACACTCTTTTGACTTTAGGGTTATATTAGGATTATATACTTTGTCTTTCATCTTCATACCTATGATTGAAACTGAGGTAGACAGGATATCATAGAAGACATGAGGGCCACTCCTTGAAATCCAGGTGTATACTCTCTCCGAGGTCAGAGAGGCCTCGGAAGGAAGGATACCCTCTCTCCAAACATCACTTTGCATACTGATTTTCATGTGTTCCATTCATGGAGGGAGCCTGGTTGAGATCATTCCCTGCAACTTAACTCCCTCACCTCGAAACAATCAAAATCTTAGCCTCACATTGGCTCACATCTCTCTCCCAGACTGACAACGCTGCCATGGCAATAAAGTGAGTTTCTTTATCACTGATTCTGTAGATGAATGTCGCTATGTTTCAATACAAGTTACAACTTATTACAAGAATGAGGAGTCTACTATGTGCATTTTGCATTTAAGTTAATATAATGTATTGGATAACAGGTTATTTAAAAAAAATATATATATCTTTTCACTGGAATATAAAACATATTTTTGAAATGCAAAAGCATTGATGGACCGTATTCATCTATTTTCGTTCCAGGTGTGAGGCAGATTTGATATTGTGTTTTGAAAATCACTGATTACTGCGCTAGTGATGGATCTCAACGCTCTTTTCAAGGGTAGATTTTGTTGCTTTCTCAAGGACCCACTTGAAGAGGCTGAGACTTGGGGAGAGTCTGTGGACAAACTCCTGTGTAGTAAATGTAAGGACAACGTTTTTATGCTTCTACTATACTGCCTGTCTAGAAGGCATCACCAACAGTGCTAAGCTGATTATGGCATCCTCAGGATGTGATTTAGAAAATCACAGGCAAATTACGATTGTCTGTTACAAGTAACTAAAATGTATCAAGTTAGTGTTACTGCCTTTGTCTTGTGACAGAACTCACGCTCATATACTTTCCTACAATAACAAACATCGAGACATCTCATTTCCCTTCTTTTCCTATTTTTCCATATGTCCAGCTGGGCAGGCAGCTTTCCGACAATTCCTGAAGTCAGAGTATAGTGAAGAGAATATGCTGTTTTGGCTGGCATGTGAGGACTACAAGAGGATCAAGTCTCTTCCAGAGATGATCTCCTCTGCAAACAGGATCTACTCTGAGTTTGTGGAATGTGAAGCACCCAGACAGGTAAGTAGCTACCTGCGGTCCGTATGTATCAAGCCTCTCAGAGTAGGAGTGCTGATCTAGGCTGATCAGTTTAGCCTTTAAGATCATAATGAATAAGATTATATGGACAAGAGATGCCTGATCCTAGATCAGCATCCGTACTCTGATACACTCGACACATACAACCCCTGATCACAATCTGCTGTAATTTCATAACAACTCAGAACAAACAAATGAATTAATAAGGATCTGGTTGGATCTAGACCCGTTTATACCTTTGTCTGCCTTTTTACATTCAGTGGACATTAAGATGTAGAAATGTGTCTGGAAAAAAACAAACATGTATTTACTGGGATTATATCTTGGTTGAAGATCAACATTGATTGTGGGACCAGAGAAAACATCACCAAGAACATCTCCCAGCCGAGCCTGACTTCTTTTGACGCGGCACAGAAGCTGATCTACAGTCTGATGGCCAGGGATTGTTACCCACGATTCCTCAAGTCAGACATCTACCAGAATTTGCTTAGGAGAGCAGATGCAAGGTGACTCTCTTAAATGACAAACGCTCTAAGTGTTTCTCAACATTTTATGTACCAGACACTGGCAAGCTATAGTCCCTCTATATCCATGGAGGACCACTTTGATTAAAGGGGTGGTTTTATTTCTTTTTTACCTTATTTTCGATTTACCTAGGGTGTTGTTACCTAGGGTTTAGTTTAGCTTAGCAATGTCCAGAATCTCCTGGCTAGACTGTTTTTAAATGTAGCAATGCACGTGGAAATGGATTGTACCGTTCCTTAAAACTAGCACCTGAGAACTGACTAAATGGCTGCCAGCTAACCTTTTAACCAGGAACTGGTCAAGAACAACCCAGAAGTTGAGAAACACATTCTTTCACCTGTTTCTTCTACTTCTGCTTACCATGTTATTGCAATCCATGTCCAAACAATATCAGAGATATCTTTTCTTTAACCGGTGACTACATTTAATGGGTTGAATCCATTCTCAATGAACGTATATAGTATAATGTGTGCAATGTTGTTGTATTTAACTAAGTTATTTGTAGAGACTAAAATGCCAAAATGTTGCTCCTTTGACTATAAATTAGATGACGAATAAGTTCTTAATTTGTATCAATAGTATTATCACTTCTGTATGTAATCAGATACCGACTCAAATTGAAATTAAAATGATCTGAATGAATCAAGCATCACATTTGAAATACAAAAAACTATACAAATGAGTTGCCAAGCTCCTGTCCTCGTTCTGTGTGGATATTTTGGGGAAAGCCAGATGCAAAATGCAACCAATATGTGCCTGCTTTTTACAGGTGCACTGGCTACTGCAATTCAAAGTTGTATGCATTCTAACCTTTTAAGTTCCCAGATATTCAGAGAGACAAAGAGAGGGCAATATTTGGGAATGGTGGATAACATATGGGGGAAAACTTTGACAGTCAGGTGATGAATGAGAATGATCTGAAATCTCTATTGTCATTTGTTTATTTGGTCTGTTTATATGTACAGTTGAAGTCGGAAGTTTACATACACCTTAGCCAAATACATTTAAACTCAGTTTTTCACAATTCCTGACATTTAATCCTAGTAAGAATTCCCTGTCCTAGGTCAGTTAGGATCACCACTTTATTTTAAGAATGTGAAATGTCAGAATAATAGTAGAGAGAATGATTTATTTCAGCTTTTTTTCTTTCATCACATTCCCAGTGGGTCAGAAGTTTACATACACTCAATTAGTATTTGGTAACATTGCCTTTAAATTGTTTAATGTGGTTCAAACGTTTCAGGTAACCTTCCACAAGCTTCCCACAATAAGTTGGGTGAATTTTAGCCATTCCTCCTGACAGAGCTGGTGTAACTGAGTCAGGTTTGTAGGCCTCCTTGCTCGCACTTTTCAGTTCTGCCCACAAATGTTCTATAGGATTGAGGTCAGGGATTTGTGATGGCAACTCCAATACCTTGACTTTGTGGTCCTTAAGCCATTTTGCCACAACTTTGGAAGTATGCTTGGGGTCATTGTCCATTTGGAAGACCAAGCTTGAACTTCCTGACTGATGTCTTGAGATGTTGCTTCAATATATCCACATAATTTTCAACCCTCATGATGCCATCTATTTTGTGAAGTGCGCCAGTCCCTCCTGCAGCAAATCATCCCCACAACATGATGCTGCCACCCCCGTGCTTCACGGTTGGGATGGTGTTCTTCGGCTTGCAAGCCCCCCCTTTTTCCTCCAAACATAACAATGGTCATTACGGCCAAACAATTATATTTTTGTTTCATCAGACCAGAGGACATTTCTCCAAAAAGTACGATCTTTGTCCCCATGTGCAGTTGCAAACCGTAGCCTGGCTTTTTTTATGGCAGTTTTGGAGCAATGGCTTCTTCCTTGCTGAGTGGCCTTTCAGGTTATGTTGATATAGGACTCGTTTTACTGTGGATATAGATACTTTTGTACCTGTTTCCTCCAGCATCTTCACAAGATCCTTTGCTGTTGTTCTACAATTGATATGCGGTATGACGGCTGCATGGTCCCATGGTGTTTATACTTGCGTACTATTGTTTGTACAGATGAACGTGGTACCTTCAGGCGTTTGGATGAACCAGACTTGTGGAGGTCTACAATTTTTTTTTTCTTTTGATTTTCCCATGATGTCAAGCAAAGAGGCACTGAGTTTGAAGGTAGGCCTTGAAATACATTCAAAGGCGCATCTCCAATTGATTCAAATGATGTCAATTAGCCTATCAGAAGCTTCTAAAGCCATGACATCATTTTCAGAAATTTTCCAAGCTGTTTAAAGGCACAGTCAATTTAGTGTATGTAAACTTCTGACCCACTGGAATTGTGATACAGTGAATTATAAGTGAAATAATCTGTTTGTAAACAATTGTTGGAAAAATGACTTGTGTCATGCACAAAGAAGATGTCCTAACCAACTTGCCAATACTATAGTTTGTTGACAAGAAATTTGTGGAGCGGTTGAAAAATGGGTAATGACTCCAACCTAAGTGTATGTAAACTTCCAACTTCAACTGTATGTGTTTAAAATCAGATATCTCTTTTGAAGAAAACATTTAATCAACAGCAATTTTGATCTCATATAAATTGTGCATAGTGCAGTCAGGGTGTCTCCGTGCTATCATTTTGAATTCGATGCAAAACATCCGCTGATTGTTTTGATTGACCATGATTGCGATCCGATTAACTTCCCTTTTCCCCCGAAGAGTGCACACGTTCACTCCCCATCCATGGATAAATATGAACGAAACCAGAACTTTGATGGAAACTCCCTCTAGCCCATGCTGGCATCAATCCAATATTTCAAAAACAATTCTGAACACTTTAAGGAGAAGGGTTAGAAGGGTGTTGGAACAGAGGGTGTGGTCCCTGAAGTGTGTACAGCTCTCCAACTCCAGATGGCAGCAAAGCTCACACATTTACTTATGTTCTCGTAGAGCGGAGACTATTTTGCACACAAATTAAACTGGCCCTGCACCAGAACTTGGGTGGCAGGTAGCCTAGTGGTTAGTCCAGCCTAGCAGCTGAGAGCGTTAGGCCAGTAACTGAAAAGTCACAATGATTCGAATCCCTGAGCTGACTAGGTGAAAAATCTGTCGATGTACCCTTGAGCAAAGCACTTAACCCTACATTCTCCTGTAAGTCACTCTGGATAAGTGCCTGCTAAATGATCAAAATGTCCTACAGTAAATTGTATGTATAGGTTAGGGACGGTTGGGGGGCCGGAACAAATTTCAAATAATTTGTAGACTGTAAATTGACCGCAAGAAGCCCAAACAGATATAATGTTTGATTAAAACATAATAATTTCAAACCTTGCTTACATTTGTATACAACATGTGTGGGAATACTTGGGAACAGATTTCTTAAATTAACATCACTTAGCATTGATTTCCTGGTGTTTTTACAGTCTTTTATGTCCAACAATGAAAATTCCACACTCAAATATATATTTTTCTTCTTGCTCAGAAAACCTGGGGGGCCAAATAAAACCACCCGCGGGCCCCCAGTTGAGGAACTCTGGAATAGATAAAACAGAAGCTGCACAGGTTTCATGTTGACTGTCATGACTTAGCCTATACAACCATATTGTGGCAGACAACTTGCGCAATTACCATCAAGTAGGTTTGGTTTTTGTTGTTGATTGGTGTAATCCCATGACTCTTGATCAGAAGGTTGTGTGTTCAATCCCAGCCATGGACATTTATTTTTGGTTTTAACCATATCTCAAACCTTAACCCTTACCAGTGGCGGATTTAGGTACAGGCGACATTTGGAATGGTCACATTTGAGGGATCGGTTTTCTTTCGCTAATTTGCACGTTGCGTCAATGATATCATGTCACCGTGTGGGACTGTGGGTGAATTAACCTTGTCGGAGTGGGCGCCCTGATTCTAGTTTGTGAGCTAGGCAGGCTACTGCCTGGGAAGGTCTCCCACTCAGAAGTACGAGATGGGGAGGGGGGCGTGGGTAGGTTGACCTCAGGTCTCCCAACTGAAGCCTGAGGTTGGGGGAGCGGGACAATCTATCAAATAGCGCACCTCTAACTTTGTACAGTACTAATGCAATTAATAAAATCAGTCACATGACGAAATGTTACCAAATAAACCACAATTCATTCATAATACTGTGAACATATAGTTTCACAGACATATTGTTGCATTTTTTTCTGGTTTGTGAATAATATAAAACAGTCTGCACACCACCAAGGTGAATGGGTTAAGTCTTGACTCTTGGTTGACATTGTTGGTGGAAGGGTAATGTATTGATGCTCGAGTGCCAAATCAACACAAATTTGTTTCCATTTGTCTTTGTTACTTCTTTTTGATATTTATGAGTCTTATTTTTGTATATATTTTTATATTTATATCGTTTTATATGTTATGATTATTTATTTGTGTTGTTCGAAAGGGATCCATACAAGCTAGAACCGCCACTGACCCTTACCATATCAATTTGGAATGAGCGCCTAAACGTAATGTTTATCCCAAACCTTAACCCTTACCTTAACTGTTCGGAATTAGTGCCTAAACTTAACCCTTAACCTCAAATGTATGTTTGAAGAAATGGAACAGTACAGAGCAGCAGGAGCAGCATAAACACTTTTGGAGAACGTGGAGAGCTTGTTGTGTGCTCAACATCTTTGAAGGACTGTGCAAAGAGAAATGCAGTAATGAACAATATTGTATACACTGAGAATACCCATTTCATATGATCAACACTCATCCAATGGAAGCTTTAAACCACGGTGTTTAGATGCACTGACAATGCTTGTTCATTGTGCGTAGGGCCTGAAGGTGCATTACTGAACCTTGGCCTGATGGATGTAACTTTGCATACCTTATGTAACCATGGTGAAGGCATGCAAAGTAAGCCTAGGTAGACAGAGAGGGCATGTTGTCCAAAATATAGTACATCTGGTATCATAGAAAGTCTCCAATGTCTTCTTACAACTGCTTCATCTTCTGTTCGGCTTGAATTCTACACGGGGCTCAAACAATTTAAACTTCTCCCACGACCAAAAAAATAATTTTGGACAGCTTGTGCAAGCACACAAATATTCTTCAGGAATTGTATATTTCTAGTTATGTATAATTGGTTGTAATCATGTATACAATTCAGAATAATCCAATCTAAATGCAGGGTCGTTCCATGTCATTTCAGCAAGCCATGACACCCACCATCTCAGATTGTTCTGAAATCGTTTCTGTAGTTAGAAACCGATAAGATTACCATTTCTGCAACATTATTTTGTTGAAATATAATTTCATCTCTGAGAAATTAAGATAATTCATTCCACCAAAATTGGCCATTTTAATTTATAGGATTCATACAATATTCAATAAATATAGTACCGAACATCCGATTTCCAACAAACTTTTTTCTAACAAGACATGACTCGTGAAAAATCCAAAGAAATGGTCAAAAGCCAACCACAGACCCCCCCCCCACACCCCACACCAATCCCAACCCAGTATACAGTATCAGTTCTTGATTGGCGCTTTTGACCATTTATTTCTATTGACAATAAAAGTGGATCAGAACACACCAGTGGTTCAACACCATTGACGTTGTACTGGATGCAGACCAGGCATGTCTAGTCGGGGGACGCTGGATTCGACATCACCGACAGCGATATTTGAAGCCATTGCCGAGCAGCAATGATCAGCAAGGTAATACACTGTTTTAGCTAAATTACTATCTAGCTAGCTACCAATGTCTTCAGCGTAGCTAGCTGTAGCATGTCAGAGTGAGCACTGCGAGACACGTAAACCAAGGTCGATAAGTTGTCATAGAAACATCCATGGAAGGCCAATGCCGGGCACATAGCTACATGTTTGACGTTAGCCGGAGCATCCGACTTTACATTATACAAACAAACATACTGACAGTGCTCTCAGAAAGTATTCACACCCCTTGACTTTTTCCACATTTTGTGGGAAAATATCCCATAAAAAAAGTGGAATTATGTAAATAAAATAAAAAAGTAAGCTGAAATGTCTTTAGTCAATCAATATCCAACCTCTTTGTTATGGCAAGCCTAAATAAGTTCAGGAGTAAAAATGTGCATAACAAGTCACATAGTAAGTTGCATGGACTGTGTGCAATAATGGTTTTTAACATCATTTTTGAATAACTACCTCAGCTCTGTACCCCACACATACAATTATATGTAAGGTCCCTCAGTTGAGCAGTGCATTTCAAACAAAGATTCAACCACAAAGAACAGGAATGTTTTTCAATGCCTCGCAAAGAAGGGTAGATCGGTAAAAAAATAAAAAAGCAAACATTGAATATCCCTTTGATGGTGAAGTTATTAATTACAATTTGGATGGTGTATCAGTACACCCAGTCACTACAAAGATACAGGCGTCCTTCCTAACTCATTTACCAGAGAAGAAGCAAACCACTCAGGGATTTCACCATGAGACCAATATTTAATGGCTGTGAAAGGAGAAAACTGAGAATGGATCAACAACATTATAGTTACTCCACAATACTAACCTAAATGACAGAGTGAAAAGGAAGCTTGTACAGAATAAAAATATTCCAAAACATGCATCCTGTTTGCAACAAGGCAATAAAGTAATACTGCAAAAACTGTGGCAAAGCAATTCACTTTTTGTCCTGAATACAAAGTATTATGTTTGGGGTAAATCCAATAAAACACATTACTGAGTACCACTCTCCATATTTTCAAGCATAGTGGTAGCTGCATCATGTTATGGGTATGCTTGTAATCGTTAAGGACTGAGGAGTTTTCAGGATAAAAAAGAAACGTAATGGAGCTAAACACAGGCAAAATCCTAGAGGAAAACCTTTCCACCAGACACTGGGATATGAATTCACCTTTCAGCAGGACAATAACCTAAAATACAAGGCCAAATCTACACTGGAGTTGCTTACAAAGAAGACAGTGAATGTTCCTGAGTGTCCGAGTTAGTTTTTACTTTAATCTACTTGAAAATCTATGGCAAGGCCTGAAAATGGTTGTCTAACAATGATCAACAACCAATTTGACAGAGCTTGAAGAACTTTGAAAAGACTACTGGGCAAATGTAGCAAAATCCAGGTGTGTAAAGCTCTTACAGACTTACCCAGAAAGACTCACAGCTGTAATCGCTGCCAAAGGTTCTTCTACAAAGTATTGATTCAGGGGTGTGAATACTTATGTATATTAAGTATTTCTGTATTGAATTCTAAATAAATGAACAAGCATTTCTTTTCAGAGGACATTCCTGAACCTACAAACCCAGAGAAAGCTGCATGCTCTAATGGTGAAGCCACAACCTCAGAGCCAAGCACCCACAGACACCCAGGTTCCATTCTCGGTTGGGAAACAGTTCAATATCAATTGATTGTCATGTTCACTTGTTAAGCCCTTATCACACAATTTAGCTGTCTTCAACAGGGCAAGCTCAACTACAGAGGGCTTTTGTCATGGCAGGGTTATGTTCCTAAACATTATTCTAGGAGACCCAAGACCCTTATTATTTGCATCTTTGGTGTATCTGCTTGGTAAATCTGATTGGTCGGAAACTGGCCTTTGCTGGATAAGATGTAATACATTTTATGAGATAATACATTTACATTTAAGTCATTTAGCAGACGCTCTTATCCAGAGCGACTTACAAATTGGTGCATTCACCTTATGATATCCAGTGGAACAACCACTTTACAATAGTGCATCTGTAGTAGAGTTAAAATGGTTATTCCAGCAAACTTCAAATTATTAGAATAGTACACAACGCAGAACAGAACAATCAGGTTGAGGGTCAGTGGCCAAAGCCCGCGAACAGGAATATTCCAAGTTCAGACAGAAGGGGGGAGTCATATCGCCAGGAACTTTACTTTTGTTTTCTAATTTTAATTGTTGCGCTACTGGTGATGCCTGTTGATGTTAGGTAGGCAGCTACAGTAGCTGAATGATGTTAACATCTTCAGGTTTTGTTTCATTAAATGTATTTTATTTTATCTGGGTGCTTACGTCACCTACTAACACCCTGGTACTACCCATAGATCCCGCTCTCCTCAGTCTGAGAAAACACTGAGAGAGAAAGGTACGGGTTGCAGATTACTCCTTTGTAGAAGTCCGTAACGTGAAATAAATAAAACGTCCCAAGGTTAATGCTGTAGATATTGTTATAAGGGGATGTGAGACTATCGAAACACGTAACTTTCAGAGTTTTATAGTTGTTATTAATATAGTTACAGAGTGCTAAAAGTGTTGCTAGCTAGCATGACTTTCTTTCTGTGATGCAGACGGCTAGCTGAGCTGCCGACTAGTGATGGTGTTGCATTATGGGGATGTAGTTTTTGCCCTCTAAGGCGATTTTACGTTGTAACTTGTTTGTGTTGCAGTGGTTTTGTACATGAGTTGTTGTATTTTGCTACTATCAACACTGAAAGCACCTAGCAATGTATTGGGGATGTGAGACAGGATATGTGTTTTACCTTTCTTCATGCTCCTGTGTAGAACAACTTGTCAGGTGTTGCATTGGAGACTGATGTGTTCCTGTCCTGTCTTTTCATAATACTATTGCAGGTATGGTTCTACTATTGTCTAAGAATTAAGATTATACATTCTTTGTATTAAGGACTGGTTATTATTTTATACTATACATTATGGCTTTATGTATGAGTGTGATTGTGAGAGTCTGAGAAAACACTGAGAGAGAAAGAACAACTTGTCAGGTGTTGCATTGGAGACTGATGTGTTCCTGTCCTGTCTTTTCATAATACTATTGCAGATCAACATAAAAGCCTTAAAGACAGCCGTGGTGTCGCTCTTCATTTCTTGGTTCTCCTGTGGTGCATAAGAAACCCGCTACACATCTAAATATTTTAAGGGGGGGGGGGGGGTTAGAAGGATTACTTTATCCTATCCTAGGTATTCCTTAAAGAGGTGGGGTTTCAGGTGTCTCCGGAAGGTGGTGATTGACTCCGCTGTCCTGGCGTCGTGAGGGAGTTTGTTCCACCATTGGGGTGCCAGAGCAGCGATCAGTTTTGACTGGGCTGAGCGGGAACTGTACTTCCTCAGAGGTAGGGAGGCGAGCAGGCCAGAGGTGAATGAGCGCAGTGCCCTTGTTTGGGTGTAGGGCCTGAACAGAGCCTGAAGGTACGGAGGTGCCATTCCCCTCACAGCTCCGTAGGCAACCACCATGGTCTTGTAGCGGATGCGAGCTTCAACTGGAAGCCAGTGGAGAGAGCGGAGGAGCGGGGTGATGTGAGAGAACTGGTTGGAGAACGAAACTGCACTCACACTGGTTGCCCTCAGGTTTGCTATGGAGTCTGTACCTTATAATTCCTGTACTGTACATTTCATTACTTTTGCCTGTATATTTTCCCAGGGAAGAGGAAACACTGCGAGCACAACCAGTGAATACCTGAACTTCATGATGGAGACCAAGGCCTCATACTGGAGACACTTGAGGCCCAGCGTCAGCAGCAGGATCAGCACTTCAATCAACTGTGTGAAGATGAGTCAGCAGCCAGAGAGCAGGTGTTCTTAATGTTTTGTATACTCAGTGTATACTTGTTGGGGTGGGATTGGTATGGGGTGTGTGTCCGTGGTTGGCTTTTGTCCATTTGTTTGGATTCCTAATGTCTAACTCATTGTTAGAAAAAAGTTTGGTTCAAATATGATTTATGTACTATATTTATTCAATATTATATGAATCCTATAAATTAAAATGGCCAATTTGGATGCAATCAATCAGCTTAAATTTTCAGAGATAAAATTATATTTCAACAAAGTAATGCTGCAGGAATGCTAATCCTATCTGTTTCTAACAGCAGAAACAATTTCAGAACAATCTGAGATGGTAGGTGTCGAAATCCTCTTTCTTGTGCCTTTTTGTGGTGTAACTGTAACGTCTGCTTCCAAGTCACACTCTCAAACACATACAGTAGATCCCCTGAACACAGCCCACTTTCCAGCCCACTTTCCAGCTCACACTCTCAAACACATAGATCCCCTGAACACAGCTCACTTTCCAGCTCACACTCTCAAACACATAGATCCCCTGAACACAGCTCACTTTCCAGCCCACTTTCCAGCTCACACTCTCAAACACATAGATCCCCTGAACACAGCTCACTTTCCAGCCCACTTTCCAGCTCACACTCTCAAATACAGAGATTCCCTGAATGCAGCTCACTCTCCAGATCCCAATCACCTGAAGTCTGATCACCTGGTCACACACCTGTATGTCATTTACACACACTATTTAGTTCAGTTCTTTGCACCCCATCATTGTGAGGTATTGTTTGTTTTGATACACAGTCTAGTCGGCGTGCTGTTTAGTTTCGTATTAGTCATCCCGTGTCTTGTAGTTTTTGGCCATCCTCACTAACAATGCTCTTTATTTATTTTATTTTTTGCATAATCCCTGCCTGTACTTTTGCCTATCAGATTTCCTGTCATCAACCTCTTGCCTAATCTCCCAGACTACGTTATTAGCCTTTTCCCTGACTGTACTGTTACCTTGTTGGAGTCCCTGTGTATGACCTTCTGCCTGCCCCTGGAACCAGCTACCTGCCTCCTCCTGTGGTCCTTTACTAATAAACACCTGTTGCGCCCTGCGCTTGAATCCAGCACACTGTCTCCCATCGTACTCATTACAGTAACGACCCTGCAGGCTCTGCATGGTCTGCAGTTAGGAGGTATGTTAGGTGTACAACACTATGAAAATGTGTTAGTGTTATTTTTTTCCAAAAGATTTCCAAAATATATATAGTCAATATGTAAATATGCCAATCCTGTCAGTGAAATTCACTGTCTACCAACCTCATGTCGAATGCACTGACTCCCATATATTTCATTTCTGGGATATTTCATGTATTTGTTTTGTTGGCTGCTAAGGAAAGAGGAAGTGGAAGTAGATGTGGTTTGTTTCAAAAAGTGACAGAAGCGCACATGCACGCCCACCCACACACGCAGTTGAAAAATGCATTGCTTTGATCAATATTCAATTAGAATATTCATTTAAATATGGATATACAATGTTAATATGATCTATTCATTTTAAATAATGTATATCATAACGTATAGCATGAAACTATGTATTCCTGAGGACTGTATTGGAAGTAGTATGTTATGCTGCAGGTCAGCCTGTGCATGAGATCTCATACCCATGTGACCGAGTTCTCATACCCATGTGACCATTTTACTTCTATCCTGACTGGTTTTTCATGGTGACGTTAACTGTAAGCAACACTGTGACTGCTAGTTTTGTCTGCTTAGTTGTCATCTGATAAAAATCTGCCATTTTGATGGAAATAAGCTAACAATATGTCTAGTCACCTAGTCAAGACAAAATCTTCTTTGTATCTATTGTGATCTGTCCCCGATCTGTCCGTCTATCTAACATACTATATATGATTGGTTCTCTGTGACGGAAAAATAAATGTCAGAGGCCACTAAAGAGAAGTGAGACTGGACAGTGGGATTTTCACTGACGAATCCGGCAAATCCTTCTGCTTGCATGGTTTGACCTATTTCAATTGTTCTCTTCTTCTGCCAAAAACTCCAGATAAAATTATTACGGTTATACTTGTGAAAAGGCAAGAGTTTATATTGGTAAAAAAAAACAGCAGCAGTTCCACTATCATGGGACATGAAAGCAAAAGACCTAATGAAAGTATCACTTCCACCTGACAAATGTGTTTGAAAAATTAAACAAATACCTTGTTCTTTACTTGAGCCCACATAGTGAAGGTAAGAATTTGCTTATCGGTTGTTTAATTTTCCACGTTACATTTGCATACCCTGGCCTTAATATCGGTAGGCAATGACCTGTGCAGGTTTCTGAATGCACAGACTGTCAGTTGCATTGCACTGGTGTGAACAAGCTAGCGTCATCCCCTACTTCCTCTATTTCTGCGGTTAGAGGCCAACGAAATGGGTGACGCTACACACACTAACATCACAGTAGTCATCGCTTGTATAAAGGAGGGTGTTTGGAGGACCGTCAAAACAGACACAATTTGACAGCTAGCAGAGAACTCCAACACTGAGTAATACATACAAAGAACCCAATGATTGTGTTCCCCCAAACATGCTTATCTTAGTCACATCACCATCAAGGAAACTGCATCCACTCAACATTGACATGGAGGACAACAGAAGAAAGCAGACAAAGTGAGTATTCGCTGATAAAGTATTGCTTGCATTCCACATTGATTTATTGGTTTGTTGGTCATTCGGCACAATTGCAGATTCTTAAAAACAATTGTTCTTTAAAAACACTAAATTATGTTGCTGGTTGCCTTTGCACATAGGAGCAAGATAACTTTGAGGTTTTCTGTGCATGTGCGTGTTTTGTGTGTATGATTCTGTATTTACCTATTTATTTTGTTTCAGGGGATGCGATTTGAGGTCCCGACTACAACGCAGATCTTCCCATGCCCCTAACACTGAACGGTAAATAGCCTAAGGATAGACTCTCCATATCCCATGAGCCTTTCCTATCAGGACCCATCCACGATCCACATTAACATCCAGTGTATTGATCTGAAAATAACTGTCCTCCTCCTTTACAGACTTAGTACTGAGGAAATTATCCTGTGGTCCCAGTCTTTGGAGAGACTTCTCACATCAAAATGTAAGCATTTCATGTTCTTCAAAACAATGTTTAAACAGACAAAAGGAGGTTGAACCATTTTCGTAGGTTTGTAGGTTTTAAAGCCTAGCTAAGTGTGTCTTCTCATGCCCCTTTTAGATGGCATGGCAACATTTCAGGCCTTTCTGAAATCAGAGTTCAGCGATGAGAACATTGAATTCTGGCTGATCTGTGAAGACTACAAGAAGATTAAGTCCTCCTTCAGGCTGTCCTGCAGGGCCAAGAAGATCTACAAGACATTCATTGAAGCTGAGGCTCCAAAAGAGGTATGTTGTACTCCCAAACCTAGTATAATACTTCACAAAAACATGTAGATCTTTGATCACGTATGTATACTTTTTATGGCCACATTTGCTTTGTATGAACACATCTACTTCTTGTATCCACTAAGTCTCATCAATTCCCTCTAAATCTCTCCAGATCAACATTGACCACAAGACCAGAGATCTCATCGGGCAGAATGTGAAGACGCCCTCCACAGTTTGCTTCGACGAGGCCCAGAGGATTGTATACAGCCTGATGGAGAAAGACTCCTACCCCAGGTTCCTCAGATCCAACATCTACAGGACCCTATTGGACTCCGCATCAGACTACACGAAGATGTGAATGAATACCGATGATAGAAACTGAACTGAGGCTTCCAACAATGGACTGCAATGTTTCACAGCCAGGGAGCTTCTACAAACAGGATTCATAAGAAGATGCTTCCGAGTGTGAATTATACTGGGTACAGATGTACGAGGCCTAAGGAAATGCTGGGAGGAACATACAGAAGTGACTGTGCTGGCAAGCCTTGTTGACATTTGTGTTCAGTCTATGTACTTTCACTTGAAAGAGGAACATACGTCACATAGAAGGGGACAAAAGAGACCATAGAAATATAATGTTGATTCTATTTCTACGACAGAGACATGGTGGTGGAAGGGGATTACCTTGCATGGCATGTTATTGTTAGGGACTTTCTGTGTCAAAGTTCCGGGGATGTTTACTATGTAGCATCTAAACAGTCAGGGCTGTAACTGCATGAGAAGGTATCTGCAGTTGCACATAGTCTGCAGGTCATCAGTTGAGTTATTTTATAATGCATTTGATGAGATAATCTACAAAATTTTACTTTTTTAAAACCACAACAATTTTAGAATGGGTAATTTTGTTTACTTTAACACAATGAGGCATGTTTGTGATGTAAGCTTTAAAAAATAACATTTTGGAGAATTGATTTTGTGAAGAAATGACTGAATGTAAAAAATGCTGTAACACTGGACATTTGTAAAAATTAAGATTTCTATAGGTGTATTTAGAAAATGGCACATGGTTTCCAAATTCGAACAGCTAAATTATACATTTAATAAAAGCACAAATTCACAAAAATGTAAATGCTTCAATCCTTCAAAGCACTTTTAAAATATCCTAAAATTTGACTGCATTTGTTTGTTAAGACGCTCCCCAAACTTTACTGAAAGGGTAATGTCACGAGGTGGAAATATGACAGGTTCTTTTGGATCTGGGTTGAGCAGGTAGAAGCAGGAAACAAGGGACTAGTTTCACCATTTAATAAATAATAAGTAAAGGTTTACATGTTTACCTTTTCAGCAGTGGCCTTTCTCATGGCCCAGGAACATTTACAAACCATGCAATTCAAAATGGCACTAACAAACAAATCAAATTAACCAAAAGGCACAGGAAGTGGGGCAGTCCAGGAGGAAGATGTCCATCTTGTTTTTGTCAAAGTCACAAGAATCCAGTACTGAAGGCCCCTCGCCCGACGCCTCGAGTCCAGGATGGCTTGAACAGCATACACCGGGGCCCCCTCGATGTCCAGAGGGGGCGGAGGAACCTCCCGCACCTAAGCTTCCTGGAGTGGACCAGCCACCACCAGCCTGAGGAGAGACACATGGAACGAGTGTTTAATACAATAATCTGGGGGAAGCTGTAACCTGTAGCATACCTCGTTCAGTCTCCTCAGGACTTTAAATTGCCCCACAAACCACGGACCCAGCTTCCGGCAGGGCAGGCGGAGGGACAGGTTTCGGGTCAAGAGCCAGACCTGGTCCCTCGCTGCGGTGGCAGTCGGCGCTCGCTTTTTGCCGCCTCACGGCCCGTTGTAGGTGCACATGGGCGGCGTCCCAGGTCTCCTCTGAGCGCTTAAACCATTCGTCCACCGCAGGAGCTTCGATCTGGCTCTGATGCCAAGGTGCCTGAACCGGCTGATACCCCAGTACGCACTGGAAAGGAGAGAGGTTAGTGGAGGAGTGGTGGAGTGAGTTTTGGGCCATCTCTGCCCAGGGGATGAACGCCGCCCACTCCCCCAGCCAGTCCTGGCAATATGACCGCAGAAACCTACCCACATCCTGGTTTACTCTCTCCACCTGCCCCTTACTCTCGGGGTGAAACCCTGAGTTGAGGCTGACCGAGAACCCCAGACGTTCCATGAACGCTCTCCAGACCCTGGACGTGAACTGGGGACCCCGATCAGAAACTATGTCCTCAGGCACCCCGTAGTGCCGGAAGACGTGTGTGAGCAGTAGGGCCGTATGGAGACCGGGAAAAGGGAGGAGACGGCAGGACTTAGAAAACCGATCCACAACGACCAGGATAAGGGTGTTGCCCTGTGAGGGAGGAAGATCCAAAAGGAAGTCCACCGACAGGTGCAACCACGGCCTTTGTGGAACGGGTAGGGGTTGTAATTTCCCTCTGGGCAGGTGCCTGGAAGCCTTGCACTGGGCGCACACCGAGCAGGAGGAAACATAAACCCTCATGTCCTTGGCCAAGGTGGACCACCAGTACTTCCCACTAAGGCAACGCACCGTCCGACCGATGCCAGGATGACCAGAGGAGGGTGACGTATGGGCCCAATAGATCAGACGGTCGCGGACAGCAGACGGAACGTACAAGCGCCCAGCTGGACACTGGGGGGGAGTGGGCTCTGTGCGTAACGTCCGCTCGATGTTCGCATCCAGCTCCCACACCACCGGTGCCACCAGGAAAGAAGCCGGAAGTATGTTGACTGTGATCCATGGACCACTCCTCTGTGTCATACATCCGGGACAGTGCGTCTGCCTTAGCGTTCTGGGAACCTGGTCTGTAGGATAGAGTGAAAACAAAACGGGTAAAGAACATGGCCCACCTTGCCTGGCGAGGGTTCAGTCTCCTCGCCGCCCGGATGTACTCCAGATTGCGGTGGTCAGTCCAGATGAGAAAAGGTTGTTTAGCCCCCTCAAGCCAATGTCTCCACGCCTTCAGAGCCTTGACAACAGCCAACAGCTCCCGGTCCCCCACATCATAGTTTTGCTCCGCCGGGCTGAGTTTCTTCGAAAAGAAAGCACAGGGGCGGAGCTTTGGTGGCGTGCCCGAGCGCTGAGAGAGCACAGCTCCTATCCCAGCCTCGGACGCGTCCACCTCCACTATGAACGCAACAGAGCGATCCGGATGAGCCAGCACGGGAGCCGAAGGTAAACAGAGCCTTCAGGTGACCAAAAGCCCTGTCCGCCTCAGCCGACCACTGCAGCCGCACCGGTCCCCCCTTCAGCAGTGAGGTAATGGGAGCTGCTACCTGACCAAAACCCCGGATAAACCTTGTGTAGTAGTTGGCAAAACCTAGAAACCGCTGCACTTCCATTACCATGGTTGGAGTCGGCCAATTACGCATGGCTGAAATGTGGTCACTCTCCATCTCCACCCCTGAGGTTGAAATGCGGTACCCTAGGAAGGAGACGGACTGCTGGAAGAACAGGCATTTCTCAGCCTTGACGTACAGGTCATGCTCCAACAGTCGACCAAGCACCCTGCGCACCAGGGACACACGCTTGGCGCATGTAGCGGAGTATATCAGAATGTCATCGATATACACCACTACACCCTGCCCTTGCATGTCCTGGAAAATCTTGTCAACAAAGGCCTGGAAGACAGATGGAGCATTCATCAACCTGTACGGCATGACGAGGTACTCATAGTGCCCTGAGGTGGTACTAAATGCCATCTTCCACTCGTCCCTCTCCCGGATACACACCAGGTTGTAAGTGCTCCTGAGATCCAATTTTGTCTCAATCGCACTGGCGATGAGAGGCAACGGGTAGCTGTACCTCACAGTGATCTGATTTATACCTCGATAGTCAATACACGGGCGCAGACCCCCATCCTTCTTCTTCACAAAAAATAAACTCAAGGAGGCAGGTGAAGTGGAGGGCCGAATGTATCCCTGCCCCAGGGATTCGGAGACATATGATTCCATAGGCACCATCTCCTCCTGTGACAGAGGATACACGTGACTCCTGGGAAGTGCTGCGTCTACCAGGAGATTTATCGCACAATCCCCCCCCGTCGATGAGGTGGTAATTTAGTCGCCCTCTTCTTACAGAAGGCAAGATTGGCATATTCTGAGGGGATGCGCATGGTGGAGACCTGGTCTGGACTTTCCACTGTAGTCGCACCGATGGAAACCCCCACACACCTCCATGAGCACTCTCGTGACCACCCCTTGAGAGCCCTCTGTTGCCACGAAATAGTGGGGTCATGACAGGCCAACCAGGGTAAGCCCAGCACCACGGGAAACGCAGGAGAATCAATAAGGAAGAGACTGATTCTCTCCTTATGACCCTCCTGCGTAACATTTACATTTACATTTTTAGTCATTTAGCAGACGCTCTTATCCAGAGCGACTTACAGTAGTGAATGCATACATTTCATTTCATGCATTTTTTTTTGTACTGGCCCCCCGTGGCAATCGAACCCACAACCCTGGCGTTGCACAGACCATGCTAGCATTGCAAACACCACGCTCTACCAACTGAGCCACAGGGAAGACTATGTCTAGTGGAGCGGTCACCTCCCTAATCAGCGCTGACCCTAATGGTTGACTATCTAGGGCATGCACAGGGAAGGGCATATCCACAGGAACAAGGGGGATCCCTAAACTATGGGCAAATGAACGGTCAATAAAATTCCCAGCTGCGCCTGAATCTACTAGCGCCTTATGCTGGGAATGCGGGGAAAACTCAGGAAATGAAATAAACACATACATGTGAGCAACAGCGGGCTCTGGGTGAGCCTGGTGCTGACTCACCTGGGGTGACACGATAGTGCCCTGCCTGCTGCCTCGACTCCCTGAGGAACCCCCCCAGCACCGACCAGCAGTGTGTCCTCTGCGGTCACAGATGGTGCAGGGATTGGCCCCTCCTCCGGTTGCCCTAAGTGCAGCACCTCCCAGCTCCATGGGCGTCGGAGTGGAGGTGCTGGGGGATGGAACTGACAGGCCCCGATCCGGACGTCCGCGGGCAGTCAGCAGGTTGTCCAGCGGATGGACAGGTCCACCAGCTGGTCCAATAGGAGGGTGGTGTCTCGGCAGGCCAACTCCCGACGGACGTCCTCACGCAGACTGCACCGGTAGTGATCGATCAGGGCCCTGTCGTTCCATCCCGCGCTGGAGGCCAGGGTCCGGAAGTCCAAGGCGAAATCCTGCGCGCTCCTCGTCCCCTGCCTCAGGTGGAACAGACGTTCACCCGCCGCTCGACCCTCAGGCGGGTGGTCGTATTCCTATGGGAAGAGAAGTCATTGCAAACTTTTTGATGTAAACACCTTCTTTTCACTGTTAAGGGTTAATGCCACATGGTCAAGGTTAGGCTTGCACAGATCGGGAGGACCTCAGGAACGTTCCTGAGGTCGAATTGTGCTTCTAACCCTAACGGTTCTCTCGCTGTCACCCAAAAGCACTTGAAATTTAGGGCCAGGCTTCATTTTGGGCCTACTTTTCTTCAAGGTTGCTGCGCTCAGACCGAGCTAGCTACGGTCAAGCGGGGCATCTCGTTGAACTCGGCACAGCCTCGAGATAATGGTAATGCCATTGCAGGCTCTGTGTGTCTTTAAGCACCGCACTGTGTCACTCCATCCTTGCTGTGTGTGTGTGTGTGTGTGTGTGTGTGTGTGTGTGTGTGAGAGAGAGAGCTTTTATTTGACATCTGTTTGGAGAAATGACTGATTTACAGTTCATGAGGGTTGCCTAATCACACATATGAAGTTGTGGAAAGATCTGACCTTTTTAACCCTTCGAAACAGCCCCTATGACACCATTTTAAGGCACTTCTGGTTGACACAGGAAGCTGAAAGTGAAAACATATCCTCCTTGAGTTAGGCTCTTATAGAATATTGAGTTTTAAGTCTTTACATTAATAACTGACTTAAGTACAGAGGGTTGAAGGAGTGTGTGTTGTTTCAGAAAATCACAGAAATCTCACAGAGCTCCGAAACCCGCCTTAACGGTTTCATCTGAACACGCTGCAACTGGATCTGTAACTTTTTTGGGAAAAACATATATTTTTTTAATATCCCCAATTTTACATTGTACGATTTCTCTTAAATGACAATAGATAAATGTCTGGTTCTTTTTTTCCTGACACCATAGGCTCATGTACTTTGACGTGAAGCGGTCAAATTAGCGCTCTATTTTATTTTTTGACCTTTAATCCCAGAAAAATGGCCTTAACTCAAAAGGCGTTGAGGCCTCGACTCCATCTTGTTCAGGGCCAACTGCCCATTATGCCAAACCAATGCTCACCAAGTTTCAACTTCGAAGTCTTTTCCGTTTAGGAGAAAAGGCCACGTCGTGATTGGTGATGTTTGTTACATTTGCAATATGATTCCATTCGCCCTCCTGTGGTATAATCCGGGACAGGTGAGAAATGATCAAAATGTAAAAATTTTATAAAACGGAAACCGAATGTCCGAGAGACTCCGTTCGATGACTTCCCGGAAGATCCGGTGCACGGCCCGACGCCATCCGCGAATTTAACAAACATTCGCGGACGTCTAGTAAGGGACCGTACATTTGCAATATGGACTTACTCACTAATCATACAGCAAATGCCAAAATGTTCCCTTCATGTATGTAAGGGTCCTGTGTGTAGCTGGTGTAGAGAGTCAGGCGTAGGACAGCAGATATGAGTAATCAACTTACTTTACTCAAAAAGACAAATTTACAAAGTAACATCACGAGCCCACAAAGACGGACCGAATTACAATAAACAATCACTCACAAACACAACATGGGGAACAGAGGGTTAAATAATAAACAAGTAATTGGTTGAGTGAAGCCAGGTGTGTAAGACAAACACAGAACAAATGGAAAATGAAAAGTGGATCGGCGGTGGCTAGGAAGCCGGTGACGTCGACCGCCGAACGCCGCCCAAACAAGGAGAGGGACCGACTTCGGCGGAAGACGTGACAGATAACATATTAACCTCTTATGGCTAGGGGGCAGTATTTTCACGGCTGGATAAAAAACGTACCCGATTTAATCTGATTATTAGTCCTGCCCAGAAACTAGAATATGCATATAATTATTAGCTTTGGAGAGAAAACACTCCACAGTTTCTGAAACTGTTTGAATGGTGTCTGTGAGTATAACAGAACTCCTATGGCAGGCAAAAACCTGAGATGCTTCTGTTCAGGAAGTACCCTGTCAGACCTTTTATTTTCTTTGTTTGACATCTCTTCCAAAAACTAAGGATCTCTGCTGTTACGTGACACTTCCCACATCTCCAATGGAGTCTCAGAGCCCGGGAAAAACAGGAATGACGTAACTCAAAGCCCTGGCTGAAACAAAGGAGAGCAAAAGCTAAGTGGTCACTCAGTGGACTAAGCCTTACGCTCGCGACCCGCCCCGCCCCCGGCTTTCGGTTTTTCCCTCAGTATACAGACAGGCAGATTCCCGGTCGGAATATTATCGCTTTTCTACGAGATAAATTGCATAAAAATTGGTTTTAAACAGCGGTTGACATGCTTCGAAGTACGGTAATGGAATATTTAGAATTTTTTTGTCACATTCTGCGTCATGCTCGTGGCCGAGATTTAGCGTTGGGATAGTGTCTAGAACGCACGAACAAAACGTCTTGATGGAACATAACGATGGATTATTTGGGACCAAACCTACATTTGTTATTGAAGTAGAAGTCCTGGGACTGCATTCTGACGAAGAACAAGCAAGGTAAGAACATTTTTCTTATAGGAAATGTGATTTTGGTGAAGGCTAAACTGGTTGGGTGTCTAAATAGCTAGCCCGTGATGGCTGGGCTATGTACTTAGATTATTGCAAAATGTGCTTCATCCAAAAAGCTATTTTAAAATCGGACATATCGAGTGCATAGAGGAGTTCTGTATCTATAATTCTTAAAATTAATTGTTATGCTTTTTGTGAACGTTTATCGTGAGTAATTTAGTAAAATCACCGGAAGTGTTCGGTGGGAATGCTAGTTCTGAACGTCACATGCTAATGTAAAAAGCTGGTTTTTGATATAAATATGAACTTGATTGAACAGACATGCATGTATTGTATAACATAATGTCCTAGGTGTGTCATCTGATGAAGATCATAAAAGGTTAGTGCTGCATTTAGCTATGGTTTGGGTTTATGTGACATGATATGCTAGCTTGAAAAATAGGTGTCTGATTATTTCTGGCTGGGTACTCTGCTGACATAATCTAATGTTTTGCTTTCGCTGTAAAGCCTTTTTGAAATCGGACAGTGTGGTTAGATAAAGGAGAGTCTTGTCTTTAAATAGCTGTAAAATAGTCATATGTTTGAAAAATTGAAGTTTTCGGATTTTAGAGGAGTTTGTATTTCGCGCCCCGCCCATCATTGGCTATTGGAGCAGACGTTCCGCTAGCGGAACGTGTAAATGTAAGAGGTTTAAGGTGAAAACTAAACCAAAAATCGGACATTTACATTTTCCATTGGAATTTGGTTTCACTTTTAGATCAGGGATAGGCAACATTGATGGGGTGGGGGCCACAAAAAAATGAGGGGCCACGGTGGATCGCGGGTCTGCATACCCACACATGCTGTCAGAGCACTAGCGAGCAAAACATTTTAGCAGCACTTCACTTGACAGCGGAGAGTAAAAATATACGTTTTAGAGTTTCCTTAAATTCTGCACATGTTGCCACGGGGCGTAGAGAAAATGTTCTACACATTTCACCAACTACGAACTCTCACACAAAAATACACACACAGTTGATAAGAAAGATAGCACCGACAGAGATGGTCACCTCGCTTCAGATCCTTAGAAAACTATGCAGTTTTGTTTTTCAATGTATTATTTCTTACATTGTTTGCCCAGAAAATCTCAAGTGTTATTACATACAGCCGGGAAGAACTATTGGATATAAAAGCGATGTCAACTTACCACGTCTTTCCCAAAGGGGATCCTATGTTCGAACCTCCACCCTGGACATGCGATCTTATCCCAGAGGCCGACCCAAAATAAAGCGGTCGCCGCAGGAGAGGCAGATGGAGTGGTCTACTGGTCAGACTCAGAAGGCGAGCACACCATCCACCACTTCTGAGCATATTACTCGCCAATGTCCAATCTCTAGATAACAAGGTGGACGAAATTAGGGCACGAGTTGCCTTCCAGAGAGACATCAGAGATTGTAACGTTCTCTGTTTCACGGAAACATGGCTCACTCGGGATATGTTGTCAGAGTCGGTACAGCCATCCGGTTTCTTCAACACAGCTCATCACCCTGAACACACCATCCCCACTCTCAAACATGGTGGTGGCAGCATCATGGTTTGGGCCTGCTTTTCTTCAGCAGGGGCAGGGAAGATGGTTAAAATTGATGGGAAGATGGATGGAGCCAAATACAGGACCATTGTGGAAGAAAACCTGATGGAGTCTGCAAAAGACCTGAGACTGGGACGGAGATTTGTCTTCCAACAAGACAATGATCTAAAACATAAAGCAAAATCTACAATGGAATGGTTCACAAATAAACATATCCAGGTGTTAGAATGGCCAAGTCAAAGTCTAGACCTGAATCCAATCGAGAATCTGTGGAAAGAACTGAAAACTGCTGTTCACAAACCCTCTCCATCCAACCTCACTGAGCTTGAGCTGTTTTGCAAGGAGGAATGGGCAAAAATGTCAGTCTCTCGATGTGCAAAACTGATAGAGACATACCCCAAGCGACTTACAGCTGTAATCGCAGCAAAAGGTGGCGCTACAAAGTGTTAACTTAAGGGGGCTGAATAATTTTGCACGCCCAATTTTTCAGTTTTTTATTTGTTAAAAAAGTTTGAAATATACAATAAATTTCGTTCCACTTCATGATTGTGTCCCACTTGTTGTTGATTCTTCACAAAAAATTACAGTTTTATATCTTTATGTTTGAAGCCTGAAATGTGGCAAAAGGTCGAAAAGTTCAAGGGGGCCGAATACTTTCGCAAGGCACTGTATGTACTTAAATGTATCAATTGACCAATTTGGCACATTTGGGCAGACTTGATACAAAATATTGTCCAGTATTGCAATGCTTCACTGGATCAATCTGAAACTTTGCGCACACACTGCTTTGCAAAATCTAAATTGCACCTAAACTGCAATATTATATTGTGGCCTTTCTCTTGCATTTTAAAGATTATGAAAAAAATAAATGGTGAAAACCCATGTTTCTTTTGTTTGTATTATCTTTTACTAGATCTAATGTGTTATATTCTCCTACATTAATTTCACATTTCCACAAACTTCAAAGTGTTTCCTTTCAAATGGTATCAAGAATATGCACATCCTTGCTTCAGGTCCTGAGCTACAGGCAGTTAGATTTGGGTATGTAATTTTAGGCGAAAATATTTAAAAAAAGGGTCCGATCCTTAAGAGGTTGATAGTTGAAAATGCTATGCATAAAGAGATATCAGAAATTGTAAGCCTTGTTATAAGACATTATAAAGGATCCTACATGCTTAAAACAAGTTATAAAACATTACAGCTGGATACTTTAAGTTAAGTGTTACCAGCAGAGGATTTTAGTGAAAAAGAATCTCACTTTACAGTGCCTGTTTGTCACCTCCTAAACCAGTTTCCTGTTTCGTGTAGTCTGGTTTGGTTGTTGATTGAGGACGTGGGACAAAACCACATCACATCATGACAACCCGTCATAATTTCCTTGTTTAGACAATGCTGTATATTAATAACTAGATTCTCCAAAGATAACTAGGTTATGTGACAGTCAGAAGCCTTATGACAGTCATGTCAGTGTTTCTATCTCGTCAGAGGAACAAGATGCATATCTGTTATAGCGGTTTGTGTAAACAACATACAAGCTAATAATAAACAGTTCAAAAAATTCCTATAAAAACTACTGTTTAATACTTATTAAAGCATAACTGAATGTAAAGTGTTAACAAAAACATTTTCCTTTTCATGAAAGAACAACCCAAAGTGACAAAGCAAGATCCCTTGTATTGCTTATACACAATACACTGGTTCAGTCCATGCACACGCAAATGGAACTCAATTGGACACCTGTGCATATTTATGACCTATCTATGACGTCTATAGTCTCAATGTATCACTATATCTATTGTCTGGTTCAAAACAAAACCTCAGACCAAATCAAGAATACATTGCATCAGTCCAAGTCATGAGACGAAAACTCTTTGCTAATCACATTGGAATCTATAGACAAACATTGTGATTCTAGGTTAACTTACCACATGCGAGTAGCACACAAAGCATAAGGGAAGCCTTGTACAGTATGTCAAACCAAAGAAAGGTGAAAATGCTTGCTTCATTGAAGGAAAACAATGTGAGCGTTTCCAATGATTGTAATATGTTTTGATCAGCAGGTTCTCACTTCCTCTGCGTCAGAGACACAAATTATATTTTTTCTTACATAGCCATTGACTACACAACTATCTACCTACGGTATATGAACAGTAACCTACTTTTTAATGTTCCGCATTTGTAAAAACTGAAAAAAAGGAAAGTCAGGCCCTTCAGAACATGAGGACAAAGGAAGGAATGTCTATGTTTTGGCTACATTTCTGGGCCTGTATTCACAAAGAGTCTCAGACCAGTGCTGAACTAGGATCAGTTTTGGCTTTTAAATCATAATGAATAGGAGAGAGGACCTGATCCTAGACATGCACTTCTACTCTGATACACTTTGTGAATACGGGCCCTGGTGTTAGACTATTCTAAGGCTGACTACACTTACTGTTGGCTATAATCTTTGTAAATTATTTTGTCAGTATAACCTCTGAATATCTGAGGCGTCTCACATAATTATTCTTTGTATCACTGTATGAATATGCTGCTCTATGCAAATATACTTTTTCCATTCCCTGAGCTTATACAGTAGTTACCCAATGCAAATTCAAAACAACGAATCCTCTATGCTGAGTTGGTGGATTTACTAGTTTGACGTCCACACACAGAGCCCATAGATACTTGACTGGTTTTCCACACAACAACATTACATCATGCAAGGCCAAACAAAACAAGACAAACAGGACAAGACGATGGCTAAAATAGATCGGTACACAGACTACCACTCCAATTTCTCTGTGACACTCATTTACTGTACCACATGACCCAATAAACACAAATCTCAGGCAGTCACACAGTTTCCTGTAGCATCACAATAATGTTAGGGTTGAGGCCACGATTTTCCATCAGAGGACAATAGACAATTAAGTTATTTCAGCAATATGGCATGAGAACCCAGGGATTATTGTGTGATAACTGTTCTTAGGCCAGAGGTGAAGCCAAGGTACAGGTAACAGCCCTTAGGAGGGAATTATCACATGATCATTCTCGGATTTGAGGTCTTTATTGCTTTTATAAAACAGTTGCCAACAATTCTTTTTAAAAGATGAACATGTTTTTAATAATTTTTGTATCCTTCCACCGAACGATATAGTCCAGGCAAAAGCCAGCTGTTAATTCTGAGGTTCTGAAGTTGCTAACCAAACAGGCTGGTTGTTAATTATATTCTCATGTTTTACCCAGTTGTTCATTCTATTCATTCCACGTTGCTATGCTAAACAAATCACACACATGTAGCTAGCTAACAGAGGTTCAATGATTACAAGAGAGACAATAACTGATTTAATAAATAATTTATAAATAGGGAACAACCAGCTGATTGAGTCAAGTCAATAAGATAGTTAAGGGCAGTTAGCTACGCTGTTACTTCTCCTTCGCTAGCTAGCTAACCAACTACAGCTAACACACAATCACATCAAGGAGTTGAAATGATAGCAAACTATGTGCATTTTTGTTTGTTTTACCGTCTTTTTTTCTATTGCCAATTATAATGATTATAATGATCCTAATAAATTCATTTGAATGAATGAATGAAATTCCCTTACATTGATGATGATTTTTTGCAAATCCAAATCAGTTTTCCACGTTCTGTCATCATAACATTGATTTTTTGGGGGTTGAAATGACGTGGAAACAATGTTTTTGCCCAGTGAGCTGTTGCACAGGTAGGATAGGCACATAAAAAGGCTTATATTAACCCCCGCTGTACCAAACCAAATGTTAGGCTAGTAGCATGGGGAAATATTGTCTAGACGCTTTTTTCCAGGAGAGATGAAGTTGATCAATTGACTGGCTGGGCTTTGGAAAAGTGGATGTGCATTGATAAATCAAATCAAATCAAAATCAAATCAATTTTTATTTGTCACATGCGGCGAATACAAGTGAAATGCTTACTTACAAGCCCTTAACCAACAATGCAGTTATAAGAACATATAAGTGTTAAGAAAGTATTTAGTAAATAAATTAAAAATAACAAAATAACAAATAATTAAAGAGTAACAATAAAATAACAGTAATGAGGCTATACAGTGGCTTGCAGAAGTATTCACCCCTCTTGGTATTTTTCCTATTTTGTTGCCTTACAACCTGGAATGAATATTGATTTTTGTGGGGTTTGTATCATTTGATTTAAACAACATGCCTACCACTTTGAAGATGCTAAATATCTTTTTTGTGAAACAAACAAGAAATAAGACAAAAAAACAGAACTTGAGCATGCATAACTCTTCACCCCCCAAAGTCAATACTTAGCAGCAATTACAGCTGTAAGTCTCTTGGGGTATGTCTCTAAAAGCTTAGCACATCGAGCCACTGGGATTTTTACCCATTCTTCAAGGTTAAACTGCTCCAGCTCCTTCAAGTTGGATGGGTTCTGCTGGGGTATAGCAATCTTTAAATCATACCACAGATTCTCAATTGGATTGAGGTCTGGGCTTTGACTAGGTCATTCCAAGACATTTAAATGTTTCCCCTTAAACCCTTTGAGTGTTCCATTAGCAGTATCCTTAGGGTCATTGTCCTGCTGGAAGGTGTACCTCAGTCTCAAATCTCTGGAAGACAAACAGTTTTCCCTCAAGAATTTCCATGTATTTAGCACCATCCATAAGTCTTAAATTCTGACCAGTTTCCCAGTCCCTGCCGATGAAAAACATCCCCACAGCATAATGCTGCCACCCCCATGCTTCACTGTGGGGAGGGTGTTCTCAGGGTGATGAGAGGTGTTGGGTTTGTGCCAGACATAGCGTTTTCCTTGATGGCCAAAAAGCTCAATTTTATCATCTGACCAGAGTATCTTCTTCCATATGTTTGGGCTTTTGGCTTTTGGCAAACACCAAACCTGTTTGCTTATTTTTTTCTTTAAGCAATGTATTTTTTCTGGCCACTCTTCCATAAAGCCCAGCTCTGTGGAGTGTACGGCTTAAAGTGATCCTATGGACATATGCTCCAATCTCCGCTGTGGAGCTTTGCAGCTCCTTCAGGGTTATCTTTGGTCTCTTTGTTGCCTCTCTGATTAATGCCCTCCTTGCCTGGTCTGTGAGTTTTGGTGGGCGGCCCTCTCTTGGCAGCTTTGTTGTGGTGCCATATTCTTTCATTTTTTTATAATGGATTTAGTGGTGCTCCATGGGATGTTAAAAGTTTCAGATATTCTTTTATAACCCAACCCTGATTTGTACTTCTCCACAACTTTGTCCCTGACCTGTTTGGCGAGCTCCTTGGTCTTCATGGTGCCGCTTGCTTGATGGTGGCCCTTGCTTAGTGGTGTTGCAAACTCTGGGGCCTTTCAGAACAGGTGTATATATACTGAGATCATGTGACAGATCATGTGACACTTAAATAAAGTCCACCTTTGTGCAATCTAACTAATTATGTGTTGCACCAGATCTTATTTTGGGGCTTCATAGCAAAGGGGGTGAATACATATGCACACACCACTTTAAAAAATTTTTTTTTAATGATTTTTGGAAACAAGTCATTTTTTTCATTTCACCAATTTTGACTATTTTGTGTATGTCTATTACGTGAAATCCAAATCAATTTAATAAATTACAGGTTGTAATGCAACAAAATAGGAAAAACACCAAGGGGATGAATACTTTTGCAAGGCCCTGTATACAGGGGGTACCGGTACAGAGTCAATGTGCGGGGGCACAGGTTAGTCGAGGTAATTGAGGTAATATGTACATGTAGGTAGAGGTAAAGTGACTATGCATAGATAATAAACAGAGAGTAGCAGCAGCGTAAAAATGGGGGGGTAGGTAATGTTAACAGGCATTACCCGTGGATGCGGGGAGTGCGGTGCTATAACTCCTTGCTATAAACCAGTCAGCATCCAGGATCCAAACAACCCATTTTTGTGCTCGGACATTCACGGACGTGTATACAGTATGTCCAGAAACGGTTCAGTAAATCCCCACAAACCACCACACACGCCAGTGCACACCTTTAACATCTCCAACCCCGTCCGCCCGTCTCTCCCATAAATGTCAGTAAATGGCTGTGAACTTGCTCACGGTTGTGCATGCTTATTCACCCCACTGAATGCTAATCAAATCAAATCAAAGTTTATTTGTCACGTGCGCCGAATACAACAGGTGTAGACCTTACAGTGAAATGCTTACTTACAGGCTCTAACCAACAGTGCAAAAAAGGTATTAGGTGAACAATAGGTAAGTAAAGAAATAAAAACATTAGTAAAAAGACAGTGAGAAATAACAGTTAACGAAGCTAGAACAGTCGCGAGGATATATACAGGCACCAGTTAGTCGGGCTGATTGAGGTAGTATGTACATGTAGATATGGTTAAAGTGACTATGCATATATGATAAACAGAGAGTAGCAGTAGCGTAAAAGAGGGGTTGGCGGGTGGTGGGTGGCGGGACACAATGCAGATAGCCCGGTTAGCCAATGTTTGAGGGTACTGGTTAGTCGGGCCAATTGAGGTAGTATGTACATGAATGTATAGTTAAAGTGACTATGCATATATGAGAGTAGAGAGAGAGTAGCAGCAGCATAAAAGAGGGGTTGGGGGGCACACAATGCAAATAGTCCGGGTAGGCATTTGATTACCTGCTCAGGAGTCTTATGGCTTGGGGGTAAAAACTGTTGAGAAGCCTTTTTGTCCTTGACTTGGCACTCTGGTACCGCTTGCCATGCGGCAGTAGAGAGAACAGTCTATGACTGTTGTGACTGGGGTCTTTGACAATTTTTAGGGCCTTCCTCTGACACTGCCTGGTGTAGAGGTCCTGGATGGCAGGCAGCTTAGCCCCAGTGATGTACTGGGCCGTACGCACTACCCTCTGTATTGCCCTGCGGTCGGAGGCAGAGCAATTGCCGTACCAGGCAGTGATGTAACCAGTCAGGATGCTCTCGATGTTGCAGCTGTAGAACCTATTGAGGATCTGAGGACCCATGCCAAATCTTTTTAGTTTCCTGAGGGGGAATAGACTTTGTTGTGCCCTCTTCACAACTGTCTTGGTGTGTTTGGACTATTCTAGTTTGTTGGTGATTTGGACACCAAGGAACTTGAAGCTCTCAACCAGCTCCACTATAGCCCCATCGATGAGAATGGGGGGCGTGCTCGGTCCTCCTTTTCCTGTAGTCTACAATCATCTCCTTAGTCTTGGTTACATTGAGGGATAGGTTGTTATTCTGGCACCACCTGGCCAGGTCTCTGACCTCCTCCCTGTAGGCTGTCTCGTCGTTGTCGGTAATCAGGCCTACCACTGTTGTGTCATCAGCAAACTTAATGATGGTGTTGGAGTCGTGGCTGGCCATGCAGTCGTGGGTGAACAGGGAGTATAGGAGGGGACTGAGCACGCACCCCTGAGGGGCTCCAGTGTTGAGGATCAGCGTTGCAGATGTGTTGCTACCTACCCTCACCACCTGGGGGCGGCCCGTCAGGAAGTCCAGGATCCATTTGCAGAGGGAGGTGTTTAGTCCCAGGATCCTTAACTTAGTGATGAGCTTTGAGGGTACTATGGTGTTGAACGCTGAGCTGTAGTCAAGGAATAGCATTCTCACATAGGTGTTCCTTTTGTCCAGGTGGGAAAGGGCAGTGTGGAGTGCAATAGAGATTGCATCATCTGTGGATCTGTTTGGGCGTTATGCAAATTGGAGTGGGTCTAGGGTTTCTGGGGTAATGTTGTTGATGTGTGCCATTACCAGCCTTTCAAAGCACTTCATGGCTACGGACGTGAGTGCTACGGGTCTGTAGTCATTTAGGCAGGTTGCCTTCATGTTCTTGGGCACAGGGACTATGGTGATCTGCTTGAAACATGTTGGTATTACAGACTCAATCAGGGACATGTTGAAAATGTCAGTGAAGACACCTGCCAGTTGGTCAGCACATGCCCGGAGCACTCGTCCTGGTAATCCATCTGGCCCCGCAGCCTTGTGAATGTTGACCTGTTTAAAGGTCTTACTCACGTCGGCTATGGAGAGCGTGATCAAACAGTCGTCCGGAACAGCTAATGCTCTCATGCATGCCTCAGTGTTGCTTGCCTCGAAGCGAGCATAGAAGTGATTTAGCTCATCTGGTAAGATCGTGTCACTGGGCAGCTCGCGGCTTTGCTTCCCTTTGTAGTCTGTAATAGTTTGCAAGCCCTGCCACATAAGACAAGCGTTGGAGCCGGTGTAGTACGATTTAATCTTAGCAATGTATTGACGCTTTGCCTTTTTGATGGTTCATTGGAAGGCATAGCAGGATTTCTTATAAGCTTCCGGGTTAGAGTCCCGCACTTTGGAAGCGTTGGCTCTACCCTTTAGCTCAGTGCAAATGTTGCCTGTAATCCATTGCTTCTGGTTGGAGTATGTACGTACAGTGACGGTGGGGACGACGTCCTCGATGCACTTATTGATAAAGCCAGTGACTGGTGTGGTGTACTCCTCAATGCCATCGGAAGAATCAGGGAACATGTTCCAGTCTGTGCTAGCAAAACAGTCCTGTAGTTTAGCATCTGCTTCACCTGACCACTTTTTTATAGACCGAGTCACTGGTGCTTCCTGCTTTAATTTTTGCTTGGAAGCAGGAATCAGGAGGATAGAATTGTGGTCGGATTTACCAAATGGAGGGCGAGGGAGAGCTTTGTACGCGTCTCTGTGTGTGGCATACAGGTGATCTAGAATTGTTTTCCCTCTGGTTGCACATTTAACATGTTGATAGAAATGACGTAGAACTGATTTAAGTTTCCCTGCATTAAAGTCTTCGGCCACTAGGAGCGCCGCCTCTGGTTGAGCGGTTTCCTGTTTGCTTATTTCCTTATACAGCTGACTGAGTGCGGTCTTAGTGCCAGCATACGGCTGTGGTGGTAAATAAACAGCCACAAAAAGTATAGCTGAAAACTCTCTAGGCAAATAGTGTGGTCTGCATTTTATCACAAGATACTCTACTTCAGGCGAGGAAAATCTAGAGACTTCCTTAGATTTCGTGCACCAGCTGTTGTTTACTCCGTCTTACCGGAGTGTGCTGTTCTATCTTGCCGGTGCAGCGTATATCCCACTAGCTGAATATCCATGTCATCATTCAGCCACAATTCCGTGAAACATAAGATATTACAGTTTTTGATGTCCCGTTCGTGATCGTACCTCATCTAATTTGTTGTCCAATGATTGCACATTGGCGAGTAATATTGACTGTAACGGCAGCTTTCCCACTCGCCTTCTGTGGATCCTTACGAGGCACTAATGCTAGTCATTGCAAGCTTGCCTTAGTGACTGTCACTGATATATTAAAAACACAATTAATTATTCAATGAAGGAATGAATAAATTACTTTTAATTATTTGTATTAATATTATACATTAGGGTTCCTACACCTTTTCAGAAATAAAATTCAAGCATCACTATCAAGGTTTTTCCAGCACCTCAAGACATCACTATACTAAAACAACTGTTAGTTCCTTGAATAAAACACAGAAATACACTTCTTGAAGGATGACAATTAACCTCTCTGGGAAATGTGGGATGCTAGCATCCCACCCGCGGGACACCCTATTCAACAGCCAGTGAAATAGCAGGGCGCCAAATTCAAAACAACAAAAATCTCATAATTCAAATTTCTCAAACTATACAACTATTTTACACCATTTTAAGGATGAACTTCTCGTTAATCCAACCACATTGTCCGATTTCAAAAAGGCTTTATGCCGAAAGCATAGCATTAGATTATGTTAGGACAGCGCCGAGACAAGAAAAACCAGACAGCCATTTTCCAAGCAAGGAGAGGCGTCACAAAAACCAGAAATACAGCTAAAATGAATCACTAACCTTTGATGATCTTCATCAGATGGCACTCATAGGACTTCATGTTACACAATACATGTATGTTTTGCTCGATAAATGTCACGTCCTGACCAGCAGAGGGAGGTATTGTATTAGTTTTGGTCAGGACGTGGCAGGTTTTTTGTGGGTTATATGTTGTGTTGGTGATTAGGACTCCCGATTGAAGGCAGGTGTGTTGAGTTGCCTTTGATTGGGAGTCCTATATAGGTGTGTGTGTTTTTCTTTGGGGTTGTGGGTAGTTGTTCTTGCACTGCGTTTTTGTATGCCTGTAAGACTGTTCCTGTCGTGTGTATTGTTTTTTTTCTAGTGGATGCTTTACTCCTTTTTTTAAATTAAAATATGAGTATCCATATTCCTGCTGCAGTTTGGTCTATTCAACACGGCTCTTTTTGTGACAATAAAGTTCATATTTATATCCAAAAACCCCATTTTACATTGGCGTGTAAAGTTCAGAAATGTTTTGCCTCCCAAAACTTCCGGTGAATGAGCACATCAATTTACAGAAATACTCATCATAAACGTTGATAAAATATTAAACTGTTATTCAAAGAATTATAGATACACTTCTCCTTAATGCAACCGAAAAGTCAAAAAAGTTATATTACAGACGATGTATAGAATGTCAAACGATGTATTGAATCAATCTTTAGGATGTTTTTATCATAAATCATCCATAATATTCCAACCGGATAATTCCTTTGTCTTCAAAAAAGAAAAGGAACACAGCTAACTCTCACTGGAGTGCGCGCCACTGAACTGATGTTATTTTCTCACTCATCTACTTCCAGGAGCTCTTATTCTCTCCCAATTCACAGTAGAAGCATGAAACGACATTCTAAAGACTGTTGACTTCTAGTGGAAGCCTTAGGAAGTGCAAAATGAACCCTAAGTCACTGTATACTGGATAGGAAATCACTTGAAAACTACAAACCTCAGATTTCCACACTTTCTGGTTGGATTTGTCTGCCATATGAGTTCTGTTATAATCACAGACATCATTCAAACAGTTTTAGAAACTCCAGAGTGTTTTCTATCCAAATCTACTAATTATATGCATATCCTACCTTCTGGGCCCGAGTAGCAGGCAGTTTAATTTGGGCACGTCATTCATCTGATTTTCTGAATACTGCCCCCTGTCACTAAAAGGTTAATTTCAGTAGAGCAGGAGAAAGTGGTTAAAAGCATCTGCATTTAGACAAAGCAGGGCCTGAAACTAAAGTAACCCCCATGGAGGCTTGCCCTGGGCCAAGCTGTATGACTCCTGCCAGTATTCTGCTCAATTATGTTAAACACTTTCCTTCATCTTTGAATTTCAAATGTGGTGTGGGGGTATATCTCATTTGGAGGAAAATGAACGAGCCTATCCAAAGACCAACAATAGTGTTTTCAAAAGAACAAAGCACAGTGCTGACAGGATTCATCCAGCTTGGCCAAGGGCGAGCCTCCATTGGGGGTGCTATAGTGTTGATTTGTCCATGGGATATAGGTTGCTGTTACGGAGTCTAGTTGATAGGTAATCGACTAGCTGGGCTGTTCCCCTGACCCCATATGTAGGGACTTGTACAATGTTTGAACAAGGCTGTTGAACTGGACATTTGTGTCTGTCTTTATTCTTTAGTCTAACATATCATACAGAAACATGGTATCAGAAGTGGCTCGAAAACCACACGTTTGTTATTTTTGGAGCTACAGTGGGGGGAAAAAGTATTTGATCCCCTGCTGGTTTTGTATGTTTTCCCACTGACAAATAAATGATCAGTCTATAATTTTAATGGTAGGTTTATTTGAACAGTGAGAAACAGAATAACAACAAAAATATCGAGAAAAACGCATGTCAGAAATGTTATAAATTGATTTGCATTTTAATGAGGGAAATAAGTATTTGACCCCCTTCAATCAGAAAGATTTCTGGCTCCCAGGTGTCTTTTATACAGGTAACAAGCTGAGATTAGGAGCACACTCTTAAAGGGAGTGCTCCTAATCTGTTTGTTACCTGTATAAAAGACACCTGTCCACAGAAGCAATCAATCAATCAGATTCCAAACTCTCCACCATGGCCAAGACCAAAGAGCTCTCCAAGGATGTCAGGGACAAGATTGTAGACCTACACAAGGCTGGAAAGGCCTACAAGACCATCGCCAAGCAGCTTGGTG
This sequence comes from Salmo trutta, assembly GCF_901001165.1. NCBI lineage: Eukaryota > Metazoa > Chordata > Actinopteri > Salmoniformes > Salmonidae > Salmo > Salmo trutta. The sequence continues at coordinate 10,137,000 of NC_042977.1, forward strand.
AGAAGGTGACAACATTTGGTGCGATTATTCGCAAATGGAAGAAACACAAAAGAACTGTCAATATCCCTCGGCCTGGGGCTCCATGCAAGATCTCACCTCGTGGAGTTGCAATGATCATGAGAACGGTGAGGAATCAGCCCAGAACTACACGGGAGGATCTTGTCAATGATCTCAAGGCAGCTGGGACCATAGTCACCAAGAAAACAATTGGTAACACACTGTGCCGTGAAGGACTGAAATCCTACAGTGCCCGCAAGGTCCCCCTGCTCAAGAATACATATACATGCCCATCTGAAGTTTGCCAAAGAACATCTGAATAATTCAGAGGACAACTGGTGAAAGTGTTGTGGTCAGATGAGACCAAAATGGAGCTCTTTGGCATCAACTCAACTCGCCGTGTTTGGAGGAGGAGGAATGCTGCCTATGACCCCAAGAACACCATCTCCACCATCAAACATGGAGGTGGAAACATTATGCTTTGGGGGTGTTTTTCTGCTAAGGGGACAGGACAAATTCACCGCATCATTTGACGGGGCCATGTACTGTCAAATCTTGGGTGAGAACCTCCTTCCCTTAGCCAAGGCATTGAAAATGGGTCGTGGATGGGTATTCCAGCATGGCAATGACCCAAAACACACGGCCAAGGCAACAAAGGAGTGGCTCAAGAAGAAGCACATTAAGGTCCTGGAGTGGCCTAGCCAGTCTCCAGACCTTAATCCCATAGAAAATCTGTGGAGGGAGCTGAAGGTTCGAGTTGCCAAACATCAGCCTCGAAACCTTAATGACTTGGAGAAGATCTGCAAAGAGGAGTGGAACAAAATCCCTCCTGAGATGTGTGCAAACTTGGTGGTCAACTACAAGAAACGTCTGACCTCTGTGATTGCCAACAAGGGTTTTGCCACCAAGTACTAAGTCATGTTTTGCAGAGGGGTCAAATACTTATTTCCCTCATTGAAATGCAAATCATTTTATAACATTTTTGACATGCGTTTTTCTGGATTTTTTGTTGTTGTTATTCTGTCTCTCACTGTTCATATAAACCTACCATTAAAATTATAGACTGATCATTTCTTTGTAAGTGGGCAAACGTACAAAATCAGCAGGGGATCAAATACTTTTTCCCCCCACTGTAAGTACTGTATAGGCACAGTTAGGTTCCATATGCGAACGCACGCCGTTTCCTACTGCTAACGTTAGTCACACCACTGTTCAACTTGTTGTTAGCTGGCTAGCTAGCATCACTATCTACCTCGATGGCTGAAGGAAAAGAGATATCCTATTCCATCACAATGGCCGCAAACATTCCGCCACCAAAACCCATGGTTCTCACAGGGGACTGGAATACTAGTAGGGACTAACTTCAAGGATGAATTCGAGGACTATGCGCTGGCGACCGGTCTACATGAAAAACCCAACATGGTCCAAGCGGCAACTCTGAGGAGCTTAATGGGCAGCGAATGCCAGCATATCTACCGGCACAATCTTACCCTCACAGCACGACAACAGGGTGACGCAGAGGCCATACTGGATGCATTGGAGAATTACTTCAAACATATCTCTTCATAAGTAGGAAGCTCAGCGATCGGGAACAGAGATATGCTACCGTAGAGAAAGAGGCCCTAGCCATTAAGTGGGCCCTCGATTATCTCCGGTACTACCTACTGGGTCGGAGGTTTGCATTAGTTACTGACCATGCTCCCCTCACGTGGATGGCTGGTAAGAGAAACAATAACAACAGAATTGCCAGATGGTTTCTTGCTTCCAGCGAAGAGCCCGGATTTCAATCCCATTGAGCATGTCTGGGACCTGTTGGATCAGAGGGTGAGGGCCAGGGCCATTCCCCCCAGAAATGTCCGGAAACATGCAGGTGCCTTGGTGGAAGAGTGGGGTAGCATCTCACAGCAAGAACTGACAAATCTGGTGCAGTCCATGAGGAGGAGATGCACTGCAGTACTTAATGCAGCTGGTGGCTACACCAGATGCTGACTGTTACTTTTGATTTTGACCCCCCTCCTTTGTTCAGGGACACATTATTCAATTTCTGTTAGTGACATGTCTGTGGAACTTGTTTAGTTTATGTCTCAGTTGTTGAACTTTGTTTTGTTCATACAAATATTTACACATGTTAAGTTTGCTGAAAATAAACGCAGTTGACTGTGAGAGGACGTTTCTTTTTTTGCTGAGTTTACTTGAGCATGCAGTGTTGCTCTTTAGTCAGTCAGAAGAGGTCATTGGAATAATACATTGGGATAATACCATTATGTAGGTTATGTAATACAAGACATATATGCCTGAGGATGGTGCTGCGGTTAAGGTCGCCTCCCTCGGCACATATATCATTCCCTTTCCAGCATGGGGTCGAAGCCTTACATTGGTAGGCTTTTGCTTCCTTAAAACCAGTACAGTGTCTATATTTTAGCCAACAGTGTCCTCTGGTGGTAATAGAAAATGAAGCAGCCTAACACCTTATGATGTTCGTAGCTCACATTCAAGCAACTGTCCAGCGAAAATCCCACATTTAAAAGTTCATATTCTGTTAACTCATACCCAAATAATGTTGTTTACTCATCCTATACTCGTATGTAGCCAAAGCATTAATTGGAGAGGAAAAAAAACACTTAAAAAAACCCACCTGAGCAAAAAGCGGTTTACTCGCATTAATATTTTTTAATGACTGGTAAACACCCACACCATTCTGTTGTTGGTGTACGCCCACACCTTTCCAAAACAGAAAAGCTGCTTTTCAACATACTTAATTAAAAGGAAAACTATTTCACTCATATTGCTATTTATTATAGGTCATATTTCATACAAATCTGGAAACACTGGACAGTTATTTTAAATTTAGAGTGGACTAGGATGTGAATTTGACTTTACAGCTCATAGCAGAGGCCCTTTATAACAAAGGCCTCTTTGAAACGATCAACTTGCAGTATATTAATTATTGTTCATTAAATAGCCCACTTGCACAGTTTGCCTGGTTGACCAGACTATGGTACCAGGACAAAATCTGAGTTTAGTAAAGGCCCAATTTTACTTTTTTTATATAGATATGGATAGGAACGATCTGGATTATTTTATCCCCTATTTTGCAATCCAACATCAGATCAATAATGGTTGATTTTAAGCTAGTTTATCAGAAAAGTATTGGATTGGATCATTTTAATCAAGGGCCACATTCAGTAGTCAAATGTTATCCAATGTTGCAAATAAAAATGTTATGAAGAGAGTCAATGTGATTCCTTGTGCTACTTGTCAGAGGCTGCGGTTACACAGGCAGCCCAATTCTGATATTATTTTCCTTCACTAATTAGTATTTTGAGCAATCAGATCAGCTCTGATAAAGCCAGTAATGGTTGGGGAAACACCCCCCTGACACCTCCCTATGCATCAATGTTTGATGCCGCTGCCGTCAAGCTAACTTCGGAAATTCGGAACCTCCGAGTTAAAATGTCCGTACGTTTTTTGCATAGAACTTCCTATTGGTTGATTCTGATACTTTCAAAGTGGGAAATTCGAACCTCATCTTTCTTCAACTAGTTTCCAAGTCTAACATTTCTGAGTTCCCAAGTTCCGAGACGTCTTTAACAAGGCAGAAGGATGAAAAAGTGAACAACTGGGGTGTAATCATTACGCCAATTCTATGGCAAAACGTTTGCAAAAGAAACTGTTTACTCCAAACGGTAAACATATTGAAACGAAAACGAGAGTTTCTATTGGACAAATTCAGGTAGGTCCCTCCCCGTTTCGTTCTGTTGGCTCTATTTAATTCTGTTTGGTTCTTAAGCAGCTTTAATTACGTGACGTTGAAGTGTTAGGAGTAAACGATTTGCAATGGAATCTAATGAATACACCCCTGCTGCTGCTCTCCAATAGTCCCAGCAACCCAGGGTTGCCATGTTCTCAGTTTTCCTGGGAATTGGGCTACTTTGAAAACGATGTCGCGGGTGAAAATGTATTGGTTGCAGGTTGCAGGTTTTTGGGCTACTTCTAAATTGCACTTCGGACGCCATAGTATTTCACTTTTTGTGTTATCTATTAATTTCACTGTGACCTGCTGCTGCTGACTATCAGGCAGTGAGGCAGGCTGCTGTTGCTAAATGAGGGAGTGGTGGCGGGGAAGGCACTTCATATACAGTCATTGGAAGGGAGGGACGGGCGCAGGGGTTATAATAAAATAAATAAATAAATAAAATATTCGGTCCTACTTGTCCAAAAGACAAGTGTCTAAAAACGTTAATGTCAAGCCCTGCTTGTGACTTTCATAAAGGGGGCATGTCTGTAGCATGGTATATCGTCCTCCCACTCCAGGGTAATGTGATGGGCTGCCACTGGGCAGATTCGATTATGCTGAGCCACAGGGCACCGGACGTTGGCACGTGACAATGAATGGGCAAAAACGATGAGGGAGGGTAGAGCGACCTTCTCAAATCGAATGTCAACAAGGCAGCATGGGGCATCATCCAGAAACCTCTCTTTCCCATAAATGTTTGAAGTTTTCATTGGTAAGGAAGATAAAGCGTTTTTTAATCAAAGGCAATCACTTTTGCATGTGAAAACACAGAATCGTAATCATTATTCCACGTGCTCCTATGTCACTTGTTTTTAGTCAACTTCACTGTGAGCTTTGAACAGGACAACTGGCTCACGTCTGGGTGGCTGCCCGGTTCCAAAACTAATGCAATCAACTTTCACCTGGTGCTAAACATGCCTACCCAGTCCAGATGAATCACTGTTAAGTAAGCGCAACACCAGTTCATGAAAAACTTTGGCTTTGGCTTGCTTATAGAGTAACTTCTGAAAGTATTCAGACCTCTTTACTTGTTCCACATTTTGTTACATCCTTATTTTAAATTGATTAAATAAAAAAATGCCCTCAACAATCTACACACAATACATCATAATGACAAAATGAAAACAGGTTTTTAGAAATGTTTGCAAATGTACATAAGTATTCAGACCTTTTGCTATGAGAGTCGAAATTGAGCTCAGGTCCATCCTGTTTCCGTTGATTATCCTTGAGCTGTTTCTACAACTTGGAGTCCACCTGTGGTAAATTCAATTGATTGGACATGATTTGGAAAGGCACACACCTGTTTATATAAGGTCCCACAGTTGACAATGCATGTCAGAGCAAAAACCAAGCCATGAGGTCGAAATAATTGTCCATAGAGCTCTGAGACAGGATTGTGTTAGGCGAGTGTTTGGCCGGGGGGTTTTACTTGGCTCATCGCCCTCTAGCAACTCTTTATGGCAGACAGGGCGCCTGCAGGCTGACTTCGGTTGTTAGCTGAACAGTGTTTCCTCTGGCACATTGGTACAGCTAGCTTCCGGGTTAAGCGAGGGTGTTAAGAAGTGCGGTTTTGGCGGATCATGTTTCGGAGGACGCATGACTTGACCTTCGCCTCTCCCGAGCCTGTTGGGGAGTTGCAGCGATGAGACAAGATCGTAATCACGAAATTGGGGAGAAAAAGAATAAAATAAATAAAAAAAGAATCAGCAGAGGGGAGATGGTGTGTTTCTTTGCGTTTACATCTTGCTCCGGTATACTGGGGTGACGTCGGCGTAAATGTGTCATCATATTTCAGGTGTTGGCAACTGCATATTCTTGTTGAGCGTGGCGACATACTGTAGACATTCTATCCACAACTCTCTGTCCGTTGCCGTTGTAATATACTGGGAAGCCAAAATGTTCCCAAACTGGAGATTTTAAACGATGATGGGGGATCCTCCAATTCTGGTTTATCTACCCCACCACACGCCATTGTACAGAACTAGTTCCCAGCTGCGCCTCACAAAAGGACAGTTTGAATTTTGATTAGAACATGCACATAGGCCTGAATATTTTTTTCCAGCTCAGATTCACTCGAGGCATAGGTCTACAAGGGTAATGTGATGGGCTGCAGCGTAGGCATAGTGCTTTTATTTTGTAAATATATACAGTATATTTTTTTATGTATTCATTTGTGTTCAGAATGTGAACTGAACCGAGGTCCCTGTACTGAACGGTTCAGTACGAATATGTGTACTGTTACACCCTTATGAATAAACAATACTCCAAGTCACAACTTGTCAAACAGAGATCTGATACTGTATACTGGCCATTGGTGTGGGGTTTGGGTGGTCCGTGGGTGGTGTTTGACCATTTATTTGGATTCCTCACATCTTAACCATGGTTAAGAGGAGGTTTTTGTGCAAATCAGATGTTGGGTACTGTATTTGACTATCTGAATACATTTAAATGGCCAATTTAGGTGCAATCAATTACCTTAATTTCTCAGAGTTCAAAACGTCTTTACAAAATAATAAAATACCGGTTTCTAATTAATGAAACTATTTTAGAACAATCTTAGATGGCGGGTGTCATGACATGGAACGACACTGGTTATCAAAGTAGTTGTAACGGCCGTCGAAAGGAGTAGACCAAGGCGCAGCGTGGTGAGTGCTCATCATTAACTTTTTAATAGAACACTTTTAAACAAAACAAGAAAACGAACGACAGCCAAACCGTTCTATCAGGAACATGAACTAAACAGAAAGTAACCACCCACAAAACCCAAAGGAAAACAGGCTAAGTATGGCTCCCAATCAGAGGCAATGATATACAGCTGTCCCTGATTGAGAACCATACCCGGCCAAAACAAAGAAATACAAACCATAGAAAAAAGGACATAGAATGCCCACCCTAGTCACACCCTGGCCTAAGGTGAAAGAGGAGCGATTACGATAGAGGAAACCAAGTCTTGATTTAACTTTAGCCTGCAGCTTTGATATGTTCTGAGAGAAGGACCAAGGGTCTTTTGAAGTCTGTCCCTCTGTATGTAGCATTGTAAATTAGTACAGATAAACTGGAGGACTCGATAAGAAGTGAGGCACCAAGCGTCTGAGAAAGCCAATGAAAGTCAGTTATAATGACAGGTTGTAATGTGTAATGTGTGGGGCCCTTGAACTGTAATGACAGGTGTAATGACAGGGCCCTTGGACTGTTTCTGTCTTACTCAAATGGTCTGACCACTATACTCAGACTAACCAACTGTAACGACTGCCGTGAGAGAGTGGACCAAAACGCAGCGGAGTTAGTGTTCATCATATTTAATTAAGAAAGAACCCTATACAAACAAAACAAGAAACTGACAGCCAAACAGTCCTGTCAGGTGAAACACAATGACAGAAACAATTACCCACAAAACCCCAACGGAAAAACATGCACTTATGTGTGACTCCCAATCAACAACAACGAACTTCAGCTGTGCCTGATTGGGAGCCACACACGGCCCAAAACAAAGAAATACAAAACATAGAAAAAGAACATAGAACGCCCACCCAATGTAACACCCTGGCCTAACCAAAATAAAGAACAAAAACCCCTCTCTATGGCCAGGGCGTTACACCAACTAGTTTTTTTGATAGCAATTGTTTTTTTACAAATTGATATTTCTGATGAGATCAAACTCATGATAGAATATCCTTGGTGCACTTAAACATGTAACAAGTGAAGGCGAAACCATCTTGAGTTTTCTTTTACTTTGCCACAAGTCAAAACAAGGAATTATTTGATGCCAAGAGATGGGAGAAGGACCATCGTCATTGTCACTGCCAGTTTATAGCAAGCTTGCAAAATGTTTTTTTTCCCTGGGTCGTGTTAAATATTATTATTTTTGGCAGTGGAAAACGAAAAGGAATGTTTCTTACTGGAAAAGGCCAGGAAGACCTTTCCTGTTTGTCTTTTCTTCCATTTGGGGCCCAATGACCGTGACCCTGGTTACTAGTGATTTACAGTGCATTTGGAAAGTATTCAGACTCCTTGACTTTTTCCACATTTTGTTACATTACAGCCTTATTCTAAAATGTATGAAATAGTTTTTTTCCTTCAATCTACACACCCATAATAACAAAGCAATACAGGTTTTTAGAAATGTTAGCAAATTTATACAACATAAAAAAATGAAATAACATTTTACATAAGTGGGGCGGCAGGGTAGCCTAGTGGTTAGAGTGTTGGGCTAGTAAGCGAAAGGTTGCAAGTTCAAATACCCGAGCTGACAAGGTACAAATCTGTTGTTCTGCCCCTGAACAAGGCAACCCACTGTTCCTAGGCTCTCATTAAAAATAAGAATTTGTTCTTAACTGACTTGCCTAGTTAAATAAAAAATTCTGACCCTTCACTCAGTACTTTGTTGAAGCACGTTTGGCAGCGATTACAGCTTCAAGTCTTCTTGGGTATGACGCTACAAGCTTGGCACACCTGTATTTGGGGAGTTTCACCCATTATTGTCAGCAGATGGGGGAGCGTTGCTGCACAGTTATTTTCAAGTTTCTCCAGAGATGTTCGATCGGGTTCAAGTCCGGACTTGTCACCACCCTGACCAAGGCCCTTCTCCCCCGATTGCTCAGTTTGGCCGGGCGGCCAGCTCTAGGAAGAGTCTTGGTGGTTCCAAACTTCTTCCTTTTAAGAATGATGGAGGCCACTGTGTTCTTGGGGACCTTCAATGCTGCAGAAATGTTTTGGTACCCTTCCCCAGATCTGTGCCTCGACACAATCCTGTCTCAGAGCTCTACGGACAATTACTTCGACCTCATGGCTTGGTTTTTGCTCTGACATGCACTGTCAACTGTGGGACCTTATATAGACAGACAGGTCTGTGCCTTTCCAATCATGTCCAATCAATTGAATTTACTACAGGTGGACTCCAAGTTGTAGAAACATCTCAAGGATGATCAATGGAAAGAGGATGCACCTGAGCTACATTTCAAGTCTCATAGCAAAGGGTCTGAATACTTATGTAAATAAGGTATGTGTTTTTTATTTGTCATGCATTTGCAAAAATTTCAAAAAACCTGTTTTCGCTTAGTCATTATGGGGAATTGTGTGTAGATTGATAAGTAAAAATATTTTTTTTGTAACGTAACAAAATGTGGAAAAAGTTGAGGGGTCTGAATACTTTCCGAATGCACTTTTTGCATACCAATGGCTTTTTTCCCCAGTGGTATCAGTTGTTGAAGGTCAAAACAAGGTACTATAAATCAAATCAAATCAAATGTTTTATTGGTCACATACACATGGTTAGCAGATGTTAATGCCATTGTAGCGAAATGCTTGTGCTTCTAGTTCCAACAGTGCAGTAATATCTAACAAGTAATCTAACAATTCCCCAACAACTACCTTATACACACAAATCTAAAGGGGCGAATGAGAATATTTACATATAAGTATATGGATGAGCGATGGCCGAGCGGCATAGGCAAGGTGCAGTAGATGGTATAAAATACAGTATATACATGTAATGTAAGATATGTAAACATTATTAAAGTGGCAATATTTAAAGTGGCATTGTTTAAAGTGACTAGTGATCCATTTATTAAAGTGTCCAGTGATTTGGGTCTCAATACAGTGTATACATGTGATATGAGTAATGTAAGATATGTAACATTATTAAAGTGATCCATTTATTAAAGTGACCAGTGATTGAGTCTCAGTGTAGGCAGCAGCCTCACTGAGTTAGTGATGGCTATTTAACAGTCTGATGGCTTTGAGATAGAAGCTGTTTTTCAATCTCTCGGTCCCAGCTTTGATGCACCTGTACTGACCTCGCCTTCTGGATGATAGTGGTGTGAACAGGCAATGGCTCGGGTGGTTGTTGTCCTTGATGATCTTTTGTTATTTTTCACTTTTTTTATTTCACTTTTATTTAACCAGGTAGGCCAGGTCATTTACAACTGCGACCTGGCCAAGATAAAGCAAAGCAGTGCGACACAAACAACACAGAGTTACACATGGAATAAACAAACGCACAGTCAATAACACAATAGAAAAAGTCTATTAACAGTGACTATAAACATATTTTTAGCCGTCCTGTGACATCCGGTGCTGTAGGTGTAATGGAGGGCAGGTAGTTTGCCCCCGGTGATGCGTTGTGCAGACCTCACCACCCTCTAGAGAGCCTTGCTGTTGAGGGCAGTGCAGTTGCCGTACCAGGCTGTGATACAGCCTGACAGGATGCTCTCGATTGTGCATCTGTAAAAGTTTGTCAGTGTTTTGGGTGACAGGCTGTTACGCCTTCTTCACCACACTGTCTGTGTGGGTGGACCATTACAGTTTGTCTGTGATGTGTACGCCGAGGAACTTAAAACTTCCACCTTCTCCACTGCTGTCCCTTCAATGTGGATAGGGGGGTGCTCCCTCTGCTGTTTCCTGAAGTCCACGATCATCTCCTTTGCTTTGTTGACGTTGAGTGAGAGGTTGTTTTCCTGACACCACACTCCGAGTGCCATCACCTCCTCCCTCTAGGCTGTCTCGTCATGTTGTGTTGGTGATCAAGCCCTCTACTGTTGTGTCATCTGCAAACTTGATGATTGAGTTGGAGGCGTGCATGGTCATGCAGGCGTGGGTGAACAGGGAGTACAGGAGAGAGGGCTGAGCACACAAATTCAAATTCAAATTTATTTGTCACATACACATGGTTAGCAGGTGTTAATGCAAGTGTAGCGAAATGCTTGTGCTTCTAGTTCCGACCATGCAGTCATATCTAACAAGTAATAACTTAACAATTCCACAACAACTACTTTATTCACAGAAGTGCAAAGGAATGAATACGAATATGTACATAAAAATATACTGCTCAAAAATAAAGGGAACACTAAAATAACATCCTAGATCTGAATGAATGAAATAATCTTATTAAATACTTTTTTCTTTACATAGTTGAATGTGCTGACAACAAAATCACACAAAAAGAATCAATGGAAATCCAATTTATCAACCCATGGAGGTCTAGATTTGGAGTCACACTCAAAATTAAAGTGGAAAACCACACTACAGGCTGATCCAACTTTGATGTAATGTCCTTAAAGCAAGTCAAAATGAGGCTCAGTAGTGTGTGTGGCCTCCACGTGCCTGTATGACCTCCCTACAACGCCTGGGCATGCTCCTGATGAGGTGGTGGATGGTCTCCTGAGGGATCTCCTCCCAGACCTGGACTAAAGCATCCGCCAACTCCTGGACAGTCTGTGGTGCAACGTGGCGTTGGTGGATGGAGCGAGACATGATGTCCCAGATGTGCTCAATTGGATTCAGGTCTGGGGAACAGGCGGGCCAGTCCATAGCATCAATGCCTTCCTCTTGCAGGAACTGCTGACACACTCCAGCCACATGAGGTCTAGCATTGTCTTGCATTAGGAGGAACCCAGGGCCAACCGCACCAGCATATGGTCTTACAAGGGGTCTGAGGATCTCATCTCGGTACCTAATGGTAGTCAGGCTACCTCTGGCGAGCACATGGAGGGCTGTGCGGCCCCCCAAAGAAATGCCACCCCACACCATGACTGACCCACCGCCAAACCGGTCATGCTGGAGGATGTTGCAGGCAGCAGAACGTTGTGTTGAGGATCAGCGAAGTGGAGATGTTGTTTCCTACTTTCACCACCTGGGGGCGGCCCCTCAAAGTCCAAGACCCAGTTGCACAGCGAGGGGTTGAGACCCAGGGCCTCCAACTTGATGATGAGCTTGGAGGGTACTATGGTGTTGAATGCTGAGCTGTAGTACATAGGTATTCTAGTTGAATGCTGAGCTGTTCTTACATAGGTATTATTTTTGTCCAGATGGGATGGGGCAGTGTGCAGTGTGATGGCGATTGCGCCATCTGTGGACCTGTTGGGGCGGTATGCAAACTGAGGTGGGTCTAGGGTGGCCGGTAAGGTGGCGGCGATATGATCCTTGACTAGCCTCTCAAAGCACTTCATGATGACAGAAGTGAGTGCTACGGGGTGGTAGTCATTTAGATCAGTTATCTTTACCTTCTTGGGTACAGGAACAATGGTAGCCACCGATAAAGACTGAAGCTGCTAGAAGCACATTAGAAGTATTCCAGTGTAGGAGGTTTTTGATAAAAACTAATGTAATGATGTCAGTCATGCAAAACCTAACTTACCAATGTTCCCGTAGAAACGCACTAGGTACCTTTCCAATGTAATAGATCCAACAATGTAACTTTTGACATAATTGTGTAACACTTTAGAAGTATAAATGTAATGATTTATTTTTTCAAATTTTGGATAAATAAAATGGGATAATACTAAAATGATTAATCTTTGTGGGTCATTTCAGTTGGAGAAGGACAGCTGAAGGTACAATTGAACAAGTGGAAATTAGTAACTGGGATTCATTGAGTTTTGGTCATCTACCATTTCAGATCAACCCCTATTTAGACAAAGTTAATGTTGACCATGTAACTGATTCTAAAGATTTGTTTTATTTATGTGTTTTCATCTTGTGCAATAAAGGCACAAGGTGTGTCAATCTATTTAGAGCCCACCAGAAAGTATGTTTGAATATGTACTACTAGACCCTGTAATTAAACATACTTGTTGGCTACAATCTATACCCATCCCGAGGAAAAATACATTGGAGTCAGTTGCAGTAATTGAATACAGTGGTGCACATTGACACCTGTCGATTTAAAATTGCCACAGTCCATATTAATATAGACCTGTCAATCTGACATCGTCTATAAATTGAACTAAACTGAAAATGTAGGCCTTGGTGTCACATGGTTGTAATATTCCATTCCACTTTCAATGAAATTTAAGGTGTTTTCTGTCGCATGCCATTTACTAGCTCTCAGCGGGTACGGTTGGCTGGGTGTGAACTACAATTCCAACACTGTTTTAACATTTAGAAACAAATGTGTGTGTGTTCCTCCAGTTGATGAACTACACTTCCTCCCCAGTTTTCTTACACACAGCTAATTAGCGCGGGTAACCACCTGTTTTCCATAAACAAGCGCTGTAAGATGGCGATATGGCCTAACCATGTAAAGGTGTGTTGTAATTGAACCTTATGTATTTAGAAAATTATTTCTCGCTAATATGAAAGATAAGGTCTTATGTTTTCAAAACCGTACCGCAAGCTATGAGTTTTAACATTCAGAACGAGAGTCGTTGGACTCTTACAAAACTTCCCCCTGCTAAATTAGCATCTATGAATGGGTTAGCCATTTACAGCAGCCATAGTGTCAATGCCAACCTTAATAGTAGTGTTTACTATGTCTATTTACTGTCAATTGTACTTTTTGTGTACAGAGAAAGCAAAGAAAATATGTTATGAGGGTAACGTTACACTGGTACTGCAGAGATTTTAGTGCATCTCAAACTTTGAGGTATAACGTTAAAGGGCATGAATTAAATACACTTTTTGAATGTGTGTGTATGTAGAGAGATCAGTCAAAATATGTGTAATGCAGTTTGTTTTTAGGCTAGGTTTATCAATTGACATTGAACATAAATACAACTGGAAATTGGGATCAGGCATTCAGTGAGACCACATTGCATTCTGTTGATAGGTGACTGGAGGCCTTGCAATCATAGCTACATGAAGACAAGTGAAGATGGCGGACGTGTTGAGTGTTCTTCGCCTGTACAACATCCAGAAAAAAGAAATCGTCGCCAAAGGAGACGAAGTTATCTTTGGAGAGTTCTCTTGGCCAAAAAATGTCAAGACTAACTATGTCATTTGGGGGTATGTTAATTTTGCTTATAAATTGGTAACTAACTCTTCAATTGGCCTGTTGTAGCTAGCTAATGAGTAATGTTAGTTAGCTGCTAGCCACTGCTGTGTTGCTAAAACTTTTCTTGCTGTTTGTAAGGTGCGACTAATTGCACTGAAAGATCGCACATGCAACTGGTTTTTACTGTTCGTTTTGGGGTTTAACTATTACGTTAACCGTCTAATTTCAATCTAACTAACTTGCTTATTGAAATGTATACTGTTATGGTTCGTGTAGCTAGCTACGGTTAGCTGCCTAGCTAACAGAACCATGCCAGGCAACGTTGTCGTAAGCCTGCTGTCTCGCTTACAATGCAAACCCACCAGGTTTAGTCAGCTAACGGTAGCTAGGCAACGTTAACTAGTAATCCAGAAGTAAAAATGTATTTGAGAATCTGTCCACGATCGATTAGCTAGCCAGGTAGCTACAATATTGCAGTTAGCTAGCTATTATTGATTTCTGCACGTGACCATAAATGTCACTGTTTGACATTTCTAGCTTGCCAGGTATATATTTACCTTGATGTTATGTGCAAGTCAGGTAACTAAGTTGGCTAGTAGAGTTTGTGTGGCTAGATAACAATCTACCTTTGCTTGCAAGCTAGCTAGCTACAGTATTTCCAGTTTTTTTCAGAACCAACAGTCTTTCAGGCCATAATAAATGTAATAGTTGGACAAACCCTTAATTAACCTCATGCACCTGAACCCAGCAAGTTGGACCAGTTGTTGGAAGTGTAATTGAAGAGCTGTGACATGGTTGCCCTGGTCACAATTTGTGTGTAATGTCATTAACAAAATACAGGATTTAGACAATTAAAAAAATAAAAAATAAATAGCTATTGATGCATGCATTGTACCTAAATTCCAGATTAGTTCCACAAGAGGGGGCCAAGATCGATTTTGCTTTAACATCTGTGGACAAAACTGCTGGTCTAATCTGATGGTAATTTTCTCCTTCCATTTTCAGGACTGGGAAGGAGGGTCAGCCGAAGGAGTACTATACTCTGGACTCCATCCTGTTCCTTCTCAACAATGTGCATCTCCCTCATCCATCCTATGTGCGAAGGGCTGCAGTAAGTACATGTATATCCTCATTCCAAAAGCTTCTTAGTTAAAATGTGTTGCCTAATGCTGATATGAATGTCATGTCTTCTAACCTGGCGTTGCCTCTAACCTGGCTGTCGTTGTCGGAAGCTTTGTGGTGACCTTTGTCAATTTTGTTGTATTTCCTCGTGATTACATGGTTTTATGATCACCCTAGACCGAGAACATTCCAGTTGTCAGAAGACCTGATCGAAAGGGCTTGCTTTCGTATCTCAATGGAGAAAGTTGTAAGTATGAATTGAGAATATTTATGCAGATTTTAAAATATTTGCATGAAAATGTCTCCAATTAGATGGAAACCTAACTAGTAAAATGAATGCACATGTGTTGATTCCATTGAAATCATTCTACTAAAACATATTCCCCTTTGATTTCCCTCCTCACAGCTACTTCAACAAGTATCGACAGAAGTGCCCCCATAGAGATTGGTTTGCAAAGGCCAACACAAGGTACAGTTTAAGCATTTTGGATACTCTTCCATTGATTGACTGGATTATTTGAATCCATGCATATTAGGAAATATGTTCTCTTGCATCGGATATATCCACAGTCCATGCTGTGAGGCCTAATGTGCTACTTGTACGCCATTGGGTTGTTGCACTTATGAAATCAGTTTGGTAAGACACAGCGAAGTAGAAAGTCATTTGAGAGATATTGAAAAGGTATTGCATAGTTGGCTAATTATTAATTTTTTTGCATCCTCAGTCAAACGAGCAGCAGATGAGGTGTCATCTGAAGCCAAAAAACCAAGGATAGAGGTGAATACATTTTTTTATTTGACCTGCAACTTTCTGACTCCTTAGCTGAATAGAAATCCTGTTTAACAAAAGGCCAGATAGTGCCTAAAAGTATTCACACCCCTTGACCTTTTCCTAATTTTGTTACAAAGTGGAATTTAATTGTAATTTGTCAACAATCTACACAAAATACTCTGTCAAAGTGGAAGAACAATTCTAACATAAAAAAATAATATATATATATATATATCGAGAAAAACTACAAATAAAACACAAAAATATCTTAATTGGGTAAGTATTCAACCCCCTGAGTCAATACGTTAGTCACCTTCGGCAGCGACGACAGCTGTGAGTCTTTCTGGGTAAGTCTCTAAGATCTTTGCCCACCTGGGTTGTACAATATTTGCACATTATTCTTTAAAAAATGTGAAGTTGGTTGTTGATCATTGCTAGACAGCCATTTTCAAGTCTTGCCATAGAAAACGGAGCATTTTACTATAACATTTTGTCGTTCTCTAGGATGAGGAACGAGTGCGTCTGGACAAGGAGCGTTTGGCTGCTCGACTGGAGGGCCACAAAGAGGGCATTGTGCAAACTGACCAAATCAGGTATGTGGTGCCTATACCCGTCCATCCAGTTGTTTTTTTTGGAAGTGCAGAAATGATTTATTTAAAAAAATAAATGTACTGTTCTTCAACAACATTGTACAACTGGCACCAACAAGCTGAATTGCTATTAAAATGTACATGGATAAAAAAAAGATGTAGGTCCTTTGCAATGGATGAAAGAAGTTGGTAATGTTGGGCCGTTGGCTTTAGCGGAGCAGTCGTATCACTTTCTTATGACTAGCATTAGGATAGGTATGAAGGCACATCCATTGACCTCCCTAGTTACTAAAGGGGGCAATTATCAATAAGCCACCATTGCTGCACACAGGTTTTAAGATTACTAGCTAACAAATCTCAATGAGAGCAGTTAACAGACATGAACACAAACCAGGAACCTTGCTTTATTCTCAAAACGGTGCATTATTTAACCACATTGCTGCTCAATCAACCTCGGACATGAACCTCTACTCAATGACAACTTAGCTTTTCATAACTTTAATAAAAAGCTAAATGATAACGTGTTCCTTTCAGCTCACTTAGTGAAATAAGGGTTAGCTGAAATAATCTCTACCTCCAGGTCACTGTCCGAGGCTATGTCAGTGGAGAAGATTGCCGCCATCAAAGCCAAGATCATGGCAAAGAAGCGCTCCACCATTAAGACAGACCTGGATGAGGACATCACCCTGAAGCAGAGGAGCTTTGTGGACGCTGAGGTGGACGTGACCAGGGACATTGTCAGCAGGGAGCGGGTGTGGAGGACCAGGACCACCATCCTACAGAGCACTGGAAAGGTCAGAGGTCAACCCCTAGACTGGACTGGCAATGACTGGTGGGGTGTCATTCTGTCATTTAGGGAATGCTGTCATTTCATGACATTATGAGGAGGAAGCCGGCCACATGGGAAGACACACACACTCCATGTAGGCGTTACCCTCGGGTAAACATAGCACAAAATTGGCCTTGAAGGGTGGGGGCGATGATCTTTAGCCATAGCTGATCAAAAACCTTTGGTTTAACACTTGTGTTCTTTTATGCCTGCAGGTGGCAGCATCACCACAAGGGAAATGTTTTTTGATTTGGTGGTGAGATCTGCTGTTGTGTTATTAAAAGTGATGTCTGAGATTACACATTTAGCAGAAAACCTCCATGTATCAGAATCTAGGTATATATATATATATATATATATATATATATATATATATATATATATATATATATAAAAAAAGAACATTTCCGTGGACTAATCTCCCCAATTTTTAATACCTCTTGATTTATATACATTTGAGTTTAGGACATTTTTGGGTAGAGGAAGCTCAATGGATTTGATTATGGTGCTCGCTTTACACATGTCACTACACAATGTGCACAAAAAAGGGTCCTTTGTAGCTTTGATCTACACATCAATGGTTTTTCTTTGGAGTGATGTCTCGCCTACCTTTTACACTGTGCTTATAAATCTTTTGCTCATGCAGAACTTCTCCAAAAACATCTTTGCCATCCTGCAGTCGGTGAAGGCCAGGGAGGAGGGACGTGCCCCTGAGCAGAGGCCAGCACAGAACACCACTCTGGTGGTAAGGAACATTTTAATTTAATGCACGCTGTAGATGTACAACCATAGTTTGATTTTGGATACACACTTTTGCATTCTAAGAATCCAGCCAATGCATCATTTGAGAATGAAATCCATAACCAGTAAAGGCTCTTGCTGAGGAATTCCATAACATCTATGAGTACCTCACCTCCCTGTTGTCATTTCTAAACGAAATGGAGCGTGAAATGAACTTGGTGCTTCTCCATAAAAATTACTATGTAACCTGTCGCGGCAGGGTTGAGCGGAGTATTACCACTTTATTATAATAGTCTCAATATGCGTATCATTAATTGGAAATGACCTCTTTTTAAGTGTAACCTCTTGCCTCCCCTCAAGGACCAGTCCATAAGGAACAAGCAACCTGTCCCAGCTGCCTATAACCGATACGATCAGGAGCGATTCAAAGGAAAAGAGGGTGAGTGGGACCAGGGCACATATTGTCATTGTGATGACGTTTCTTTGTAAATATGGCCATGAATAATAGTATTTTGTGTGCAAAGGAGGCTGGTGGGAGGAGCTGAAGGAGGACAGGCTCATTGTAATGGCTGGAATGGAATGGAGTTACGCGTTGTTGCAATGCGTTTGATATGTTTGGCACTAGGGGTGTGAACATTTTTAAATTAAGTTGGGATCCTTAAAGTTAAGAAAAATCCCTAACCAAAAAAACTGTTTATTACATGCTGACCACACCGCTCGTGTCGCGTGTGCTCGCGTTGCAAAATAAATGTTAACATGTTATTCAATTATTGCACCCACACTGCTCGTGCGCGCCAACGAGCATCTGCGTTGCCAAGCGCTAAAATAGAAGCCAGTTCTGTTTGTGATGCTGAACGTGGTGTAAGTCCTGCCTCTCCCATCTCCTCATTGGTTTAAAGAAGCTGATAGATGAACCGAGTTCGTTCAGGTAAAATAACAACTCAACATTTATATCCCAGGACAAATTAGTTAGCAACACCTAGCTAGCTAAATTGCCATAAATGTTTAATGCTTTTTGACCTGTCCCCAAATTAATATATTTGGTTGAGTTTGTTTTGATATTTCAACCTGCGTGTCGTGATCGCGTTTGGTGTGGGGGGACAAAATCTATTTGCGCACGATGGCGCACATGCTCGGCCGGTTTGGGTACGGTGTTACCAAAATGTATGAACACGCTCCCCTCCCCTCTCTGCTTTGCGCTGCCAGCCTGCTCTGTCTCTGCTAATGATGCAAGGGTGCGTTTGGTATTCGGTCAGTTGCGTGTAGGATACCCTAGCCTAATCATGGCACGATGTCACTGGGCTACAGGGGTGTCTTCAGGCCAGTCTTGCAAGCACGGGGTACCCTACTATTTGTTTTTGTCTCATAATATGAAATTACAGTAGGCTACCGGTAGCCTTTATCGATTTAACCTTTTCACACACAATGGAATGTGGCCCCTTGAATGCGCTTCGGCAGGTTTGTCTGTCCGGGTAGGCAAACATTTTAATGTGGACACGAAACCTCTGGTGATATGAACCAGCATTTTACTTGTCTGT
Source organism: Salmo trutta (assembly GCF_901001165.1). Lineage (NCBI taxonomy): Eukaryota > Metazoa > Chordata > Actinopteri > Salmoniformes > Salmonidae > Salmo > Salmo trutta. The sequence goes on from NC_042977.1 coordinate 10,156,094, forward strand.
AAAGGAATGAGGCTTCTCAAATCAAATTTTATTGGTCACATACACATGGTTAGCAGATGTTATTGCGAGTGTAGCAAAATGCTTATGCTTCTAGATCCAACAGTGCAGCAGTATCTAACAGGTAATATCTAACAAGTTCCACAACAAAACCTAATACACACGATATAGTAAAGGAATGGGATAAGAATATAAGTATAAAATATATGGATGAGCAGTGACAGAGCGGCTAAGATCCAATATATAGTAAAGAACTACTCTGACTAGTTTTCCATTTATTAAAGTGGCCAATGGTATCAAGTCTAGCTAGGCAGCTGCCTCTGTGCTAGTGGTGGCTGTTTAACAATCTGAGGGCATTGAGATAGAAGCTGTTTTTCAATCTCTCTCTGTCCCAGCTTTGATGCACCTGTATTGACCTTGCCTTCTGGATGGAAGTGGGGTGAACAGGCAGTGGCTCAGGTGGTTATTGTCCTTGATGATATTTTTTGCCTTCCTGTGACATCAGGTGTTGTAGGTGTCCTGGAGGGCAGGTAGTTGCCCCCAGTGATGCGTTGTGTAGACCGCACCACCCTCTGGAGAGCCCTGCTGTTGTGGGCGGTGCAGTTGCTGTACCAGGCGGCGATACAGTCTGACGGGATGCTCTCAATTGTGCACCTGTAAAAGCTAGTAAAGGTTTTCGGTGACAAGCCATTTTTTTTCAGCCTCCTGAGGTTGAAGAGGCGCTATTGTGCCTTCATCACACTGTCTGTGTGCGTGGACCATTTCAGTTTGTTGGTGATATGTACACCGAGGAACTTTCTACCTTCTCCACTGCTGTCTCTTCGATGTGGATAGGGGGGTGCTCCCTTTGCTTTTACCTAAAGTCTACGATCATCTCTTTTGTTTTGCTGACATTGAGTGAGAGGTTATTTCCCTGACACAACACTCCGAGGGCCCTCGGCTTCTCCCTGTAGGCCGTCTCGTTGTTGGTAATCAAGCCTACCACTGTAATCAAGCCTACCACTTTCAACCAAGCAGGTGCCACACGAAAGTCAGAAATAACGATATAATTCATGCCCTACCTTTGAAGATCTTCTGTTGGCACTCCAATATGTCCCAGAAGCTTCACAAATGGTCCTTTTTGTTCGATAAACTCCTTTTTTATATCCCCAAAATGTCCATTTATTTGGTGCGTTTGATTCAGAAAAACACGGGTTCCAACTCGCCCAACATGACTATAAATTACCTGTAAACTTGGTCCAAACATTTCAAACAACTTTCCTAATCCATCCTTAGGTATCCTAAAACGTAAATAATTGATCAAATTTAAGACGGAATATACTGTGTTCAATAGCGGATAAAATCAAAGTGGAGCAAGCTTCAGGTCGCGTGCCCAAACAAGAGTCCACTTGGCTTGACACTCATTCTGAATAGCCATACTTCTTCATTTCTCAAAGGAAAAACATCATCAACCAATTTCTAAAGACTGTTGACATCTAGTGGAAGTCTTAGGAACTGCAACCAGGTGCCTCATAAATCTAGTTTCCCATAGAAAACCAATAGAAAACAGTGAACTCAAGAAAGAGAAATTCCTGGATGGTTTGTCCTCGGGTTTTCGCCTGCCAAATAAGTTCTGTTATACTCATACATTATTTTAACCTCTCTGGCGCATGTGGGACGAATTCGTCCCACCTACGTAACAGCCACTGAAATCCAGTGGCGCGATTTTTGAATCGTTTGAAATACTATTACTTCAATTTCTCAAACATATGACTATTTTACAGCTATTTAAAGACAAGAATCTCGTTAATCTAACCACACTGTCCAATTTCAAAAAGGCTTTACAACGAAAGCAAAACATTAGATTATGTCAGCAGAGTGCCCAGCCAGAAATAATCAGACACCCATTTTTCAAGCTAGCATATCATGTCACATAAACCCAAACCACAGCTAAATGCAGCACTAACCTTTTATGATCTTCATCAGATGACACACCTAGGACATTGTGTTATACAATACATGCATGTCTGTTCAATCAAGTTCATATTTATATCAAAATACAGCTTTTTACATTAGCATGTGACGTTCAGAAAAAGCATAACCCCAGCAAACTTCCGGGGAATTTACTAACAGTTTGCTAAATTACTCACGATAAACGTTCACAAAAAGCATAACAATTATTTTAAGAATTATAGATACATTACTCCTCTATGCACTCGATATGTCCGATTTTAAAATAGCTTTTCGGATGAAGCACATTTTGCAATAATCTAAGTACATAGCCCGGCATCACAGGGCTAGCTATTTAGACACCCACCCAGGTCAGCCTCCACCAAAATCACATTTCCTATAAGAAAAATGTTCTTACCTTGCTTGTTCTTCGTCAGAATACACTGCCAGGACTTCTACTTCAATAACAAATGTAGGTTTGGTCCCAAATAATCCATCGTTATATCCAAACAGCGACGTTTTGTTCGTGAGTTCTAGACACTATCAGAATGCTACATCACGGTCTCGCGCATGGCGCATTGGCGTGACAAAAAATGTCTAAATATTCCATTACCGTACTTCGAAGCATGTCAACCGCTGTTTAAAAACAATTTTTATGCCATTTATCTCGTAGAAAAGCGATAATATTCCGACCAGGAATATGCTATGAGCCTAAACAGCCGAATTAAATTTATCCTCAGGAGCGAATCGTGCACGCGCCTCATTCAAAGGTCCTCTGATCCGCCACTTACCAAAGGCGATAATGTGTTTCAGCCTGAGGCTGCCTCGTCAACCTTCAGGTATTTCCCGGGTTCTGAGAGCCTATCGGAGCCCTGGGAATTGTCACGTTACAGCTAAGATCCTTACTTTTCAATAAACAGATGCAAGACGCACGACTCCTTGTCAGACAGGGTACTTCCTGCATGAAACCTTGTCAGGTTTTTGCCTGCCATAGGAGTTCTGTTATACTCACAGACACCATTCAAACAGTTTTAGAATCTTTAGGGTGTTTTCTATCCAAACCTGAACAATAATAGGCATATTCTAGCTTCTGAGTTGGTGTAGGAGGCAGTTAAAAATGGGCACATATTTTTTCCAAAATTCTCAATACTGCCCCCTAGCCCAAACAGGTTAACAGTTTTAGAAACTTTAGAGTGTTTCCTATCCAAATCTACCTAGCTTCTGGGCCTGAGTAGCAGGCAGTTTACTTTGGGCACGATTTCATCCGGACGTGAAAATACTGCACCCTATCCCAAAGAGTTAAATACCTTGACTTACCAAGACATTTAGTAGGAATAAAACATTTAGCTCCCATACCATAAACACAGCAGCACATCAATCAGTGACAATTATTGTTGTTAGAGGGAGATTTTTTTTTTTTTTATGCTGCAGCAGAATTCTTGTCTTTTTTTTTTTTGACTGAAAAGTTACAAATTGTCGCAATCGACATGTTATTGTAGCTGTGTTCAATGTCTGTAAAGGGTTCCGGTAGATATAACTTCATTGCCCGACCCTAGCGGTCATACATATGTAATAGGACCATTATTCTCCATTGTAAATTGACATGGAATTGTCCATTTGTCAAATCCCTATTTGCTTACATTCCATCCATTACAATGAGCCCGTCTTCCTATAGCTCCTCCCACCAGCCTGCGTAAAACACTGCAAGTGCTCTGTATGATGGCTAAATTGCATAACATGGCTTTGAGTGCTTTTCTCTTTAGAAGTAAATGGCTGTGTTCGAATACCCATACTATTAGTTAATTTTAGTATACTGTAAACAAATGGTATCCTTTCAGTTGAGTGTACTAGCGCTTCGCCTGTCTACCGGAATTTGATGCTGTTGCTATGCAACTTATTGCTAGCTTGTTAGTATAGCAAATTACAAGCTAGACCACTTATGACTTCATTAACAACGTCCATTGAGAACACACACCGACTACACCACTTACCTAAGCTAAGAATGACGTGAAAAGTCAATAAATATTTGGTAGTTAGTTAGCCTACAGTTAATATACTGGCAAGTTTGTATTAGTAGCAACTAACGTTAGGTAGCTAGCAAATGTATTGGTACATACAAGCAACTGCTGTAATGATATGCTATGTTCTTCGTTAGGTTAGCTCAGCCAACATAACTTTTAACTTATTTGAAAAGTAATTACATTGCTCAAGATTTTCTTAACATTTGTCATTAGTTAAAGCATTGAATTTGTATGCTCTCTCGTCAGACTTCGGCTGCATATCTTACGCCATTGTCTTCAAATCTGCAAATGTTGTGAAGCCACGCCCATTTTCTGAAGAATTGCATTATGAGCCCGAAAAGCACTGAAATCGTGTCCACTGCTTGTATACTTGGCATACTAACTATATCCATAATATAACCAATAAGCATACTACATACTCAATTTACATCACAAATAGTGCGGTTAGTATTACTATTCGAACACAGCTAATGTTTTTGCTGACTACTCAGTTAGTGGTGGTTCGTTCTGTTTAGGCTTGTTTAATTGTGATGAGGTTCATATTGTTTGAGGCAGCATAGGCATACATGGTTCTCTTTCAAATACTTGTTTTGATCTATAACATTGGGATTTGTCTTGGGCATCACTACTAGGAGGAACCAATCACATAGCGTCTGTCGGCGACAGACTTGTCGAGTGGCGAATGAGCTGTGCCACTCGCCCACCTTCTGGTCATTCTTGCGCCTCTTCCTTGCAAAGCGCCCTACTCTCCTCAGCATGACTTGATTCCTGTCTTCCTACTTAACTGTTCTCAGGCGAACCGCAAGGTTAATGCTCCCGAACCTAGGACCTCGGCTCTCGTCTTTTGTGCTGAATAACTGACCGAAAGGAATGTTTTTGCTTCTTGTAGAAATATATCTTTAGCTTTTTCTTTCAAATAAGTCTCCTGTGGTAGCTAGTGTCACACAGCTAGCTACTGAGACTTGGCTAGCTACTGCGACTTGATAAGCTATTCTACATGGTAGAATTGCAACCCACATTCCCTTATTTCGTGTTGACTAGACTGACAACTTATCTACACAGATGCTTTGTTCATCGAGAGACAAAGAAAGCACACGCTTTCTCCGGTTGGCATTGTGCTAACTAGCTAGGCTATTAGCCCAGGCTGCGAAGCATAGCTAACTTGGCTTGCGCTTTACAAAACCAGCTAACCATACTAGCCGTCCTACCAGCCCAGACAGTAGTATTGGTAGCTCCCTTCTCTCCTTTAGTTCAATTAAGGGTGGGCGATATGAACTTAAATTCATATCACAATATTTTCCACTGTCCGGACGATAACGATATAATATCACGATATACTGTACATTTTTTTTTTACATTTTGTTCCCTTCAAAGTTAATAAATGACAAAATATTGCTTTTAACCTTATAGAAACAGAAAGCGGGCATTGCACATATATATTTTCTGTGGTAAACCTGTGCAAAACTGAAAAACAAAGGTATATGAGTTACATATGCAGTAAAGTAAAATATTTAAAGAAAATTAAACTATTTGGTGGGGGGGGCTTTTTCCTGCCAAATATAAGTGGTCTTTTTTTTCCAGCATAACACTGGTTGTTATGAATTCAAGTTGTGAACCTTTTCAAACTAACTTCTTCAAGCATTAACGAGACAGTCTGTCTGTTTCTCAGTTCAACATGTAACAATTCACTACCTCTTCACAAGTTCCGTACCAGGGTTTTGCCTGCCAAATAAGTTCTGTTATACTCAGACATCATTCAAACAGTTTTAGAAACTTTAGTGTTTTCTATCCAAATCTACCAATTATATGCATATCCTAACTTCTGGGCCTGACTAGCAGGCAGTTTACTTTGGGCACACTTTTCATCCGGATGTGAAAATAGTGCCCCCCCAAGCCATAAGAAGTTAAGTGCTTGTCAAATTGTGAATGAGACTGAAGTGTGTACACATTGCCTGTGCAAAAAAACAAAGCAAAGCTCATGCTCAATGCAACTTTTTTTTAGTCTCATCATGCAGCCATAGAATATATTTAAAATCAAAACATCAAGTGCATTCGGAATGTATTCAGACCCCTTAACTTTCTTCTCCATCCATTTTAGAATATGACTAATGTAACAAAATGTAGAAGAAAAATGTTCAATCTACACACACTACCCCATAATGACAAAGCAAAACGGGTTTTTAGATATTTTTTTTGCAAAAACGTCAATATTACATTTACATAAGTATTCAGGCCCTTTACTCAGTACTTTGTTGAAGCACAGTTGGCAGTGATTACAGCCTCGCGTCTTCTTGGGTATGATGCTACAAGCTTGGCAAACCTGTATTTGGGGAGTTTCTCCCATTCTTCTCTGCAGATCCTCTCAAGCTGTCTTGTTGGATGGGGAGCGTACCTGCACAGCTATTTTCAGGTCTCTCCGGAGATGTTCGATCGGGTTCAAGTCCGGGCTCTGGCTGGGCCACTCAAGGACATTCAGAGACTTGTGTCAAAGCCACTCCTGCGTTATCTTGGCTGTGTGCTTAGGGTTGTCCTGTTGGAAGTTGAACCTTCGCCTCAGTCTGTCCTGAGCAGGCTTTCATCCAGCATCTCTCTGTACTTTGCTCTGTTCATCTTTCTCTCGTTCCTGACTAGTCTCCCAGTCCCTGCTGCTAAAAAACATCCCCACAGCAGGATGCTGCCAACCCCATGCTTCACCGTAGGGATGGTATTGGCCAGGTGATGAGCGGTGCCTCGTTTCCTCCAGTGCTGCAGAGATGGTTGTCCTTCTGCAAGGTTCTCCCCTCTCCACAGAGGAACTCCAGAGCTCTGTCAGAGTGACCATTGGGTTCTTGGTCACCTCCCTGACCAAGGCCCTTCTCCCCCGATTGCTCAGTTTGGCCGGTCGGCCAGCTCTAGGAAGAGCCTTGGTGGTTCCAAACTTCTTCCTTTATAGAATGATGGAGGCCACTGTGTTCTTGGGGACCTTCAATGCCGCAGACATTTTTTTGGTACCCTTTCCCAGATCTGTGCCTCGACACAATCCCGTCTCGGAGCTATATGGGCAATTGCTTCGACCTCATGGCTTGGTTTCAAATCAAATTTATTTATATAGCCCTTCTTACATCAGCTGATATATCAAAGTGCTGTACAGAAACCCAGCCTAAAACCCCAAACAGCAAGCAATGCAGGTGTAGAAGCACGGTGGCTAGGAAAAACTCCCTATAAAGGCCAAAACCTAGGAAGAAACCTAGAGGAATCAGGCTATGAGGGGTGGCCAGTCCTCTTCTGGCTGTGCCGGGTGGAGATTATAACAGAACATGGCCAAGATGTTCAAATGTTCATAAATGACCAGCATGGTCAAATAATAGTAATCACAGTGAACAGGTCAGGGTTCCATAGCCGCAGGCAGAACAGTTGAAACTGGAGCAGCAGCACGGCCAGGTGGACTGGGGACAACAAGGAGTCATCATGCCAGGTAGTCCTGAGGCATGGTCCTAGGGCTTAGGTCCTCCGAGAGAGAATTAGAGAGAGCATACTTAAATTCACACAGGACACCCGATAAGAAAGGAGAAATACTCCAGATATAACAGACTGACCCTAGGCCCCCGACACAAACTACTGCAGCATAAATACTGGAGGATGAGACAGGAGGGGTCAGGAGACACTGTGGTCCCATCCGATGATGCAGGATATAACCCCACCCACTTTGCCAAAGCACAGCCCCCACACCACTAGAGGGATATCTTCATCCACCAACATACCATCCTGAGACAAGGCCGAGTATAGCCCACAAAGATCTCCGCCACAGCACAACCCAAGTGGGGGCGCCAACCCAGACAGGAAGACCACGTCAGTGACTCAACCCACTCAAGTGACGGCATGGAAGAGCACCAGTAAGCCAGTGACTCAGCCCCTGTAATAGGGTTAGAGGCAGAGAATCCCAGTGGAGAGAGAGGAACCGGCCAGGCAGAGACAGCAAGGGCGGTTCGTTGCTTCAGTGCCTTTCCGTTCACCTTCACACTCCTGGGCCAGACTACACTCAATCATAGGACCTACTGAAGAGATGAGTCTTCAATAAAGACTTAAAGGTTGAGACCGAGTCTGCGTCTCTCACATGGGTAGGCAGACCATTCCATAAAAATGGAGCTCTATAGGAGAAAGCCCTGCTTCCAAATGTTTGCTTAGAAATTCTAGGGACAATTAGGAGGCCTGCGTCTTGTGACCGTAGCGTACGTGTAGGTATGTACGGCATGTACGGCAGGACCAAATCGGAAAGATGGGTAGGAGCAAGCCCATGTAATGCTTTTTAGGTTAGCAGTAAAACCTTGAAATCAGCCCTTGCCTTAACAGCCCTTGCCAGTGTAGGGAGGCTAGCACTGGAGTAATATGATCAATTTGTTTTGGTTCTAGTCAGGATTCTAGCAGCCGTATTTAGCACTAACTTAAGTTTATTTAGTGCTTTATCCGGGTAGCCGGAAAGTAGAGCATTGCAGTAGTCTAACCTAGAAGTAACAAAAGCATGGATTAATTTTTCTGCATCATTTTTGGACAGAAAGTTTCAGATTTTTGCAATGTTACGTAGATGGAAAAAAGCTGTCCTTGAAACAGTCTTGATATGTTCGTCAAAAGAGAGATCAGGGTTCAGATTAACACTGAGGTCCTAAACAGTTTTATTTGAGACGACTGTACAACCATCAAGATTAATTGTCAGATTCAACAGAAGATCTCTTTGTTTCTTGGGACCTAGAACAAGCATCTCTGTTTTGTCCGAGTTTAAAAGTAGAAAGTTTGCAGCCGTCCACTTCCTTATGTCAAACACAAGCTTCTAGCGAGGGCAATTTTTGTGCTTCACCATGTTTCATTGAAATGTACAGCTTTGTGTCATCTGCATAGCAGTGAAAGTTAAATTTTTTTCGCATGACATCCCCAAGAGGTGAAATATATAGTGAAAACAATAGTGGTCCTAAAACGGAACCTCGAAGAACACTGAAATTTACAGTTGATTTGTTAGAGGACAAACCATTCACAGAGACAAACTGATATCTTTCCGATAGATAAGATCTAAACCAGGCCAGAACTTGTCTGTGTAGATCAATTTTAGTTTCCAATCTCTCCAAAAGAATGTGGTGATTTGTGGTATCAAAAGCAGCACTAAAGTCTAGGAGCACAAGGACAGATGCAGAGCCTCGGTCTGACGCCATTAAAAGGTCATTTACCACCTTCACAAGTGCAGTCTCAGTGCTATGATGGGGTCTAAAACCAGACTGAAGCATTTCGTATACATTATTTGTCTTTAGGAAGGCAGTGAGTTGCTGGGCAACAGCTTTTTCTAACATTTTTGAGAGGAATAGAAGATTCGATTATAGGCCAATTTTAGTTTTTTAAAATATTTTCTGGGTCAAGGTTTGGCTTTTTCAAGAGAGGCTTTATAACTGCCACTTTTAGTGAGTTTGTTACACATCCGGTGAATATAGAGCCGTTTATTATGTTCAACATAGGAGTGCCAAGCACAGGAAGCAGCTCTTTCAGTAGATAAGTTAGAATAGGGTCCAGTATGCAGCTTGACGGTTTAGAGGCCATGATTATTTTCATCATTGTGTCAAGACATGGAGTACTAAAACACTTCAGTGTCTCCCTTGATCCTAGGTCCTGGCAGAGTTGTGCAGACTCAGGACAACTGAGCTTTGGAGGAATACGCAGATTTTAGAGGAGTCCGTAATTTGCTTTCTAATGATCATGATCTTTTCCTCAAAGAAGTTCATGAATTTATTACTGCTGAAGTGAAAGCCATCCTCTCTTGGTGAATGCTGCTTTTTAGTTAGCTTTGCGAGAGTATCAAAAATAAATTTTGGATTGTTCTTATTTTCCTCAATTAAGTTGGAAAAATAGGATGATCGAGCAGCAGTGAGGGCTCTTCGATACTGCACGGTACTGTCTTTCCAAGCTAGTCGGAAGACTTCCAGTTTTGTGTGGCGCCATTTCCGTTCCAATTTTCTGGAAGCTTGCTTCAGAGCTTGGGTATTTTCTGTATACCAGGGAGCTAGATTCTTATGACAAATGTTTTTAGGGGTGCAACTGCATCTAGGGTATTGCGCAAGGTTAAGTTGAGTTCCTCAGTTAAGTGGTTAACTGATTTGTCCTCTGACGTCCTTGGGTAGGCAGAGGGAGGCATCAAGGACTCTTTGGGTTGTCTGAGAATTTATAGCACGACTTTTGATGCTCCTTGGTTGGGGTTTGAGCAGATTATTTGTTGCGATTGCAAACGTAATAAAATAGTGGTCCGATTGTCCAGGATTATGAGGAAAAACATTAAGTTCCACAACATTTATTCCATTGGACAAAACTAGGTCCAGAGTATGACTGGCAGTGAGAAGGTCCGGAGACATGTTGGACAAAACCCACTTAGTCGATGATGGCTCCGAATGCCTTTGAGTGGGTCTGTGGACTTTTCCATGTGAATATTAAAGTCACCAAAAATGTGAATATTATCTGCTATGACTACAAGGTCCGATAGGAACTTAGTGAGGAACGCTGTATGTGGCCCAGGAGGCCTGTAAACAGTAGCTATAAAAAGTGATTGAGTAAGCTGCATAGATTTTATGACTAGAAGCTCAAAAGACGAAAACATATTTTTATTGTACTTTTTAATTTTAAATTGAAATTTGCTATCGTAAATGTTAGCAACACCTCCGCCTTTGCGGGATGCGCGGGGGATATGGTCACTAGTGTAACCAGGAGGTGAGGCCTCATTTAACACAGTAAATTCATCAGGCTTAAGCCATGTTTCAGTCAGGCCAATCACATCAAGATTATGATTAGTTCATTGACTATAACGGCCTTTGAAGTGAGGGATCTAACATTAAGTAGCCCTATTTTGAGATGTGAGGTATCACGATCTCTTTCAATAATGGCAGGAATGGAGGTCTTTATTCTAGTGAGATTGCTAAGGCGAACACTGCCATGTTTAGTTTTGCCCATCCTAGGTCGAGGCACAGACACGGTCTCAATGGGGATAGCTGAGCTGACTACACTGACTGTGCTAGTGGCAGACTCCACTAAGCTGGCAGGCTGGCTCCCAGAAAGAGGGCCGATTATCTACAAATTCTATCTTTTGGAAGGGGCAGAAAACCGTTTTCAACCAGCGATTGAGTTGTGAGACTCTGCTGTAGAGCTCATCACTCCCCCTAACTGGGAGGGGGCCAGAGACAATTACTCTATGTCGACACATCTTTCTAGCTGATTTACACGCTGAAGCTATGTTGCGCTTGGTGACCTCTGACTGTTTCATCCTAACATCGTTAGTGCCAACGTGGATAACAATATTTCTATACTCTCTACACTCGCCAGTTTTAGCTTTAGCCAGCACCGTCTTTAGATTAGCCTTAACGTCAGTAGCCCTGCCCCCTGGTAAACAGTGTATGATCGCTGGATGATTCGTTTTAAGTCTAATACTGCGTGCAATGTAGTCGCTAATGACTAGGGTTTTCAATTTGTCAGAGCTAATGGTGGGAGCCTTTGGCGTCTCAGACCCCGTAATGGGAGGAGTAGAGACCAGAGAAGGCTCGGCCTCTGACTCCGACTCGCTGCTTAATGGGGAGAACCGGTTGAAAGTTTCTGTTGGCTGAATGAGCGACACCGGTTGAGCATTCCTACAGCATTTCCCTCCAGAAGCTATGAGAAAGTTGTCCGGCTGCGGGGACCGTGCGAGGGGATTTATACTAACGTTACTATCTGTACTTACTGGTGGCACAGACGCTGTTTCATCCTTTCCTACACTGAAATTACCCTTGCTTAATGATTGCGTCTGAAGCTGGGCTTGCAGCACAGCTATCCTCGCCGTAAGGCGATCGTTCTCCTGTATATTATGAGTACAGCGACTGCAATTAGAAGGCATCGTGTTAATGTTACTCCTTAGCTTTGGCTGTTGGAAGTCCTGACGAACCACGTCCAAATGAAGCGTCCGGAGTGAAAAAGTTGAATGGGAAAAAAAGTTCGGTGAGGGGAAAAACAAAAAATTTAAAGGTAATTAAAAGGGAAAAAACGTAAAGTTGTCAGGTAGCAAAGTAAGGTTGGCAACAAAACACAGAGCAGCACGTAAACAAGTCTGCAAGTTGTGACCGGAAATGACACGTATGACACGTTTATTGGTTTTGGCTCTGACATGCACTGTCAATTGTGGGACCTTATTTAGACAGGTGTGTGTGCCTTTCCAAATCATGTCCAATCAATTGAATTTACCACAGGTGGACTCCAAGTTGTAGAAACATCTCAAGGTTGATTCAATGGAAACAGGATGCACCTGAGCTCAATTTAGAGTTTCATAGCAAAAGGTCTGAATAGTTATGTAAAGTATTTCTAAATAAATACATGTAAGTATTTATATATATTTTTTAAATGTAAATGTCCGTGTTCGCTTTGTCAGTATTTTGTGTGTAGATTGACGGGGGGGGGAAATAATCGAATCAATTTTAGAATAAGGCTGTAACATAACAAAATGTGGAAAAAGTCAAGGGTTTTGAATACTTTCCGAAATGCACTGTATAGCCCAACTTTTGTATCACAACTAAAAGTTGGATAAATTAATTTAAAGTAAGCATATAGGAGTGCCTTTTTCTTTGTTAACCGCTCAACACAGAATAGCCGCATGTGCGCAAATCCCTCAAATCGTTTATTTTATTCAGCGATGTTCAATTGTGTTCTTTATAATATAAAATAATGCCGTGGAATTCTAAGCAAATCGTGTCTGCTAAATGAACTAGTGTAGCTCACAGCTTTGTCATAGCCAGATCCAGGCCTAACATAAGGACATCTCAAAGTATTCTCTTCTTCTGAAATAGACTACATTTTCTTAACATGTTTCTTTAGACCTGTCTAAAATGAATAATTGATTTATTGTGATGGTGTTGGTGTTGGCTATATTACATGGATTTCTTTGACTTTTTAAAATGTAGATGTTCCAAAGGCTGCATCAGTGGCTTGTAGGCTATGCGTGGAAGCCAGGAGATGCTGAATGTGTTGTTAATTAACGGCAGTTGTTTTATTGACAATCAACTGGCTGACAAAAGTTCATGACTGCCACAGCCCTACCCAAGCCACCTGAAAAGTAACGTGCATTACTGATTGATTGACTTGTTGTGTCCTTTTAGAAACGGAGGGATTCAAGATTGACACCATGGGCACCTACCACGGCATGACCCTGAAATCTGTAACGGTAAGACCATCTTTCTTCTTTTGGGGCGTCTACCAGAATACTAACACAGTTGGCACAAGTAATAGCAAAGTCACACAGACACCGTTAGCGAAATGCTAATGAGCGAAAAACTAACGTAATTGCAACGACGGGCAAATCGAGCTCATAAAGCTATACAAGCATAACTAGTAGCTACCGAATGTCATTTTTGGTGAGTGTGGACATTTATAAGTGAGAGAAATTGTGCAAATGAACAAAGTTGTTATGCATGCTTTTCTGAAGGAAGAGCAGCAGGTGTACACGGAACAGAGGGGATGGGGAAGAAACTCTAGTAGTAGGACTTCTTAAATACGGCAGAAAGCCATTGTAAGATATCTGATGGCAAACATTTATTAGTGAATTGCGTACAAGTATAACCTCATCACCTCAAGTGCGCTGCACAACAGACTTGCCGATAGATATAGAACGCTATGGACTCACCAGCTCCCACTTTCTCCCGTTATGCTATTCACAAACAAATGTGACTGGCTCAACTGTTCTGGGGAACTACTGTAAGCGTTATCCTCTAATGTATTTTACAAGTTGACTGCAGGTGTTAACTTAAAGTAGCTACAAATCTTAAAATGTATAGGAAAACTACAATATTAATTTTAACGGTATTGAAAAAAACGTTGGCCTTTTCCATATAGCCCGGTATACAGTATACCACCCAAGCCTAACCTCCATTGACTATTAAGTAGCGGTCTACCTGTTGGCTCTTGGTCATATCCTTCTCAATTAAAGATGCAATATCTAACTTTTTGGGTGACCTGACCGAATTCACATTTCAGTTATAGTTCTGTCATTCTCATTGAAAGTAAGTCAAGAAGCCGTATATTTGTTCTAAGTGCGCCATTTCTATGCTTCCGGTTTTAAAGTCTTGGTTTTGTACACCAGTTTCAAACAGCTGAAACTACACATTTTGGGTTATTGAAAAGATCTTTCAGTGGTCTAGATGGTACAATGATTCTCTGCACCAGGGGTATTCAACTCTTACTCTACGAGGTCTGGATCTTGCTTGTTTTCTGTTCTACCTGATTTTGAAAACAAGCAGTGGAACTGGCTTCGCGGCCCTGAGTTGAGTTTGAGGGCTCTGACAAAACATCTCAAAGATGATCAATGGAAACAGGATGCACCTCAATTTCAAGTCTCATAGCAAAGGGTCTGAATACTTACGTAAATAAGGGATTTTTGTTTGTAAATAAATGTGCAAACATTTAACCTGTTTTCGCTTTGTGACTGGGGTATTGTGTAGATTGCTGAGGATTATTTCTTTTTTAAATCCATTTGATAAGGCTGTAACATAACAAAATGTGGAAAAAGTCAGTGGGATACTTTCCGAAGGCACTATATAGAGATTTATTGGGGGGGTTATGTATTAATTCGCAGGCGGGTCAAACAGAGGTTGCTGTACTGACCGTTTTGGTACTAATACGTGTACCGTTACACCCCTAGACCATTGCGATGATGTGTATGCAACTTTTTTTTAAATGATGTCCTTGATGAAAAGACCCTGTTGATGTAAAAATCACAATACCCTGACTGTTTAAAGCAAAACTATCAACTATTTATTATGGTGAACCTGAATCTAAGTAAATTCTGAATGTTTGAAAACTCCAATCAGCAGTTGGATGTGGGTTGTCCACTCTGTTAACACCATTCTCTACAGCGCATTTGGTAACAATGACCCAGCAAATTACATTGGTTGTCACTTAACTTATAAAGCCTATGATTTGACAGTGTGAAAGACATTCTTACAAGCATTTGAATGCTGAAAGTGCTGTGCAGAAGCACAAATAGCCTATTAGAACAGGGATAAAGCCCATCTCTCGTTGACATGAGCAACTGTCTTAAACTGTACACTTATCAGATAGTTCTACGCAGTTACATGCGTAAAAGTATGATAGGCTACTGAACTGAAGGAGAGGATTCGTCAATTCAGCCACAACAGATGAGGTATTTTTGGAATGAAACAATGAGTAAAAAAACATTTAGTAAACCGGCAATTCGTAACGTTTTGGATCGGTTGTCAAATGGTCCCATGGACCGATGCACTAGTACCTTATGCATCGGTCCCAGGTTCAAATTTATATCTGTGAATCATTACATCCCTAATAGCTGGAGCCCTGCGCTGGAGAGAACGCAATTTGCTTAATTTACACTGAACAAGAATATAAATGCAACATGTAAAGTGTTGGTTTCATGAGCTGAAATAAAAGAAATCATAGAAATGTTCCATATGCACAAAAAGCTTTCTCTTGTATTTTGTGCACACTTTTGTTTATCCCTGTTAGTGAGCGTTTCTCCTTTGGCAAGGTAATCCATCCACCTGACAGGTGTGGCATATCAAGATGCTGATTAAACAGAATGATCGTTGCACAGGTGCACCTTGTGTTGGGGACAATAGAAGGCCTCTCTAAAATGTGCTGTTTTGTCACACAATACAATGCCACAGATGTCTCAAGTTCAGGGTGCATGCAATTGGCATGCTGACTGCAGGAATGTCCATGAGAGTTGTTGCCAGAAAATGTAATGTTAATATCTACCATAAGGTGCCTCGTCTCAAGTTGTTTTACTGTAGACCACGTGTAACCACGCCAGCCCAGGACCTCCACATCCGGCTTCTACACCTGCGGGATCGTCTGAGACTAGCCTACCAGAGAGCTGATGAAATTGTGGGTTTGCACAACCAAAGACTTTCTGCACAAACTGTCAGAAACCCTCTCAGGGAAGCTTATCTGCATGCTTGTTGTCCTCATCTGAGTCTTGACCTGACTGCAGTTCGGCATCGTAACTGACTTCAGTGGGCAAATGCTCTTCACAGATGAATCCCGGTTTCAATTGTACCGGGCAGACGTCGTGTGGGCGAGTGGTTTGCTGATGTCAACGTTGTGAACAGAGTGCCCCATGGTATGGGCAGTCATAAACTAAAGATAACAAACACAATTCCATTTTATCAATGACAATTTGAATGCACAGAGATACCGTGATGAGATCTTGAGGCCCATTGTCATGCCATTCATCCTCCACCATCACCTCGTGTTTCAGTATGATAGCGCAAGGATCTTTACACAATAGCTGGAAGCTGGAAATGTCAGTTCTTCCATGGCCTGCATACTCACCACACCTGTCACCCATTGAGCATGTTTGGGATACTTTGGATACGACAACGTGTTCCAGTTCCCGCCAATATCCAGCAACTTCGCTCAGCCATTGAAGAGGAGTGGGACAACGTTCCACAGGGCACAATCAACAGCCTGATCGATGAGGTGTCATGCCGTATTAGGCAAATGGTGGTAACACCAGATACTGACTGGTTCTCTGATCCACGCTCCTACCTTTTTCTTTTTTTTGACAATCATACCGAAAAGCATATCTTCACATTGATCATATTCTTCTTATCAACGTTATATATTTTTTTGGGATGTTTGAACTATTACATACCTTGGAGAATAACAGATGCAAACCAGTTGGAAGTCCAGTTCCTACTCTACTGTTGTAAAAGGGAGTTCATGTTCCTCTGATCGGTTTCTGTGACTAACTTATTACCCAAAGCTTGAGGTATATTGTTGTGCCCTGGCCAGCTCATTGACGTGTACTGTTAGCTCACTGCACCTCCAGGTCTTTGGGGCCTGTGATCTGTGTCCAGAGGCTGCCCAGTCTATAATGAGATTGGGCTCCAGGTACTGATTGTAGGGAACCACAGAGTACATGGAATGAGTCATGACTCGGTGACGTCTCTGCAAATGGGCAAACCTGGGAAGGTCAAGCTGCCTTTGTCTTCCTCATCCACACACACTGCAGTGGTCTCATTGTAGTGTATGTCTATCATTCTGAAATGTTAATACTGATAATACTTTGCCATTGCTGCTGTTTTAGTTCATTTCCAAGCTTCATTTTCATCAACGCTTCTGAAGACGGTTAATTCACAAAGCCGAATACAATTACTCTGAATTGCGTGATTGAAGAAGGAACTGTAAAGTCAAAGCATCCTTTGTGGAGTCTTATGCGTAGGAGAACGATGAATGCACATATCTCCTTTGTGACGGAATTATGGTGAACTTTCATTTTTTTCGATCAAGGCTGAACTTCATAGTCACTATATACTTTCAGTGCATTCTATTGCATTGTGTATCAGTTATTTGTTATGGTATGCGCAATATAGTTGTAGCTATGTATCACTTAATAGTTAACTGATTTGTTGTGTGTTAGTGTTCTGTTTCTTCTATATTATACAGTGCCAGTCAAAAGTTTGGACACCTACTCATTCCAGGGTTTTTCTTTATTTTTACTATGTTCTACATCATCAAAACTATGAAATAATACACATGGAATCATGTAGTAACTAAAAAAGTGTTACTCAAATCAAAATATATTATATTCTTCAAAGTAGCCACCCTTTGCCTTTATGACCGCTTTGCACACTCTTGGCATTCTGTCAACCAGCTTCATGAGGTAGTCACCTGGAATGCATTTCAATTAAAAGTTAATTCGTGTTATTTCTTTCCTTAATGTGTTTGAGCCAATCAGTTGTTGTGACAAGGTAGGAGTGGTATGCAGAAGATCGCCCTATTTGGTAAAAGACCCAGTCCATATTATGGCAAGAACAGCTCAAATAAGCAAAGAGAAATGGCAGTCCATTATTACTTTAAGACATAAAGGTGTCAATCTGGAAAATTCCAAGAACTTTGAAAGTTTCTTCAAGTGCAGTCGCAAAAACCATCAAGCGCTATGATGAAACTCGCTCTCATGAGGACCGCCACAGAAAAGGAAGACCCAGAGTTACCTCTGCTGCAGAGGATAAGTTAATTAGTTACCAGCCTATGATTGCAGCCAAATAAGTTCAACACAGACAATCCTCAACATCAACTGTTCAGAGGAGACTGCGTGAAACAGGCCTTCATGGTCAAATTGCAGCAAAGAAACCAATAAAGGACACCAATAATAAGAGACTTGCATGGACTAAGACACACGAGCAATGGACATTAGACCGGGGAAATCTGTCCTTTGGTCTGATGAGCCCAAATTTGAGATTTTTGGTTCCAACCGCCGTGTCGTTGTGAGACGCAGAGTAGGTGAACGGATGATCTCTGCATGTGTGGTGGTGCTTTGCTGGTGACACTGTGTTATTTAGAATTCAAGTCACACTTAACCAGCATGGCTACCACAGCATTATGCAGTGATACGCCATCCCATCTGGTTTGCGCTTAGTGGGACGATAATTTGTTTTTCAACAGGACAATGACCCAACACACCTCCAGGCTGTGTAAAGGATATTTGACCAAGAAGGAGAGTGATGGAGTGCTGCATCAGATGACCTGGACTCCACAATCACCCAACCTCAACCCGATTTAGATTAGTTTGGAATGAGTTGGAATTGCAGAGTGAAGGAAAAACAGCCAACAAGTGCTCTGCATATGTGGGAACTCCTTCAAGGCTATTGGAAAAGCATTCCAGGTGTAGCTGGTTGAGAGAATGCCAAGAGTGTGCAAGTCTGTCATCAAGGCAAAGGGTGGCTACTTTGAAGAATCTAAATATATTTTGATTTGTCTAACACTTTATTTTGGTTACTACATGATTCCATGTGTTATTTAATAGTTTTGATGTCTTCACTATTGTTCTGCAATGTAGAAAGTAGTAAAAATAAAGGAGAACCCTTCAATGAGTAGGTGTGTCCAAACTTTTGACTGGCACAGTACATGGTAAGCTAGAAACACTTAACATCAATGTTGGCTACACCCTTGAAGTGACTACCACAGTACTGTAGACACATTTTTCGATAAGAATTATTCAATGTATTTAGTTAGGATCTCTCTGCTTAGCTGATTGTCAGGGGTGGGGTGCTTTCAGTATAAAACAAGATGTATTGATTTATCAATTATTGGGCTGAACCCTGACCAGGGAAGTTTCATTATTTTCATCTCTGGAAATGGCAGAAATATGTATAACCTTTATTAAATGTCTTTTACCACTTATGGTTTGTAGTGCACCACCCATATCGTTTTTCTCTTTCACCCACGTTCTCTCTTGCAGATGTCCCACCCTTCATAATTCATGTAGATCAACTGGTACTTGTGAAATGATTCAATCTTCCTTTTGATACTGTACACTTTTTACTACTAAGCTATCTGGAATTTTTTATAGAAGGTAATACGGAGGATCACTTTGCATTTTGCTAGAATTTTATGACCCCTTGATGTATAATTTTTTTTTAAATGTTTGTTTATATTTTTGGCCTTACTGCTATTAGCCCATACAAATGCATCGAACAACACAGCCCCCCCAAAAAAATCTTTAAAAATCTGCTTATTCTGAAGTCTGTCCTGTATCTGAGAGAGACAGTGTAGTCAGACCTCTTTTTACTTTTTCCACATTTTGTTACGTTACAGCCTTTTTCTAAAATGGATTAAATTGTTTTCAATATCCCATAATGACCAAGCAAAAACAGTTTTTTAGAAATGGTTGCTAATTTATAAAAAAAAATACAAATATTCAGGCCCTTTACCTCAGTACTTTGTTTAAGTACCTTTTTGCAGCGACTACAGCCTCGAGTCTTCTTGGGTATGACGCTACAAGCTTGGCACACCTGTATTTGGGGAGTTTCTCCCATTTCTTCTCTGCAGATCCTCTCAAGCTCTGTCAGGTTGGATGGGGAGTGTCACTCCACAGCTATTTTCAGGTCTCCAGAGTTGTTTGATCGGGTTCAAATCCGGACTCTGTCTGGACCACTCTAGGACATTCAGAGACTTGTCCCGAAGCCACTCCTGCGTTGTCTTGGCTGTGTGCTTAGGGTTGTTGTCCTGTTGGAAGGTGAACCTTTGCCCCAGTCTGAGGTCCTGAGTGCTCTGGAGCAGGTTTTTATCAAGGATCTCTGTACTTCGCTCTGTTCATCTTTCCCTTGATCCTGACTAGTCTCCCAGTCCCTGCTGCTGGAAAAACATCCCCACAGCATGATGCTGCCACCATGCTTCACCGTAGGATGGGTGTCAGGTTTCCTCCAGACGTGTCGCTTGGCATTCAGGCCAAAGAGTCAAATCTTGGGTTCATCAGACCAGTGAATCTTATTTCTCATGGTCAGAGTCCTTTAGGTGCCTTTTGACAAACTCCAAGAGGGCTGTCGTGTGCCTTTTACTGAGTGGCTTCCACTCAGTAAAAGAGGAACTCAGGAGCTTTGTCAGTGACCATCGGGTTCTTGGTCACCTCCCTGACCTCGATTTGCTCAGGCCACTCTACCATAAAGGCCTGATTTGGTTCAGTGCTGCAGAGATTGTTGTCCTTCTGGAACTTTCTCCCATTTCCAGAGGAACTCAGGAGCTTTGTCAGTGACCATCGGGTTCTTGGTCACCTCCCTGACCTCGATTTGCTCAGTTTGGCTGTGCGGACAGCTTTAGGAAGAGTCTTTGTGGTTCCAAACTTCTTACATTTTAAGAATAATGGAGGCCACTATGTTCTTGGAGAACTT
Organism: Salmo trutta; assembly: GCF_901001165.1. Lineage (NCBI taxonomy): Eukaryota > Metazoa > Chordata > Actinopteri > Salmoniformes > Salmonidae > Salmo > Salmo trutta. The sequence goes on from NC_042977.1 coordinate 10,176,711, forward strand.
CAATGCTGTATAAATGCTTTGGTACCATTTCCCAGATCTGTTCCTCGACACAATCCTGTCTCGGAGCTCTACGGTTCCTACGACCTCATGGCTTGGTTTTTCCTCTGACATCAAGTTTTATTTGTCACATGCGCCTAATACAACCTTACAGTGAAATGCTTACTTACAAGCCATTAACGAACAATGCATTTAACAAAAGACCCCCCAAAAAGTAAGATAAGAATAACAAATAAAGAACAGCTGTAAATAACAATAGCTGGGCTATATACAGGTGATACCGGTACAGAGTCCATGTGCGTGGGCACCGGTGTCGAGGTAATATGTACATGTAGGTAGAGTTATCAAAGTGACTGCATAGACAGCAGTGTAGAAGAGGGGGGTGGGGTCAATGCAAATAGTCTGGGTAGCCATTTGATTAGATGTTCATGAGTCTTATGGCTTGAGGGTAGAAGCTGTTTAGAAGCCTGTTGGACCTAGACTTGGTGCTCCGGTACCGCTTGCCGTGCGGTAGCAGAGAGAACAGTCTATGACACGGGTGGCTGGAGTCTGTGATAATTTTTAGGTTCTTCCTCTGACACCGCCTGGTATAGGGTTTGGCCCCGGTGATTTACTGGGCCTTACGCATTACCCTCTGTAGTGCCTTGCGGCCGGAGGCCGAGCAGTTGCCATACCATGCAGTGATGCAACCCGTCAGGATGCTCTCAATGGTGCTGCTGTAAAACCTTTTGAGGATCTGAGTACCTATGGCAAATCTTTTCCTGAGGGGGAATAGGTTTAGTCGTGCCCTCTTCATGACTGCCTTGGTGTGCTTGGACCAGGTTAGTTTGTTGATGTGGACGCCAAGGAACTTGAAGCTCTCAACCTGCTCCACTACAGCCTCGATGAGAATGGGGGCGTGCTCTGTCCTCGTTTTCCTGTAGTCCACAATCATCTCCTTTTTGATCACGTTGAGAGAGAGAGGTTGTCCTTGTGCCACACGGTCAGGTCTCTGACGACCTCCCTATAGGCTGTCTTGTCGTTGTCGGTGATCAGGCCTACCGCTGTTGTGTCATCGGCAAACTTAATGATGGTGTTGGTGTCATGCCTGCTGTGCAGTCATGAGTGAACAGGGGGTTCAGGAGGGGAATGCGCACGCACCCCTGAGAGGTCCCTCTGTTGATCAGCGTGAGGGATGTGCTGATCCCTACCCCTACCACCTGGGGGGGCTCGTCAGGAAGTCCAGGATCCAGTTGCAGAGGGAGGTGTTTAGTCCCAGGGTCCTTAGCTTTGTGCTGGGCTTTGAGGGCAATATGGTGTTGAACGCTGAACTGTAGTCAATGAATAGCATTCTCACATAGGTGTCCCTTTTGTCCAGGTGTGAAAGGGCAGTGTGGAGTGCAATGGAGATTGCATTATTTGTGGATCTGTTTTGGCGGTATGCAAATTGGAGTGAGTGTAGGGTTTCTGGGATAATGGTGTGTTGTGAGCCATGACCAGCCTTTCAAATTTTTTCATTGCTACAGATGTGAGCGCTACGGTTTGGTTGTCATTTAGGCAGCTTGCCTTTGTCCCTGTGCCCAAGAACACTATGGTGGTCTGCTTGAAACATGTCGGTATTAGACTCAAACAGGGAGAGGTTGAAAATGTCAGTGAAGACACTTGCCATTTGGTCAGTGCATACACGTCCTGGTAATCCATCTGGCTCTGCGACCTTGTGAATGTTGACATGTTTAAATGTTTTACTCATATCAGCTGCGGAGAGCGTGATCAGTCATCCAGAGCAGCTGATATTTCATTGTTACATGCCTCGAAGCGAGCATAGAAGTTATTTAGCTCGTCTGGTAGGCTTGTGTCGCTGGGCAGCTCTCGGCTGTGCTTCACTTTATAGTCTGTAATAGTTTTCAAGCCTTGCTACATCCAACGAGCGTCGGAACCGGTGTAGTACGATTCGATCTAAGTCCTGTATTGACGCTTTGCCTGTTTGATAGTTTGTTGGTGGGCATAGTGGGATTTCTTATAAGCTTCCGGGTCAGAGTCCTGCTCCTTGAAAGAGGCAGCTCTACCTTTTAGCTCAGTGCGAATGGTGCATGTAATCCATGGCTTGGGGACGACGTCATCAAGTCAATTTGGAGATGACGTCATCAATGCACTTATTGATGAAGCCAGTGACTGATATGGTGTACTCCTCAATGCCACCGGAAGAATCCCAGAGCATATTCCAATCTGTGCTAGCAAAACAGTCCTGTAGTTTAGCATCTGCTTCATCTGACTACTTTTTCTATAGCCCGAGTCACTGGTTCTTCCTGCTATAATTTTTGCTTGTAAGCAGGAATCAGGAGGATAGAATTATGGTCAGATTTGCCAAATGGACTGCACTGTCAACTATGGGACCTTATATTGACGTGTATGTGTGTGCACCTTTCCAAATCATGTCCAATCAATTGAATTTACCACAGGTGGAGTCCAAGTTGTAGAAACATCTCAAGAATGATTAATGGAGACAGGATGCGCGGCGCTCAATTTCGAGTTTCATAGCAAAGGGTCTGAACACTTATGTAAGGTATTTCTGTTTATTTTGAATACATTTCCAAAAATGTCTAAGCCTGTTCGCTTTGTCATTATGGGGTATTGTGTGTGTGGATTAATGAGGAAAACAATTTAAAAAATGTAGTGTAAGGCTGTAACATAACAAAATGAGGGGAAAAGAAAGGGTTTTGAATACTTTCCGAATGCACTGTATAAGAAAAATCAGGACACTTTTTGTGTGTGTGTTATTTATTTAACCCCTTATTTTTGCCAGTAAACTGTCTCTATAAATATACAGTACCATTTAAAAAGTTTGGACACCTACTCATTCTATGGTTTTTATTTTTACTATTTTCTACAATGTAGAATAATAGTGAAGACATCAAACAAATTAAATAACACATATGGAATCATGTATAACCAAAAAAATTGTTCAACAAATCAAAATAGATTTTAGATTCTTCAAAGTAGCCACCCTTTGCCTTGATGACAGCTTTGTATTCTCTCAACCAGCTTCACCTGGAATGCTTTTCCAACAGTCTTGAAGGCGTTCCCACATATGTTCAGCACTTGTTGGCTGCTTTTCCTTCACTCTGCGGTCCAACTCATCCCAAACCATCTCAATTGGTTTGAGGTCGGGTGATTGTGGAGGCCAGGTCATCTGATGCAGCACTCCATCACTCTCCTCCTTGGTCAAATAGCCCGTACACAGCCTGGATGTGTGTTGGGTCATAGTCCTATTGAAAAAGTACTGTTAGTCCCACAAAGAGCAAACCAGATGGGATGGCGTATCGCTGCAGAATGCTGTTTAAGTGTGCCTTGGAATTCTAAATAAATCACTGACAGTGTCACCAGCAAAGCACCATCATACCACCTCCATGTTTCACTACACATGCAGAGAGAATTCGTTCTCCTACTCTGCGTCTGACAAAGACATGGTGTTGGAATCAAAATTTTCAAATTTGGATAGGACAGATTAACACTGGTCTAATGTCCGTTGCTTGTGTTTCTTGGCCCAGGCACATTTCTTCTTATTGGGGTCCTTTAGTAGGGGATTATTTGCAGAAATGTGTATACTTCTACTCTACAGCAGAGGATAAGTCAGGCCCAGCCACTGGGGAGCCAGGCCCAGCCAATCAGAATGAGCTTTTCCCACAAAAGGCCTTTATTGCAGTCAGAAGTACTCAAAATGAGAGAAACAAGCATTTTGTCCATAGGGAAAATTCCTAGTATTTTTATTTTATTTTTTATTTCGGCTCATGAAATATGGGACGAACAATATGTGGCGTTTTATATTTTGATCAGTGTACTTCCATACATTTTTTTTCAACTGGTGCCAGGGGACGTTCAGACGAGTCTTGAGTCCTATGGGCGTCTTAGAGCAAAACAACCGACATGTTCGTGTCGGTGAGAGTCATCTTTGCACAGAGGGCAGTCCCTCCAGGATTCCGCGATTCTGTGATTGCATAATTCAACGCATATGATGCGGTAGTTCGCAATTTTGACCAATACCCACACATTTAGCGCATAAAAGGGTCCAATCAAAAGCGAGTTCGTCATTTTTACCGATTTACTGGACTGTTACCATGGCAAATGGCCCAATCCAACCACACGTCAACAGGTACATTTTTTTTTTTATGTAAAAAAAATCTCTCCTCCCTGGCCTGTCAGCATATTCGCGTGCAAAAATGTGTGATTGTTGATGGCTGACAGGCAGTATAATGAACAGAAATCAATGTCATTTGCCAACAAAAATAACAGCTGATGACCGTGCAAAACAATTTCCAAATGTTTTTGGAAACTAGAGAATGTCGACAATCAAGTCACTTCGAATCAGAAAAACATATGAGAATGTCAGAACAGTTCCCGCAGCGGCAGAGCACTATGACTGAAGTGGTAGCAGGAAAGACTGGCAAGCGCTGAAAGAATCAAGGTGAGTGGTGTTTTACTCAAACTTTTACTCCACTAACCTTGGCTTTAGTAGGGGAGTCGGCACTCTGCTCTCCCCAGTCTGTCTATGGAGAGCGCTGCTCAAAGCACTGAGTGCAATTTGTCAGCTTTGCTGTTTTAAACTCTCTAAAATGTAATACTGATCACGAAAGCACAATCTTTCTGGATTTTTTTTATTTTATAAATGGAATAGTAAATATCAACCACAATTCTCTATTTTTACATTTTTCATCTCCCTTACGACCCTTTCAGAAAAACTCTTCAAAATACTTGATTGTGATAACTTATTAGAAAGAGATTGATCAGCTTTAAATCTGTTGGATGCATCTTGTGTTGATGGCAAGCCTGATGGAGAGGTGAGTGGATTATGACAAACTGTTCAGGAAAATAACCAAAATTGAGCACTTTAGATGTTTAATTGTTTTTCTATTATGTATTCTGCTCAATATCGTCCTAAAACTGAGCACATTACTTTTATTGCTTTATATGAAATGAATGTGGGAAAAACATTGCAAAATGTATTGCAGAATTTCAGAAAAGTTTACGCAAAATCAAGCTTTTTTGGCTGCAGAAATCACACTTTGTTAAATCCTGGAGGGACAGAGGGGTCATAATAGTGTGTAGCCCATACTGTTCGGACGCTGCATACAGAAGTTGGCAGATCAGCTGTACCGACTTCAGACGAGTCCCAAATTGTGGTAGTCGTAGAGCACCCTCGTTTTCGTGAGTCATCTTTCCATAGAGGGGTTATAAACGTTTGTAGTCCAAAACTGTTTGGACGATTTTGTGAGGAGACCGATTTTTGGGATGTCTCATTGTCTGACAAAAACTGCTCTAGCTCTATCAACTTTCACCACAGATGCTGAAGTGTGACGTGTGGATCCAATGCAAAAAAAAAACATCTCTAGCTGAAACTTACAAATATTTTTACTTTTTTTATTATGCTACTTCAATTCAACCTTAAAAGGAAAAGTATTTAAACTCAAGTTGAACAAAATGGATACTAGACAGTGACAGTCCACCAATAGTCTCTAAGATGTATCCACATAAGTAATGTCTTCCTCTGTACACCAATGCATATATTCTTTCAATCAATTCATGTATTAAATATGAACTGTAGTAATAAATAAAAAGACAGCCTTCAAGCATTAGTTTGTCCGAAAACATGCTTGACTCGGTCACCTCTTGCTCAGTAACTCCTGCACAGGCAATGACCTAACATCACACTCAACCCTCTGTCACCAAATAGGCTGTACCCCCTGCAGTTTCCTTTGGCGAAACCTGTCCACCTTGTCTTTGGACGTGTTGATGCAAGCGCTGTGCTTGTTGCTCTGCAGGTGGTGCCAGTACTTGAGCAGTTCGTTGGGGTGAAATTGGTGGGAGGTTATTAGGTGGCTATACTTGCAGCTGGAGTAGGACACCCGCCAGTGGTTGAACAGGAACTCATTAGGTGGCGGCGTGGGTTCAATCCGCAGCTTGGCCAGGCAGATGCCCACGTAAACGTCCTCCAGATGCAGCCTGCGGATGCCCAGGGAGGCCTTGTAGATCTTTCCAGCCAGGTCCCCTGAGAACACATAGCCCGTTCCTGAGCAGAAAGTAGGGTACACCTCGCTGGGGTACAGCTTGGGGGACATGTACCACTTGCTATTCTTGTTCCTGTTGGGTGCATAGCCCCTCATCAGGTAGCCCGTAATGTAGTCCCGTTTGGGCTGCATCTCTGGCCGGAGCAGCTTGTGCACGAGATACTCTGTGTTGACAAACATGTCACTGTCTGTCTTCATGACATAGTTGGCGCCCGGGCAGTGCGCGGACACCCAGTGCATGCCCATCAGGGTTTTGATAGTCAGGTTGTTGTAAGTGTCCATGTAATCCTGCTGGATGATGTCACGGTGCCTCCGGCTCTCGGCCTCCAGGCTGCTCTGCTGCAGGCGGCCCACCCTGCCCTCCTTCACGCCCAGCAGGAAGAGCCGAACAAAGCCTAGGCCCGGGACCATGCTCTCATTCCCCCAGGTCTGCCGAATGGTCCCCCTGGCCTCCACCTGCTGGGCCTCCGTGGCTATCAGCAGCACCAGGAAGGGCTCTGGGTTGCCCTCCCGGCACTTGTCGGGCTCGTTGATGATGTAAGGGTATGGCTCTGAGGTCAGCAGGCCCCTTAGCCCGACTTCTCCACTCAAGCTAGCATTAGCCGCCACTGTAACCCCCTGTGGAAAGGAGTCCTGAGGGGAACTGAGGTTGGCATTTCTTTCCGGAGGCGCAGGGGGAACCAGTGCGTCCCTCCATAGAATCTGTGATGAGCTGTGATTCCCTTTTTCTTTGGTAGAGTGTAGTCCTCTTTCGGTGTAAGCCACTGGGTGCTCCCTCTGCCATGTTGGCCCCCTGAGGCCTGGCAGCCAGTCTTGATGGCCCAGGATGATCAGGAGCGAGAGGAGAGACAGTAGGCCAGCGACGTGTGTGTAGCAGTGGCGCCTCCTCCACTGCATGGTGTCTATGTGCACCACCTCACTTGGGCAGCTGTAACACACTCAGTCAAGTCAGGCGTATGCTGTGTGCGACCAAACTTTTTTTATCGTTGATAAACCAAGTAATTAGTCGAGGGCTCCTGAGGGAGCTACATCAGAGGTGGTGCATGTATTGAACCGTAACATTCAAGTCACTTTGAATTGTTGGTCAGTTGTCAAACCTGCCCATATGTTTCAACCAGGTTCATGCTCAGGGATAAAGAAGAGTCTTCAGCAGAGGCCAATGTTTTTATCTAGGAGAAAAACAACAGTGATAATGTTAGCACAAGTTAAAACCATCAAATGCTTTGTCTAGGGTGACTGAGGGATTGTAGTGATGTGATAACATACAGTGTATTGAAAGTATTCAGACACGTTGACTTTTTCCACATTTTGTTACGTTAAAGCCTTGATTAGGGGAAAAAACTATTTAATCTACACACTACCCCACAATGACAAAGCAAAAACAGTTTTTTGTAGTCATTTTTGTGAATGTATTAAAAATGTAAAACTACATTTAAAATAGCATTCAGACCCTTTATTCAGTACTTTGTTGAAGCACCTTTGGCAGCGATTACAGCCTCGAGTCTTCTTGGGTATGATGCTGCAAGTTTGGCACATTTGTATTTGGGGAGGTTCTCCCATTCTTCTCTGCAGATCCTCTCAAGCTCTGTCAGGTTGGATGGGGAGTGTTGCTGCACAGCTATTTTCAGTCTGAGGGGGCGGAGGTTCATCGTAGAGATGGTGCCAGGTTTCCTCCAGATGTGACGCTTGGCATTTAGGCCAAAGAGTTCAATCTTGGTTTCATCAGACCAGACAATCTTGTTTCTCATGGTCTGAGTCTTTAGGTGCCTTTTGACAGCCTGCTTGCAGTTTGCCAAGTGCCTTTTTACTCAGCTCTAGGAAGAGTCTTGGTGGTTCTGAACTTCTTCCTTTTTAGAATGATGGAGGCCACTGTGTTCTTTGGGACCTGCAATGCTGCAGACATTTTTTGGGACCCTTCCTCAGATCTGTGTTTCGACACAATCCTTTCTCGGAGCACTATTGACAATTCCTTTGACCTCATGGCTTGGTTTTTGCTCTGACATGCACTGTCAACTGTGGGACCTTATATAGACAAGTGTGTGCCTTTCCAAATCATGTCCAATCAATTGAATTTACCACAGGTGGACTCCAAGTTTTAGAAACATCTCAAGGATAATCAGTGGAAACAGGATGCACCTGAGCTCAATTTCGACTCTCATAGCAAAAGGTCTGGATACTTATTTAAATAAAGCATTTGTTTTACTTTTTTTAATATAAATTTGGAACAACTTTTTGCTTTGTAATTACGGGGTATCTGTGCAGGTGGAAAAAATGTATTTAATACATTTTACATTAAGGCTGTAACGTAACAAATTGGATAAGTCAAGGGGTCTAAATACTTTCTGAATGCGCTGTAACTATCATTCATCGACTAATGTTGAATTAACTGGAAAGTATATTAGCTGTTCAAAGCTTATGAGCCCTTTTAAGTGTCATTTAGAGATGTCTTGCTTAAACTGGCTAATGAGCAGCCCCTACTTTCTGCGAGTTGATGGTACAGTGGTTCCTCAACTAAAAGTTTTTAGCTCGTGTCGTGACTGTTTGTGGTAGTGTGGCGCACTGACGGAATCACGCAATCACAAAGGGGAGTTAGAACGCTGATTATGCTTTTGGTTTCTCCCTCTAAAAACCGAAATAACAAGCTGGCTTTATTTACCACAGTGTGAAAGATTAATAGTCCTTCTTTGCTAATGTGAAGGAGTCCAGTGGGGGGGGGGGGAGATGTGGCCTATATTTTCGAGACCTGAGCTACTTCATATTTATGAAATATACAAGTTTATTTAGGCAATTGAATATACACTGCTCAAAAAAATAAAGGGAACACTTAAACAACACAATGTAACTCCAAGTCAATCACACTTCTGTGAAATCAAACTGTCCACTTAGGAAGCAACACTGATTGACAATAAATTTCACATGCTGTTGTGCAAATGGAATAGACAACAGGTGGAAATTATAGGCAATTAGCAAGACACCCCCAATAAAGGAGTGGTTCTGCAGGTGGGGACCACAGACCACTTCTCAGTTCCTATGCTTCCTGGCTGATGTTTTGGTCACTTTTGAATGCTGGCGGTGCTTTCACTCTAGTTGTAGTATGAGACGGAGTCTACAACCCACACAAGTGGCTCAGGTAGTGCAGCTCATCCAGGATGGCACATCAATGCGAGCTGTGGCAAGAAGGTTTACTGTGTCTGTCAGCGTAGTGTCCAGAGCATGGAGGCGGTACCAGGAGACAGGCCAGTACATCAGGAGACGTGGAGGAGGTCGTAGGAGGGCAACAACCCAGTAGCAGGACCGCTACCTCCACCTTTGTGCAAGGAGGAGCAGGAGGAGCACTGCCAGAGCCCTGCAAAATGACCTCCAGCAGGCCACAAATGTGCATGTGTCTGCTCAAACGGTCAGAAACAGACTCCATGAGGGTGGTATGAGGGCCCGACGTCCACAGGTGGGGGTTGTGCTTACAGCCCAACACCGTGCAGGATGTTTGGCATTTGCCAGAGAACACCAAGATTGGCAAATTCGCCACTGGCGCCCTGTGCTCTTCACAGATGAAAGCAGGTTCACACTGAGCACATGTGACAGACGTGACAGAGTCTGGAGACGCCGTGGAGAACGTTCTGCTGCCTGCAACATCCTCCAGCATGACCGGTTTGGCGGTGGGTCAGTCATGGTGTGGGGTGGCATTTCTTTGGGGGGCCGCACAGCCCTCCATGTGCTCGCCAGAGGTAGCCTGACTGCCATTAGGTACCGAGATGAGATCCTCAGACCCCTTGTGAGACCATATGCTGGTGCGGTTGGCCCTGGGTTCCTCCTAATGCAAGACAATGCTAGACCTCATGTGGCTGGAGTGTGTCAGCAGTTCCTGCAAGAGGAAGGCATTGATGCTATGGACTGGCCCGCCCGTTCCCCAGACCTGAATCCAATTGAGCACATCTGGGACATCATGTCTCGCTCCATCCACCAATGCCACGTTGCACCACAGACTGTCCAGGAGTTGGCGGATGCTTTAGTCCAGGTCTGGGAGGAGATCCCTCAGGAGACCATCCGCCACCTCATCAGGAGCATGCCCAGACATTGTAGGGAGGTCATACAGGCACGTGGAGGCCACACACACTACTGAGCCTCATTTTGACTTGTTTTAAGGACATTACATTAAAGTTGGATCAGCCTGTAGTGTGGATTTCCACTTTAATTTTGAGTGACTCCAAATCCAGACCTTCATGGGTTGATAAATTGGATTTCCATTGATTCTTTTTGTTATTTTGTTGTCAGCACATTCAAGTATGTAAAGAAAAAAGTATTTAATAAGATTATTTCTTTCATTCAGATCTAGGTGTTGTTTAAGTGTTACCTTTATTTTTTTGAGCAGTATATTTGTGTAGGCTATTTTGCATCAAGCTTATTGACGAGAAAAATATCATCCAACCCATAGGGTATCTCACTGCACCCTTATATGCCATGTCTTGAAATATGCAGACAATATCTATTTTAATACTTCTGAAAGCCAAATTTCTAACTCCACCCATAACTTTTGGACTTTAACATTCCCAGAAGGCGTGGATTATTATAACCTAATGAACAGTCCATTCATAACTAGATTTCTTCACATTGCTGTGCAGGAAAAGGATGTCATCTCTGAAACCACAGAGACACTTTATCCTTTTGGAACCACACAATTACCAGGTGGACAGTAGGCCTGTTGAAGCGATAGAGGAAATCAACAAGATCCATAAGTATTCTTTCACAATAGCTGGCCTTATGTTATCTGCAGTTTTGAACTGCACTGTCCCACTCTGTGTTGGCTAACATCCACTCATCATTTATGTAATAGGCTGTAAGGCACAAGTATCCTATTTTTTTGAAAATCGTCAGTCCACATGTCAAGTGTAATTGCGCCATTGTATTTACCGAAGTTCTCTCTCAACTCTGGGAACACCCGCCAGCTGATTTTGTTGTTGCCTGATGCAGGACTCTAGTGCAATAGGAGAGCGACTGACTGGAACATTCACACCTCCATTAATTTACAAAAGGTTAGTCTAATAGATCGCCCTTGGGTGTGTGAAATCCCCCAATTTGTGGCACATTTTAGACTACTGATAAATGCTGCTGTCAGAGTTGAGTCCTATTGTAAAGTGTAGGCTAATGGCAAAAAAGTGTGAACTTGCAATGTATTTGAGGCTTAAGAACTCTGAAGTTTTACATTTTAACTCCATATCACAGACCAGATTTGACCTAACAAAAAATACATCAACCCCTACAAATATATTCATTTATTATAATTCAAATGAAATTGGCTGTAGCGAGAGAGAGAGACTGCACACTAAAGATCATCCATCAGGGAGTCGATGGCTTGAATAGTCTGGCTGGAAATGGAATCCAATGTAAAAATGTGCAACAGACCATAAAGACCAGCAGTAGATTTATTTAAGAATTATTATGTCTACTGTACCTGTTCATTTTCCTGTGCGTTCGGCGTAACACAGGCATCTGACGATTAGTGTTTGTGAATATCACTGTCCGTGACCGTAATCCCCAAGTCTAATGTTATTTTTTTAAATGTCCATGAGAGATGCAACCCGAAAAAGCATTAAAGACAAGAGTTAATGAGTACTTGAGGTCATCGAGTAAGTCTGGATTTGGTCTGTTCTCCCTTCGGGATCGGTGTCCCTTCCACGGGACAGTTGAGCTAACATAGGCTAATGCGATTAGCATGAGGTTGTAAGTAACAAAATTTACCAGGACAGAAAGCTTAAATGATTGTTAATTTAAATGCACTGTCCAATTTGCAGTAGCTATCACAGTGAAATAGTACCATGCTATTGTTTGAGGAGAGTGCAAAGTTTTTAATAAACAAAGTAGGCACATTTGGGCAGTCTTGATACATTTTTTACAGAAATGCAATGGTTCATTGGATCAGTCTAAAACTTTGCACAGACACTGCTGCTGTCTAGTGGCCAACATCTAAATTACACCTGGGCTGGAATAATACATTATGGACTTTTCTCTTGCATTTCAAAGATGGTACAAAAAAATATAAATAAACGGTTGTTTTTTTTCTTTCGTATTTTACCAGATCTATTGTGTTTTATTCTCCTCCATTCCATTAACATTTCCACAAACCTCAAAGTGTTTCCTTTCAAATGGTAACAAGAATATGCATATCCTTGCGTCAGGGTCTGAGTTACAGGCAGTTAGATTTGGGCATGTCATTTTAGGTGAAAATAGAAAAAAGGGGGCGGATCCTTAAGAGGGAACTTGATGGTATTGCAATAGCCTAATAAATTTGACATTTAACTTGAATCTTCTCTCCATTTTACCCACAGGCAAAATGACATAGTTTAGCATAGTCCCATGTAGACCATGGCACTTGCAACGCTATGGTTGTGGGTTCAATTCCTACGTGGGACAAGTATGAAGAGGGGGGAAAAAAAGAGAATGCATGCACTCACTACTATAAGTCGTGGCTGCTAAACAACTGAAATGTGAATCAATAGTTTTTTTTATTGCCAGTATAATTTAGCAGCTTTGACATGCATCATCCAAACAGCCGCTGAAGGGCAAATGAGATCTAATGCAGACGTCTCTACGATATCTTGCCAATGTGCAAACGCTCTCCATACGACATCAGCCCGATGGATCGTGTATACATCGGGCAGACGTCAGCGAGATGTGTGTATGTGCTGTCTGGGGTGATGACATGCAAGTTATGTTAAGACAGCTACAGAAAACAGGACTCTTAGTCCTACAGCTCCATGTCATTTCAATAAAAACCTTGAACCCACCTGTCCCTGAATTTACTGAAATATGTGTATTTTACACTGTAGCAGTAGGCCTATATTTAGATAAATATCATGAAAGACCGACTTACTGAGCATTTCATCTGCAAAGCGCCATGAAGGTCTGCTGCAGGGTATGCATATTAACAGTAGCCGCCAGTCTAATAAACCAATTTAGTATACACAATCACAAAGAGAACCATTATTTTGTTTAGGAAGGTCATAAAAAAAATTATACAAAGACAATTTTTCAAAAGAACAGAATGTCATGTTTTAAGAAGTATTTCTCTGTGCTATAGTAGCTGAGTCTATGGTTGCTTCATGTCAACGAAATTAACTTATGCTCTTTCAGATCGGGTATAGCAATCAAAACGTCTGGCCTGCATGGATCTCCGTAGGATTATTTGGGAAAGTAAGCAAGCAGCATGCCGCCCTCTGGTGGTTTTAAAGAGCATTAACAGCAACGACGGCTGACCGTAAAATACTAGGATGTTATGCACTAACGTGCTGTACCATACCGCAGCAGCCTGCAAGCTGTGCTGCTGTATGACAACTTTTTAAAGGAGGAACCACTATCATTCACACTAGTGTGTACAAAACATTAGGAACACTTCTTTTTAATGAGACTGACCAGGTAAATCCTATGATCCCTTATTGATGTCACCTGTTAAATCCACTTCAATCAGTGTAGATGAAGAGAAGAGTGGTTAAAGAATCATTTTCAAGCCTTGGGACAATTGAGACATGGATTGTGTATGTGTGCCATTCATAGGGTGAATGGGCAAGACACAAGATTTAACCTCTCTGGGCCAGTGGGACGCTTGCGTCCCACCCTAATCAACAGCCAGTGGAATCGCGTCGCGCTAAATGCAAAACCTCATAAATGCTATAACTTCAATTTCTCAAACATATGACTATTTTACACCGTTTTATAGATACACCTCTCCTGAATCGAACCATGTTGTCCGATTTCAAAAAGGCTTTACAGCAAAAGCAAAACATTAGATTATGTCAGCAGAGTACCCAGCCAGAAATAATCACACAGCCATTTTCAAAGCAACTAGCATGCATCACAAATACCCAAAACACAGCTAAATGCAGCACTAACCTTTGACAACCTTCATCAGATGACACTCCTAGGACATCATGTTACACAACACATGCATTTTTTTGTTCGATAAAGTTCATATTTTATATATAAAAACAGCATTTTACATCGGCGCATGACGTTCAGAAAATCTTTTGCCTCAAATGCTTCCGGTTTATTAGCGCTACAATTTACAAAATTACTATTCGAAAACATTGTTAAAATGTAATATTGTCATTCAAAGACTTATAGATTAACATGTCTTGAATGCAATCTCTTTGCCAGATTTAAAAATAACTTTACTGGGAAATCACACTTTGCAATAAATGACATGGTATGCCCAGAAAAAAAGTCTAGGCTATAAATGTTGGAGCCATCTTGGAACGATCAACCATCAAAAATACTATTGTAAATAATCCCTTACCTTTTGATTATCTTTATCAGAAAGCACTTCTAGGAATCCCAGGTCCATAACAAATGTAGTTTTGTTCAAAAAAGTTAATAATTTATGTCCCAATAGTGTTAGCGCGCTCCGAAGGCTAGTGAAAATATACCGTGTGCGTCTGACTTGTCGTCAGGAATGAGCAAAAAAAAAATATTTAAGTTCGTTCAAACATGTCAAACGTTGTATAACATAAATCTTTAGGGGCTTTTTCAACCAGGGCTTCAATAATATTCCATTGGGACGGTTGCATTGTCTTTCAAAACGTTTCGAAAAGGGAGAGTACCCATGGGCGCCGACGTCACAATGGTAATGGCCCATCCCCTGTGACCAAGATAAACAGGCTCTCTTTCAGTCTTTTTTGATAGTAGGAGACTCAAACCACTTTGTAAAGACTGGGGACATCTAGTGGAAGCCATAGGAAGTGCTAAATGATCCACAAGCCCCTGTGTGTTTCAATGGCAAATGTTTGAAGTGATATCCACACATCAGATTTCAGTTTCCTGTCAGGATTTGTCTCAGGGTTTTGCCTGCCATATGAGTTCTGTTATACTCACAGACACCATTCAAACAGTTTTAGAAACTTTAGGGTGTTTTCTATCCAAAGCCAGTAATTATATGCATATTCTAGTTACTGGGCAGGAGTAGTAACCAGATTAAATCGGGTACGTTTTTTTATCCGGCCGTGTCAATACTGCCCCCTAGCCCTAACAGGTTTTAAGTGCCTTTGGACCGGGTAGGATAGTAGGTGCCAGGCGCACCGGTTTGAGTGTGTCAAGAACTGCAATGCTGTTGGGTTTTTCACACTAAAAAGTTTCCTGTGTGAATCAAGAATGATCCACCACCCAAAGGACATACTGCCATCTTGACACAAATTATAGTCATGGGCCAGCATCCATGTGGAATGCTTTCGACACCTTTTGTTAAGTGCATGCCCCGATGAATTGAGGGCAAAAGGGGATGCAACTCAATATTAGGATGGTGTTCCTAATGTTTTGTACACAGTATGTAAAACTGTCCGAATGTGAAACTAAGTGTCTTGTCTTTGACAGAGAGAAAAGACAGTTGTAGATACACTACCGTTCAAAAGTTTGTCACTTAGAAATTCCTTTTGTTTTTTTAAATAAAATATTTTTTTGTCCGTTTTTAAAATGACAAATTGATCAGAAATACAGTGTAGACATTGTTAATGTTGTAAATGACTATTGAAGCTGGAAACGGCTGATTTTTGTTTTAATGGAATATCTACATAGGCTCATTATCAGCCACCATCACTCCTGTGTTCCAATGGCACGTTGTGTTAGCTAATCCAAGTTTATAATTTTAAAAGGCTAATTGATCATTAGAAAGCCTTTTTGCAATTATGTTAGCACAGCTAACAAAAACATAAAACTGTTTTGTTTTGATTAAAGAAGCAATAAAACTGTCCTTCTTTAGACTAGTTGAGAATCTGGAGCATCAGCATTTGTGGGTTCGATTACAGGCTCAAAATGGCCAGAAACAAAGCTCTTCCTTCTGAAACTCGTTAGTCTATTCTTGTTCTGAGAAATGAAGGCTATTCCATGCGAAAAATTGCCAAGAAACTGAAGATCTCGTACAACGCTGTGTACTACTCCCTTCACAGAACAGCGCAAACTGGCTCTAATGGTAATCCGTCTGGCCCTGCGGCCTTGTGAATGTTGACCTGTTTAAAGATCTTACATCGGCTGTGGAGAGCATGATCACACAGTCATCCGGAACAGCTGATGCTCTCATGCATGTTTCAGTGTTACTTTCCTTGAAGCAAGCATAGAAGTCATTTAGCTTGTCTGGTAGGCTCGTGTCACTGGTCAGCTCTCGGCTGTGCTTCCCTTTGTCGTCTAATAGTTTGCAAGCCCTGCCACATCTGACGAGCGTTGGAGCCAGTGTAGTACGATTTGATCTCAGTCCTGTATTGATGCTTTGCCTTTTGATAGTTCGTCGGAGGGCTTAGCGGGATTTCTTATAAGCTTTCGGGTTAGAGTCCCGCTCCTTGAAAGCGGCAGCTCTACCCTTTAGCTCATAGCGGATGTTGACGGTAATCCATGGCTTTTGGTTGGGGTATATACGTACAGTCACTGTGGGGACAACGTCATCGAGGGCACTTATTGATGAAGCCAGTGACCAATGTGGTGTACTCCTAAATGCCATCGGAAGAATTCCGGAACATATTCCAGTCTGTGCTAGCAAAACAGTCCTGTAGCTTAGCATCTGCTTCATCTGAACACCTTTTTTTTTTTTTTTAATCCCTGTTGCTTCCTCTTTGAATTTTTGCTTGTAAAGCAGGAATCAGGAGGATAGAATTATGGTCAGATTTGCCTATAGTGTGTGTGTTACCACACACGGTAATGTGAAGAAAAACATTACCTGTACCAAAGTCGGATTAGAATATAGGCCAAGGACTAGATGGGGTGTATTTTTGCTACCACTTTTAGTCTTTGGTTGTTTACTACACAACCTTACTCTTTTTAACACATGGCCTCACATGTGAATCCTTAAAGACATGGGTGGGACTAAGGCTTTAGAGGGTGTGAACAATGCTGAATGGGTGTAGACAAAAGTGCTCTCCAGTAGGTGTACTATTTTCTCAAAAGTGGGGTTACAAATGTATGAACTTTAAAAGCAGAATTACTTTCCTATTGTTCCTCAACTGCGGTGTATAATACAGTGCCTTTGGAAAGTATTCGGACCCCTTGACTTTCCACATTTTGTTATGTTAAAGCCTTATTCTAAAACGGGTTAAATAAAACAATTTCCTTATCAATCTACACAAAATACCCCATAATGACGAAGCGGAAACAGGTTTTTAGAAACAGATTATATTTACTTAGGTATTCAGACCTGTTGCTTTGAGACTCGTAAATGAGCTCAGGTGCATCCTGTTTCCATTGCTCATCCTTGATGTTTCTGCAACTTGATTGGAGTCCTCCTGTGGTAAATTCATGATTGATTGCACATGATTTGGAAAGGCGCACACACCTGTCTATATAAGGTCCCACAGTTGACAGTGCATTTCAGAGCAAAAACCAAGCCATGAGGTCGAAGAAATTGTCCATAGTGCTCTGAGACAGGATTGTTTCCAAAATAAATTCTGCAGCTTTGAAGGTCCCCAAGAACACAGCGGCCTCCATTCTTAAGTGGAAGAAGTTTGGAACCACCAAGACTCTTCCTAGAGCTGGCCGCCCGGGCCAAACTGAGCAATCGGGGGAGAGGACCCGCAGTCAGGGAGGTGACCAAGAACCCGATGGTCACTCTGACAGAGCTCTAGAGTTCCTCTGTGGAGATGGCAGAACCTTCCAGAAGGACAACTATCTCTGCAGCGCTCCACCAATTAGGCCTTAATGGTAGAGTGGCCAGACGGAAGCCACTCCTCCGTAAAAGGCACATGACAGCCGCTTGGAGTTTGCCAAAAGGTACCTAAAGACTCTCAGACCATAAGAAACAGGATTCTCTGGTCTGATGAAACAAAGGTTAAAATCCTTGGCCTAAATGCCAAGCGTCACATCTGGAGGAAAGCTGGCACCATCCCTACGGTGAAGCGTGGTGGCAGCATCATGCTGTGGGGATGTTTTTCAGGGGCAGGGACTGGGAGACTAGTCAGGATCAAGGCAAAGATGAACGGCGCAAAGTACAGAGAGATCCTTGATAACCTCAGACTGGGGCAAAGTTTCACCTTCCAACAGGACAATGACCCTAAGCACAAAGCCAAGACAACACAGGAGTGGCTTTGGGACAAGTCTCAGAATGTCCTTGGGTAACCTGCCAGAGCCCAGACTTGAACCTGATCGAACATCTGGAGAGACCTGAAAATAGCTGTGCAGCAACGCTCTACATCCAACCTGACAGAGCATGAGAGGATCTGCAGAGAAGAATGGGAGAAACTCCCCAAATACAAGTGTGCAAAGCTTGTAGCGTCACACCCAAGAAGACTCGAGGCTGTATTCACTGCCAAATGTGCTTCAACAAAGTACTGACTAAAGGGTCTGAATACAAACCAGTTTTTGCTTTGTCATTATGGGGTATTGGGTGTAGATTGATGCGGGGGGGGGACGACGACGACGACGACACGTTGAACATTTTTAGAATAAAGCTGTAAGCTAACTTAGTCAAGGGGTCTGAATACTTTCCGAAGGCACTGTATACCATTGTCTAGCTCTGAGTCTCTACTTTTATCCAATGAAAAATAAAATAACACTTTCAAATTTCGCTACGTAGGACCCAACTACTCATTTCAAGGTTTTTCTTTATTTTCTACATTGTAGAATAATAATAAAATAGATCAAAACTATGAAATAACACATGGAATCATGTAGTAACCAAAAAAAGTGTTAGACGAATAAAAATATATTTTAGGTTCTTCAAAGTAGCCACCCTTTGCTTTGAAAACAGATTTGCACACTCTTGGCATTCTCTTAACCAGCTTCATGAGGTAGTCACCTGGAATGCATTTCAATTAACAGGTGTGCCGAAAGTTAATTTGTGGAATTTCTTTCCTTAATGCGTTTCAGCCAATCAGTTGTTGTGACAATGTAGGGGTGGTATAAAGAAGATGGCCCTATTTGGTAATAGACCAAGTCCATATTACGTCAAGAACAGCTCAAATAAGCATCGAGGAACAACAGTCCATCATTACTTTAAGACATGAAGGTCAGTCAATCTGGAAAATTTCAATAACTTTGAAAGTTTCAAGTACAGTCGCAAAAACCAAGCGTTATGATTAAACTGGCTCTCATGAGGACCGCCACAGGAAAGGAGACCCAGAGTTACCTCTGCTGCAGAGGATAAGTTCATTAGAGTTAACTGCACCTCCGATTGCAGCCCAAATAAATGCTTCAGGGTTCAAGTGATACATACATTTTTCTGAGACTGTGAATCAGGCATTAATGGTCGAGTTGCTGCAAAAAAAACACTACTAAAGGACACCAATAAGAAGTGACTTGCTTGGGCCAAGAAACACGAGCAATGGACATTACACCAGTGGAAATCTGTCATTTGGTCTGAGTCTAAATTTGAGATTTTTGGTTCCAACCGGCGTCTTTGTGAGACGCAGAGTCGGTGAACAGATGATCTCCGCATGTGTGGTTCCCACCGTGAGGCATGGAGGAGGTGGTATGATGGTGCTTTGCTGGTGACACTGATTTTATTTCGAAGGCACACTTAACCAGCATGGCTACCACAGCATTCTGCAGCGATATGCCATCTCATCTGGTTTGCGCTTAGTCCCACTATAATTTGTTTTCCAACAAGACAATGACCCAACACACCTCCAGGCTGTGTAAGGGCTATTTGACCAAGAAGGAGAGTGATGGAGTGCTGCATCAGATGACCTGGCCTCCACAATCACCTGACCTCAACCCAGTTGAGATGGTTTGGGATGAGTTGGACCGCAGTGTGAAGGAAAAGCAGCCAACAAGTGCTCTGCATATCTGGCAACACCAACACTGTTGGAAAAGCATTCCAAAAAGCTTGTTGAGAGAATGCCAAGAGTGTGCAAAGCTGTCATCAAGGCAAAGGGTGGCTACTTTGAAGAATCTCAAATGTAAATATGTTTAACACTTTTGGTTACTACATAATTCCATGTGTTATTTCATAGTTTTGATGTCTTCACTATTATTCTAAAATGTAGAAAATGGTACAAATAAAGAAAAACCCTTGAATAAGTAGCTGTGTCAACTTTTGAATGGTACTGTATGTGTTACAATTTACATTAAAAGAACTATTAATAATGTCGCTTTGCATGTGAGTCATGCAAGTCTAGTAACTGGAGCCAGTTACTTTTGAGAGTTAATAAACCAAATTACTCTTTTAATGAATGACATGCCACTGGATCTATTATTATACTTGTGTTTACATGTGTATCCGTTATGAAGAGGAAACCAACATCCTGTTAGAGTAACTAATGAGCAAATTTTCTCTCTTAAATTGAGGGCTATTTGTGCCTTTCCTTGTAAGAAACCGCCCCTGTGCATGATTAAGGTTACTATCTAATATATGGGTGGACTAAATAAGTTAACTATGAGGATCTTCTCTGTCCTCAATTGCTCATTTAGACAATTGGAGGAATTCATACTTGGATAAGGTGTAAGCAAGAAGTGGGCACATTTGGAAAAGCAACCCAAGCTAACTGAAAAGGTATGTTTAATTTAGATTGCTGTGAAAGCACTGCACTGTTTTCACATTTTTGGGCAACTAGTCCCCTGGAGTGGTGTGGGTTCTCTCACATTCAACTGGATTACATGCTGCTCTCTTAAAATACCCCCTCCAGACAAAGGGTTGTTTGTGAGAGTGCACAAAAGGTGCTGAAAAGCCAAATCCCTCATGTAGGCATCCTCAGGAATGCAAAGAAACATTAAACACACACACCCCAATGTGTTCTCAGGTTCTAAACAAAAACGAGCTCTCAAAGCTATACATTCCTTCCTAACAGCCAGTACCTGTGCATCAGTGTGTACATGGCAGCTTTTACTACCAATACGCTCTTGTAAGAGCATGTGCGTATTTTTGAGCTGTAATTGAGCACACCGGACCAGAAGACATACCTGTTCCCCAGTGCAAGTCGTTTCAGGGCAGGACGGAGGGCTTGCTCCCCTCATCTCTCATCTACTAGGGCACAACAACCTACCCATGACTCTGCCCAGTGCTGCTGCCAGCTTCAATGGTTTATCTCTCTCTTCTTCCTGTCCACCACACACCTTGGCTCAGCTCCGTCTCACGGTTACCGTTTTATCGCTGCTTTTCTATCACTGTGTGTGGTGGCCCAATCACGGCGCGACTGCTTCTATGGATCCCGTTTTGGACGGTGTCGTTCCTTCTCTGCCATGTTTTTCAATGCCTCTTGCTGCGAACGCACCCACACGCGCAGAGCGATCCCTCCCTTGGTTTTAAATATGACTCATTGTCAAATTCACTCAGGCACACTGGCTCTTGGTGCCTGTGTGTGTGTGTGTGTGTGTAGAGCACCGGAGCTGCATTCTCTCCGTCCACGGTGCTCTCTCGCGTCGCTTATGTCTCTTCTGCCTCCACACGCTCCCCCTCCATCAACCTCCCTCGCTCCCCATCTCTCTTGCTGTGCTATCGCTCTGTCGCATCTGCTCTAGCTGGTGGGGGCTACTGAGGGGGGCAGGGCTGTTTTCTCTATATGGTCTGATGGATAGTTGCAGGCTTGGTGATAGTATGCTAGTGTTGTCACGATACCAGATTTTAGTGTTGCACGGTATACCGGTACCACTGTAATGTCACGGTACCAAAACGCCATGATACTTATGATACCAACATTTTAGAATACCGTAGTACCGTGTATACTACCGACTTTTTCAGTCCTACCAATCTAAAGAATCTGCTGGCGCCTGTTATAAAAGGTTTATAAAGTCAGTTTTGTTTAAATTCAGTTGAATTTAATAAGCAACAGCCACTAGTTTCTTGTATGCGCGGGTCCAATATCCACCCCACTTTCATGCGCATATCATGTGTGGCAGCTGTAATCAGCCAGCTGCATCCCCTACATGCCCTTACCTGCTTCTCTCCGTCCACTCTTCATGCGTGTCTATTCCTCTGTCAGTTTTAGAAATATATAATTTAGCCGTGATGGCGAGCGGGGATGCAGACCCAGATGAGTATTCTGTTAGATTTGTACATTTGTTACATTGGAGCAGCGCCCAAAGCGAGCAATGTATCAACATTGTATCATGTTATAACCAAGAGTACAGACTAGTCTGAGTAGACTTTGAAAGTTCAATGTCATGCAGCCTCAGCTGCAGTGTCAGCGAGGGAACATAGAGCACCACTTTGACAGGCATGCTTACAGCAAAGAAAAATGTTTTGTCTCTAGCCTAAACGGTAAAATAAATATGACCCATTTTTACTGGATGTGCCTTTTTTTTCTTTTTAATCGGGATTCACGCGCATTTTATATTTATTGGTTTGATAACAAATGTTATGTAAATATGAAAAATATTTTGGCTGGTAAAAGATCTGAGTGGCTGGTAGATTTTTATCTACCTGCCACAGTGGCTAGGGGACCAAAAAGTTAATTTTAGGCTATGGTTCGGATCATTACATTTTTTGAAATGTACTGAAGAAAAATAAAGTATCCCTTTACATTTCTCGTAGAGAGCATGGCTCTTCTGTGGCTTGTTGTGCAGGCCTATGACTGGCATTCCAGTCAGGCCAGTGTTGAGATGTAGTTAAGCAGCTTGACTTCCACAGACTATCCCAGCAAAGGTGCTGATTCACTAATCTGTCTGTGAGGCCAGTAGATCATGAATAGGAAAGAGAAGACAGTGGGAAAGCAACTAGATGAGAGGGAGATTAAGGGATGAGCTCTAGAGGGATAGACCAAAAGCCTTTGTGGGGCAGAGGCCCCATACATTGAGGTTTACTTACTTTTTGACTGGACTGGAGGACTATTGGCCTAGTATTGACTGATTTTTGAGAGTTAGGGTGACCAATGTCATTAAGAATTGGCACCAAAGAAGTACAGGCCTACATAGAAATGGTTACTTATATTTTCTACGTACTTCGAGAATCTCAAGTGAATACCCCTCGCATCCTTTCTCTTCCTCCTCATTGGATGACAGTCACACGTCCCTCCACTCTGACCTCCAATGGATTTTGGAGAGAGAGAACGTGAGGAATTTGCAATTGAAATTCTCCCTTGGACTAGATTGACAAGATTTGCATTAAACCGCCCCTCTAACTCCTCACTCCTTTATTGATGGACGATGTGCGCTATCTGGACAGCTAAATTAATCTGATAAAATATTCACAGTTCATTATTTTGACAAAACAAAACAGGCTTGCATAATTTATTGCATGAGAACTTTAATGTACCGCAATAATTAAAAAAACAGCCCATGGGCCCGGGATTTTCATTGCATTCTCTTGACTCTGCCCTGAACTATTGAATCATATCTGTCATCTACAACTCACCACTCTGTGCTGCTGCCCATGGAGTTAACTGACAAATCTGCAGGAAGCCGGCGCATTATGAGTTCTGCGTAAAATGATATGAAAACATATCTGTATAACTCTGTGTCTCCTGAACAAATTGCTCTGGTCACAGCAGTTTTCCCTACCATTGAATCTGCCACCTACCTGTGTTGGAAAATAATCTATGGGGAACACTGGGTCAACTGGTGACTCTTTATGAAGTTCTGTGGACCATGTGCCATACATCTCCAATAAAATAAGAGACTAAAGAATTATTCAACCTATTAGTAGAAATCCAACAGGAACCAATGTGTCAAAGAAACATTGCCAGTATTTCATGTAATGCTTCAGGGTGGAGTTTCCCCTAGGTTCTAATCTAGGATCAGCTTCCCTTTCCCCAATCCTAACCTGAACCATTAGGGGGAAATGCAAAACTGACCAAAGATCAGCGTCTAGGGGCAACTTCATCTGAAGCATTCCTAAATAATGTGTATGCCATTGAGGTTCTGGAAAATGGTTCCTCTTTTTTTTTCTGTACTGAGCAAATTTCAGGTCTGCTGAGTGCAAACTTGAACGTTGTGAAAATTCTGTGGAAATTTCAGCATGTGTTTACTGTAAACACTGAGGCTGTACCCGCTTTAAGTTTCAGACAGTGGTCAAATAGGCTTCTGTGGATGATCATAATGTAGGCCTACCAGAGGACCTACCATCAAAAACAAAATGCATCCCATAACATTTGAACATGGAAATGGCTGTTCTATCATGCAGCCTACAATAGCAGCCAATGTTTGGTGTAAAATGTAGGCCTACGGAATGTACATTTGGGAAAAAAACATGCAGGGCTTTACATTAACCTGTTTATCCACTTGTCCTTCAGACAAGGTGACTGAAAATGTTTGATGCAAGAAACCACTTTACAAAATAAAATGCATTATTATTCCCATACCATTATTACAGCGAATCAGATCAATTATGCTACCCTCTACCGTATTGGCTACGTAGATTAGTCAAGCTTGTCTCAAAATACAACAGTCCTACGTGTCAATGCAATAGAATCTGACTCCGATGCGTTCTGCCTACAACAAAATCACTTGCATAGTTTTGCATACTAAAAAGTCTTGCATACTTTGTTTTGGTTCGGTATGTTGCATTGAAAGTTGCTAATGTTGATTTGATCACAATTCCCACCGTAAAGGGAAGCATTGATAGTGTTAACTAAGGGGGGGGGGGGGGGGTTGAGTGAAGTTCAATTGCGGGCTTATTTCTAATGCGCGCAGCTTAGTGATACAATCACTGGTTTGAGTCCCAGGCTCTGGCCGGATCGACAGTATTGAGAGCTCTGACAGTATCGACACTTAGAAACAACCCCCTGTATATGTAGATGTTTCTACAGCTCTTTGAAGCCGAGCTCTGGGACTGTCATTAAGATGATGAATTATCACTAGACCTTAGAGGGTATGACCCTTGATACACTCCCATCAGACTAGACGCACACAAGGGTAATCAGCCTGAGGGAGGAGGGAGCAACAGTCATCATACACAACACTGAGGCTCTTGATAAGGACAATATATACAATGCAATCGGAAAGTATTCAGATCCCTTCTCTTGTACGTACAGCCTTATTCTAAGTCTACACACAATAACCCATGATGACAAAGCGAAAACAGGTTTTAGAAATGTTTGCAAATTTAAAAATGATAAACCGATCTTATTTGCGTACGTATTTAAACCCTTTGCTATGAGACTTGAAATT
Source organism: Salmo trutta (assembly GCF_901001165.1). Taxonomy (NCBI): domain Eukaryota; kingdom Metazoa; phylum Chordata; class Actinopteri; order Salmoniformes; family Salmonidae; genus Salmo; species Salmo trutta. Next base: position 10,201,754 of record NC_042977.1, read on the forward strand.
GAGCTCGGGTGCATCCTGTTTCCATTGATCATAATTGGAGTCCACCTATGGGAAATTTAAATTGATTAAACATGATTTGGAAAGGCACACAGCTGTCTATATAATGTCCAACAATTGACCGTGCATGTCAGAGCAAAAACCAAGCCATGAGGTCGAAGGGATTGTCCGTAGAGCTCCAAGACAGGATTTTGTTGAGGCACAGATCTGGGGAAGGGTACCAAAACATTTCTGCAGCATTGAAGGTCCCCAAGAACACAGTGGCCTCCATCATTCTTAAATGGAAGAAGTTGGGAACCACCAAGACTCTTCCTAGAGTTGACCGCTCGGCCAAACTAAGCAATCGGGAGAAGAGCCTTGGTCAGGGAGGTCACCAAGAACCCGATGGTCACTGACAGAGTTCCTCTGTGGAGATGGGAGAACCTTCCAGAAGGACAACCATCTCTGCAGCACTCTACCAATCAGGCCTTTATGGTAGGGTGGCCAGACGGAAGCCTCTCCTCAGTAAAAGGCACACGACGGCTCGCTTGGAGTTTGCCAAAGGCACCTGAAGGACTCTCAGACCATGACAAACAAGATTCTCTAGTCTGATTGAACTCTTTGGCCTGAATGCCAAGCATCACGTCTGGAAGAAACCTGGCACCATCCCTACAGTGAAGCATGGTGGTGGTGGCAGCATCATGCTGTGGGGATGTTTTTCAGCGGCAGAGACTGGGAGACTAGTCAGGATCAAGGGAAAGATGAACAGAGCAAAGTACAGAGAGATCCTTGATGAAAACCGCCCCAGTAGGAGGTCCTGAGCGCTCTGAAGCAGAAGGTTTACCTTCCAACAGGACAACGACCCTAAGCACACAGCCAAGACAACGCAGGAGTGGCTTCGGGACAAGTTTCTAAATGTCCTTGAGTGGCCCAGCCAGAGCCTGAACTTGAACCCGATCGAACATCTCTGGAGAGACCTGAAAATAGCTGTGCAGTGACGCTCCCCATCCAACCTGACAGAGCTTGAGAGGATCTGCAGAGAAGAATGGGAGAAACTCCCCAAATACAGGTGTGCCAAGCTTGTAGTGTCAAATATGTTATAGACGAGTCTGAGTTGGATGGAACTCGCCTACCCTATGCCAATATGTAGGGTTGGCTTTTCATTCATCAGGCTGTAGGTTGACCGTTGTGTTTTTGTTTGTGTTTCAGGAGGGAGCGTCCGCCAGGAAGGCCCAGACACCAGCCCTGCAGCCCGTCCCCAGACCAGGTCTGTATCTGTCACTACCAAAGCAGATGACATGAAAACATTGTGTAAAAGTAGGCCTTTTGTAGAGACAGCTTTCCAAGTCATTCAAAACCCCTGTATCAGCAGTCACCACCAACCCTGGCCCAAAAAGTACCTTTTAGAGCTGGGTTGGAATAAAACCCTGCACGCCACGTCACGTTGAACCCCTAATGCGGTGTGCATGGTTTCATTACAGAACAGTACTCAAATACCTGATTCAAGACCTTTATTGGTTGAATCTCGTGTGTTCGTAATGGGCAGGCCTGCAGACCCTGTTACTCTCAAGGACTGGAATTAGTGGTTGACTCAGTACAGTCATGGCCAAAAGTTTTGAGAATGACACAAATATATTCATTTTCACAAGTCCGCTGCCTCAGTTTGTATGATGGCAATTTGCATATACTCCAGAATGTTATGAAGATTGATCAGATGAATTGCAATTAATTGCAAAGTCCCTCTTTGCCATGCAAATGAACTGAACCCGCTAATGAACTGAATCCCCCAAAAACATTTCCACTGCATTTCAGCCCTGCCACAAAAGGACCAGCTGACATCATGTCAGTGATTCTCTCGTTAACACAGGTGTAAGTGTTCACGAGGACAAGGCTGGAGATCACTCTGTCATGTTGATTGAGTTCGAATAACAGACTGGAAGTTTCAAAAGGAGGGTGGTGCTTGGAATCATTGTTCTTCCTCTGTTAACCATGGTTACCTGCAAGGAAACACGTGCCGTCATCATTGCTTTGCACAAAAAGGGCTTCACAGGCAAGGATATTCCTGCCAGTAAGATTGCACCTAAATCAACCATTTATCACATCAAGAACTTCAAGGAGAGCAGTTCAATTGTTGTGAAGAAGGCTTCAGGGCGCCCAAGAAAGTCCAGCAAGTGCCAGGACCATCTCCTAAAGTTGATTCAGCTGCGGGATCGGGGCACCACCAGTACAGAGCTTGCTCAGGAATGGCAGCAGGCAGGTGTGAGTGCATCTGCACGCACAGTGAGTCGAAGACTTTTGGAGGATGGCCTGGTGTCAAGAAGGGCAGCAAAGAAGCCACTTCTCTCCAGGAAAAACATCAGGGACAGACTGATATTCTGCAAAAGGTACAGGGATTGGACTGCTGAGGACTGGGGTAAAGTAATTTTCTCTGAATCCCCGTTCCGATTGTTTGGGTCATCCAGAAAAAAAGCTTGTCAGAAGAAAAGGTTAGCGCTACCATCATTCCTGTGTCATGCCAACAGTAAAGCATCCTGAGACCATTCATGTGTGGGGTTGCTTCTCAGCCAAGGGAGTGGGCTCACTCACAATTTTGCCTAAGAACACAGCGATGAATAACACTTTCCATGGGCAGAAAACTCCCCAGACCTTAATCCCATTGAGAACTTGTGGTCAATTCTCAAGAGGTGGGTGGACAAACAAAAACCCACAAATTCTGACAAACTACAAGCATTGATTATACAAGAATGGGCTGCCATCAGTCAGGATGTGGCCCAGAAGTTAATTGACATGCCAAGGCGGATTGCAGAGGTCTTGGAAAAAGAAGGATCAACACTGAAAATATTGACTCTTTGCATCAACTTCATGTAATTGTCAATAAAAGCCTTTGACACTTATGAAATGCTTGTAATTATACTTCAGTATTCGATAGTAACATCTGACAAAAATATCTAAAGACACTGAGGCAGCAGACTTTGTGAAAATTAATATATTTGTCATTCTCAAAACTTTTGGCCACGACTGTACATGTAGACAGCTTTCTATGTACTACTTCAACATGTTCCTGCCGTTTGAAACACTTTCTAAGTCTTTCTCGGGACAACTGATGTTGCTTCAAGGTTGTGACCTTCGCCAAACGTAAGGGATGTAAAGATTCAGCATCCGTCCCGATAAGCATCCGTCCTGGGTGCCCAAACCGATCCAAATTAAGCATGCATCAGTGATGGGGAATAAAATTTACACCTGCCAAATGCGGGTCAATTTAGGTATTGGCGAGTAAGAATGCCTATTTCGCCAGCCACGTTGGCGGGTGGTCAATTTGCAAGGCTCTACAGTGCGAGCATTACATTTGTGAATAAAAATAGTCAAAAGTCAAGTATGAACACGTGAGTTAGGGTTAGAAAAATGCTGCAGTATCTCTTTACAAATGATTTCTGTGGTTTTGTTTCATAGCAGCTAATTGCACAAAGAAATACGAATCCTATATCCCACCTCACGCAGCAACACTGCCTGGTAGGGGAGCTGTGTGCAGTAAGTGAAGTTCATTCATAGATAATTTTTTTGGAGGCATAAATTTAGTGTTATTTACTTGAATATCTACAAAGTGAGCCACTATACCATATTACTTCTTAATAATAGATTTCTTGTTTTACACTGAACAACAATTTTGAAACAATTTAAAAGATTTTACTGAGTTCCAATTCATATTACAGTTACGTTATAGCCTTATTCTAAAATGGATGAAATCGTTTTTTTCCTAATAAATACACACACTACCCCATAATGACAAAGCAAAAACATGTTTTTAGAAATGTTTGCAAATGTATTAATAAAAGAACTTGCATCACATTTACACAAGTATCTAGACCCTTTAATCAGTACTTTGTTGAAGCCCCTTTGGCAGCAATAACAGCCTAGAGTCTTCTTAGGTATGAAGCTACAAGCTTGTATTTGGGGAGTTTCTCCCATTCTTCTCTGTAGATCCTCTCAAGCTATGTCAGGTTGGATGGGGAGCGTCGCTGCACAGCTATTTTCAGGTCTCCAGAGATTTTTGATCGGGCTCTGGCTCAAGGACTTTCAGGGACTTGTCCCGAAGCCATTCCTGCGTTGTCTTGGCTGTGTGCTTCGCCCCAGCTCTGGAGCAGGTTATCAAGGCTCTCTCTGTACTTTGCTCCATTCATCTTTGCCTCGATCCTGACTAGTCGCCCAGTCCCTGCCGTTGAATAACATCCACAGCATGACGCTGCCACCACCATGCTTCACCGACGGGATGGTTCCAGGTTTCCTCCACATGTGACACTTGGCATTCAGGCCAAAGAGTTCAATCTTGGTTATCAGACCAGATAATCTTCTGTCATGGTCTGCAAGTCCTTTAGGTGCCTTTTGGCAAACTCCAAGCGAGCTGTCATGTGCCTTTTACTGAGGAGAGGCTTCCGTCTGGCCACCCTACCATAAAGGCATGATTGGTGGAGTGCTGCAGAGATGGTTGTCCTTCAGGTAGGTTCTCTCATCTCCACAGAGGAACTGGAGCTCTGCCAGAGTGACCATCGGGTTCTTGGTCACCTACCTGACCAAGGCCCTTCTCCCCCGATTGTTCAGTTTGGCCAGGCGGCCAGCTCTAGGAAGAGTCTTGATGGTTCCAAACTTCTACTTAAAAATGGAGGCCACTGTGTTCTTGGGGATCTTCAATGCTCCAGAAATTGTTGGTACCCTTCCCCAGATCTGTGCCTCGACACAATCCTGTTTCGGAGCTCTACGGACAATTCCTTTGACCTCATGGCTTGGTTTTTGCTCTGACATGCACTGTGGGACCTTTATATAGACAGGTGTGTGCCTTTCCAGATCATGTTTAATCAATTGAATTTACTACAGGCTCCTACAACTTGATTGGAGCCAACATCTCAAGTATGATCATTTGAAACAGGGTGCACATGAGCTCAATTTTGCGTCTCATAGCTAAGGGTCTGAATACTTATTTACATAAGGTATCTGTTTTTAAACACATTTGCGGAAATTTCTAAACTGTTTTCGGGTATTGGGTATTGTGTGTAGATTTTTTTTTTTTACTAAATCCATTTTAGAACAAGGCTGTAATGTAATAAAATGTGGAAAGAGTCAAGGGGTCTGAATACTTTGACCACCATTTGCCTCATGCAGCGCGACACATCTCCTTCGCATAGAGTTGATCAGGCTGTTGCTTGTGGAATGTGGTCCCATTTCTCTTCAATGTCTGTGCAAAGTTGCTGGATATTGGCGGGAACTAGAACACATTGATCCAGAGTGTCCCAAATATGCTCAATGGGAGACATGTCGGAGTATGCAGGCCATGGAAGAACTTGCACATTTTCGGCTTTCAGAAAATGCGACATGGGGCCGTGCTTTATAATGCTGAAACATAAGGAAATGGCAGCTCGATGAAGTGCACGACAATTGGCCTCAGGATCTCGTCACGGTATCTCTGTGCATTCAAATTGCCATCGATAAAATGCAATTGTGTATGTTGTCCGTAGCTTATGCCAGCCCATACTATAACCCCACCGCCACCATGAGGCACTCTGTTCACAACATTGATAACAGAAAACCACTCGCTCACACAACACCATCTGCCTGGTGGACTTCCTGAAGTCAGCATGCCAATTGCACACTCCCTCAAAACTTGAGACATATTTGTGGCGTTGTGACAGAACTTTGCATTTTAGTGGCCTTCTATTGTCCCCAGCACAAGGTGCACCTTTGTAATGATCATGCTGTTTAATCAGCTTCTTAATATGCAACACCTGTCAGATGGATGAATTATCTTGACAAAGGATAAATGCTCACTAACAGGGATGTAAACAAAGTTTTAGAGAAACAAGTTTTTTTTGTGCATATGGAACATTTCTGGTATCTTATTTCAGCTCATGAAATTTGGGACCAGCACATTACATGTTGCGTTTTATGTTTTTGTTGAAAAAATCTGAGCGGCTGGTAGATTTTTCTTTATCTACCTGCAACAGTGGCTGGTAGACCAAAAAAAGTAAATGTTTCTCTATGCGTTGGAATACTTGGGAACAGATTTCCAAAATGTTAATCACTTGGCGCTGATTTCTTGATTCTCAGTCTTATGTCCAACAATTTAAAAAAGTATATGCTAAAAATTTGTGGGTGCAAATAGTTGGGGATTCCTGGTCTAAACTAGAGATGCACGATATATCGGTGAACATTTCGGAATTAGCTAAAAATGCCAACATCGGTATCGGACGATATCTAGTTTAACGGCGATGTTAAAAAAACGATGTCAAAGCTAACGTGCATACCTATATAACGTGGGTACGCCACGTAAAATTTGGCGCTACACGTGCAACACAGCATTCCTAACCTAGCCCACACAATGTCTGCTGTGTGGATCAAGCAGTCATTTGAAAGGGTAAGAAAATTTCAGCGAGACAACTCAAATGCCAATGGAATTCATTGCCCTTGACAATCAACCGTTCTCTGTCGTGGGTGATGTTGGCTTTTGCCGACTGGTCGAGCACCAGTACACACTACCAAGTGCGCTATTTTTCAGATGTTGCCCTACCGGAGTTAAACAGTAATAGCGTCACTATTAGCTTCACGACATACATGCTATGGATCGCCGTTTGGGTCATTGCGTGTCAAAAAAGATACAGTAGCACTGTCAAAGCGGTGCAAACACTAGCCACGAACGATGTGTTTTACAATACCGTGTTAGTAATAAAGCATTGTTTGTTTGACTGCAACTTCTGGGGTAGCTAGCTTTAGCTTGGTACCAAGCTAGCACTAATACAACCAGCCTGAAACTGCAGTCATTTTCATTATTCTTAGCAATGATTTAGGAATCCTTGTGAGTAAGTATTAGCTAGGTTGCCACTTGTTGTTCGCCTATTGAAAGTCAGTTCATGAAAATAAATGGCTAGCCAGCTACTTAAGCCTGTTGACCAAAGCTAACGTTATCCAGCTACCTTCGTCTGGCTAGTGAGGCTCGACCGGACCGGGTTATGTGTTGTGAAGCTAGCTACTGTTGGGCTTCTTTTCTTGGGCTTCTATTTAATGAATACTCAAAATGTGCACTTATAAATCATATCAATTTTAATCAAAATACAGCTGTAGACTGAAGTCAAAGATCAAACATACAACTGATGTCTCTCCTGAGTTCTGCAAAATAGGAAAAGTCCAAGTTGCTTTTATTATGCTTGCAGTCAACCCATATTGATGTAACTGCCAACATCACCACCTACTCGTGAGACCAAGCCCATGCATACACAGTTATACAAACTTGAAGGGCCCAGCAGTAATTATACAAAAAAAAGGGCCCAGCAGTAATTTTCCACTCCCCCAGTTGCTTTATAGTGGTATGTCTGACTTGTTTCTCATCTCTTTCGCTCCCCTGCAGGGTTCTGTCTATGAATCTCTTTATGCCTTGAGGTGCATTCTCACGACACCCTGTTATGACTGCAATAATTCAAAGCTGAATTATATTAATTTGCTAAATGCCATGCTAATTTCTAAAGATTAATTTTGACAGTAGTAGCTCAACAACATTTGATCTGCAAAAATGACAAGTTAATCAGTGGGTGTTGGCGGTTTCAGATAAGTGGGGGGAATAAAAGTATAAATTGCCCCTACCCCTAATTCCTACACACACACTCGACTTCGAGAAGTCATCCCATCAGCAGCAGATGGTAATAAACCAAATCGCATGAATTCGTTCCCCAAAACAAATCACACTAACACATATCGTATCAGAGGCTATGGATCTAGATGCGTATATTGAATTGTTCATGAAAGGAGAGCTGCCAAACGTCAACGTTATAAACGTCCTGTCAATTCTGTGATCGGCATCCTACACGGAACGCGGTCAGACAAGTATTTAGCAGCTGCCATGAAGCGTCCGTCATTGTTCCTACACAAGGCATTTATCTTGGAAATGAAAAGAACATGAGGTCCAGAGCTGAAGGTCAGCCCTTCCCCGCTCTTTGTGCAGCGTGATGAATCACATGTCTGTTTTGCTATACCCTTCTGACATTCGGCATCTCTATGGCTGTGTAGAGAAGTCACATTCTCTGTGTGTGTGTTTAGGGGCGTGTTTTTGTGTGACACGCACTATATAGACAAAAGTATGTGGGCACGCCTTCAAATTTGTGGATTTGTTGCTGGCAAGTGTATATAAAATCGAGTACAGTCTGCAATCTCCATAGACAAACATTGGCAGTAGAATGGCCTTACTGAAGAGCTCAGTGACTTTCAACGTGGCACCGTCATAGGATGCCACCTCTCCAACAAATCAGTTTGTCAAATGTCTGCCCTGGTCAACTAAGTGCTGTTGTTGCTTCTAGACATTTCCACTTCACAATAACTGCTCAGCTGCGACGTGGTAGGCCACACAAGCTCACAGAACTGGACCGGTGAGTGCTGAAGCGCGCAGTACGTAAAAATTCTGTCCTCGGTTTCAACACTCACTACCGAGTTCCAAACTGCCTCTGGAAGGAGCTTCATGAAATGGGTTGCTATGGCCAAGCAGCCACACACAAGCCTAAGATCATCATGCGAAATGCCAACCGTCGGCTAGAGTGGTGTAAAGCTCGCCCTGGAGCAGTAGAAACGTTTTTTTTTTGGAGTGCTGAATCACGCTTCACCATATGGCAGGCCGACGGACAAATCTGTGTTTTGAGGATGCTGGGAGAACGGTACCTGCCCCAATGCATACTACCAACTGTAAAGTTTGGTGGAGAAGGAATAATGGTCTGGGGCTGTTTTTCATGCTTTGGGCTAGGCCCCATAGTTCCAGTGAAGGGGAAATCTTAATGCTACAACATACCATGGCATTCCAAACGATTCTGTGCTTCCAACTTGATTGCAACAGTTTGGGGAAGGTCCTTTCCTGTTTCAGCATGACAATGCCCCTGTGCATGTAGTGTGCGTCAACGTTGTGAGCGATAGTGAAAGAGCGAATCTCCTTTTGGGCTGACTAGCACGTCCCCCAGTTAGAGGTGAATAAGGCAACCTCAAAGTTACACAGACAAGGGTACTTTGACACACACACAGATGAAATATACATGGAAAGGTAGTGGTTCTGAAACAAAAGAAACCGAGGTAATGAATGCACTGTACACAATACAGTAACTGATAGCACAAGTAGAGCAACAAGGCTATTAACAAAGGAAGGACTGATTGAACCTTGATATGCTACCTGCACATACAGGTATTACTAAACAGCTATACACAAAGGCATCATACACCAATGGTAACAGCTAACTACGAAGAACAATATACAAATGTCACAACTCACTTTGTGCACGCACACCATCCCACAAGTCCAGAGATATGAGTCCAGCTGTTGCTCTGTGACTGCTTGAAAGAGGCAAGAGGGGGAGTCGGGAATTGCCTGTGATTGGCTGAGCCCACGTTGTGATAAGGCCCCAGGCAACCATGACCCCTAGCAACCAATCTGTTTGGCTAGGGCCAGGGGTGTGAAGGCCAGAGGTGCGACCCATAGCCTAGCCTGCTAAGCTCCTGAGGGGGAGGGGAGCCTACTGCAAGAGTTAGAAAGTTGCAGAGTTTGTATCCCTGAGAGAAGGCTGCGAGATGGTGTGCTAAGAGTCTCCGGCAGGGATTTCATAACAGATAGCCTGACAGGCAGAATGTTATACATTTCCACTACTCTGCTTGTGTAGATTAATAGATGAGCTTGGTTTGATAAACTAGCAGACATCACAAATGCTGGCCTGGAGAAGTGAACACTGAAACTCCACTTTTTTTTTTAAATGTGTTTTTAATTTGGCTAGTCAGTTAAGATCAAATTCTTATTTACAATGATGGGCCTACCCCGGCCAAACCCTAACCCGGACGACGCTGGGCCAATGGTGCGCCACCCTATGGGACTCCCAATCACGGCCGGTTGTGATACAGCCTGGAATCAAACCAGGGTCTGTAGTGACGCCTATAGCACTGAGATGCAGTGCCTTAGACCGCTGCGCCACTCGGGAGTTTAAAGCAGTGTTCATTTTGGCATCTTTTTTAGTTAGTTTTAGTCTTAGTCACATTTTAGTCATTTCATCCTTTAGTTTATCAGTCGACAAACTCTGGACAATTTTAGTCTAGTTTTAGTCACAGCCATTTTAGTCACGTTGTCAGTGCTTTTTTTTCTATTAAATAATGAGTATTTAGGCTACCTCTAACTTCCATCGTACACATTCAGATAGCCTTGTTCAACTAGGCCTACTATCCCCTCGTATACCTTGGCTGGCAACATTGATATTGTGGCAGATTGTAACCAATGCCAGCCATAATTAACCATATTGGCTATAAAGCCTTGGCTACAGGTTAAACAATTTACAGCTCTGCTTTTCTCCCCATCATAACCATCAAGGGGGTAAATTGGTGGTTTATTTGAAAAGGGGGGAAATTGAGCTTTCCAAAAAATGCCAGAAGTATTACTGTACTCATAATATTCATCAAATAGCATTTTTTCCATTAGGAAATAAGCAACCGCAACTCATTTACGGACCGCGGTGAGTGAGAGAAAAATTACAAGATTATGTTTAAAACTGTTTATGCATCAAATATCTATGATGAGTACTCTCTCATCTGTGTCTGTGGGACTGAGTTGGGCCTCTGGGGCTTGAGCTGACAATTTACCTACAGCTGGCATTCCATAGATGTGATGTGTGTGACCCAAGATAGACAGAGCCTGGTCAGAGTAGAACAATCCCTTATTGTGTCCAATCATTCTTGCATCTGGGAAACGGCACCGGGTGCAGGTGACCACAGGATGAACCCAGGATGGTGCCCCCGATCTGCATGGAGGGGTGGAAGCAGCCATGACTAAGCATTTTTGGGTCTCCTATATAAGATCTGTTTTTTTATTAAAGGTTAAGCTCTTGGCAAAACACCTTTTAGAGTGTGTGGCTGACCAACTGCATTATTGTAATAATGAATCAATATTAAATAAAGGTGATTGTTTGAAGAAATGAGTCTCTCAGTATACATCCATTTCCACGACAGGTGCAAGAGCAGCAGCACAGTTGAATGAATAACAGTGCATATGGGAAACTAGAGCTTCTGATGTGATCAAAACAAAAATAGCCTACATGAAAAGGAGAGCGTAAACATTGTTTTTAGGTTAGTTACAAGTCAAGTGTTCTGGCTTCGCATCAGTTCAAAAGATTGACGAGTGACTAAAGTGACTGCCTGGGAGCTGTGTGGGAGAGCCGGGCAGATCAGCTCAATCAGACCGTGCAACTGAAAGATGTCAATTCTGCCAATGAGAGGATTGCATTAAATATTCTGCATGCATGTATGCTTAGGATTGGACAAAACGGGTAAAAAAAAGCTGCTTCATGTCAAATGAAATGCGCATTAGTCTCACGTGGAATTCTCATGTCACATTTTCGTTGACTAAAATGAAAATTCATTAATAATAGTTATCGTTTTCTCCAGGGCATCTCATCGTCATAGCTTTAGTCAGGGGGGAAAAAGGTTCACAAGTATTTTCTCAGTTATTGTTGATGAAATTAACACTGGTTTAAAGGGACATTACTTTTTCTGGTCTGAACTTGGACATGATTTTATTTGACTGTAGTCTAATATCAAGATGAGTCCACATACCACACCATTGATTGTGTAGACCCAGCTGCCAAAAAAGATAAGCACAGCAAATCTGGAAGTTACATGGCGCTTACCTTTTCCATTCATTTTGGATTGTGGGATATAGCTGCATCTTTAAAAATGGCCTGGTTTGTGGACTCCGATGACCACTTGAGTTATAATATCTGACACATTTCGATTTGAGTGTTATGTCTATTTAATGACACCACGTTTTTCTTCCCTTTGATTTGTGAACCCCACATTTCAATGTCTTTCCCTTTTGCTTATTCTTTGTTTTTGCATTAATGCAACACGGTGTGTCAAGTAAGCTATTAATAATCGAGGTAGGATCAATGCTGTTTTGTGTCCTTGATGGAAAAACGGTTGAAAAGAGATGTGAGCGTTAAAAAGATAACAGCAAATCTATTTTTGGAAGTCTCACTAGGCCTGTAACGTACTGTAGCTCGCAGGGCTCTTCATATCACACACATTGCTCTGTTAGATGAGATCTGGGTAGGAGTGCTCATATAGGATCAGATTTGCCTTTTAGATTATAATGAATAAGATTACATTGATGGGGGTGACCTGATCTCGGATCAGAACTTTCGGGACAGAGATGCTTTGTGGATATGTGTTTTAACTACAAAAAAAATTGGCGCTTTGCTTCTGTGAAATATACAAATCATACCAAGAGTAGCTGCTCCACTACTCATTGGATCCAATGGCTAAAGCTCGTCTCGGAACCAGACAAACTTGACATCGTTACAGCTGTGCATGTCTGAGGTAAACTAACTCCTTGAAGGGTTTTTTAAATTTGATCAGAAAATGAGTGCATTAGCTTTACCTGGTTTATGCCTGTCCGTTTCACTTAATTCAGGACACAAGCCAGAGCTGTCATTTCCTCTGTTCATCGTCTTATCTGTTGTCAAATTTTATAATTTTTGCAGCACATGGCTAATAATGGGATATCGGTTCTTTCTGTCACTGATTCTTTTTTTTTCTCCTCCAGTTTCCCAAGCCAGACCCCCACCAAATCAAAAGAAGGGTATGTACTGCTACGTGTGTGTGTGTGTGTGTGTGTGTGTGTGTGTGTGCGTGTGTGTGTGTGCGCGTGTTATTGATGAATGTTGATAAATGGTAATAGATGAACTAAAACATATACATTGTGTTTGTTTCATTAAAGGTTCTCGGACCCCCATCGTCATCATCCCAGCGGCCACCACATCCCTCATCACCATGCTCAATGCCAAGGATCTACTGCAGGACCTCAAGTAAGTAGAATGTGTCTGCGCCAGGATTTCTTTTAGGAAAATGTGGCGTCTGACAACATGACCGGGAAGATTTGAATTTATCGGGTCATTTCTGAAATTTACCGGGCCCATATGGATGCATAACTCATTAGGGCATCCACCCATGGTGCTCAGAATGACATAAATCAAATTTCGATTATGTTCATGTATCTTAACAGAACTTGCAACTAATGTAATGAAGCAGCCAATACATTTTGCCAACACCATTGTAAACAGCGCACCTGATAGCAGTTCTATATGTGACAGAGATGCAAATCTATGTTAGAAACTTAGAGGGCGGATCTAAAGATGCAACAACTAGGATGTGTTGCTAATATGACTAGGATTGTGCCTTTGGCTTCTGGACAAAGAAAGTTCATCTGAAAATCAATAGAACAGGAGAGAAATGGCATAGCGGTGGGTCCAATAGGGAAGTGGAAATACATTTGCTGAAATTATATAATTGCTCCTGTCTATACAGAAATAAATAAAATAATTCAAAAATACTTCACCAGAAAGCATGACTTGGCCACAGAGGAGTCGTGGATCATTAGCTTAATTTTTTGGTTGCTGTGGATTGTTTCAAACTATGCTTATTTGGGAAGCCCGCAATTTGGGCAGCATGCCTAGCTGATTATTGAGTTGTCAAAGCTTCTAAAATGTGTGATGATAATGTGTCTTGAATATAATTTCATATGTTGAGACTAGAAGGGGATTGGTGTGTGGTGGAGATTCAGGCGAGTCTGTCTCCAGAATGGATCAGCTGTCACCTGCCAGTTCTTGCGCATCCATTGTTTCATTTTATAATGCCCTTTTTTGTTTTGTTTTTATCAATTAATCCACATCATTTGATTACATTCATTTAATTTATCGTTCTCGGAGTGGAAACGATTGCAGATTTCACAACCTGCTACACTTGTGAGAAACAAGTTTTGGTTTATTTCATAAACTAACAAATCTCATAAATTATGTTTTTTTTTCATTGTCTTTTGTTTGGAGTGCTCCATGTGAGCAATGAGCATTTGTATGGTTTCTCTGTCCTGATGGCGCACGCATAGAAGTACCTGGGCTGCTGCGCAGAAGTGTAGGGAAGTATTTCTTTAACATCCATTGCAAATAATAATATACACTGCTCAAAAAAATAAAGGGAACGCTTAAACAACACAATGTAACACCCCCAATAAAGGAGTGGTTCTGCAGGTGGTGACCACAGACCACTTCTCAGTTCCTATGCTTCCTGGCTGATGTTTTGGTCACTTTTGAATGCTGGCGGTGCTTTCACTCTAGTGGTAGCATGAGACGGAGTTTACAACCCACACAAGTGGCTCAGGTAGTGCAGCTCATCCAGGATGGCACATCAATGTGAGCTGTGGCAAGAAGGTTTGCTGTGTCTGTCAGCGTAGTGTCCAGAGCATGGAGGCGCTACCAGGAGACAGGCCAGTACATCAGGAGACGTGGAGGAGGCCATAGGAGGGCAACAACCCAGCAGCAGGACCGCTACCTCCGCCTTTCTGCAAGGAGGAGCAGGAGGAGCACTGCCAGAGCCCTGCAAAATGACCTCCAGCAGGCCACAAATGTGCATGTGTCTGCTCAAACGGTCAGAAACAGACTCCATGAGGGTGGTATAAGGGCCCAACGTCCACAGGTGGGGGTTGTGCTTACAGCCCAACACCGTGCAGGACTTTTGGCATTTGCCAGAGAACACCAAGATTGGCAAATTCGCCACTGGCGCCCTGTGCTCTTCACAGATGAAGCCGGTTCACACTGAGCACATGTGACAGAGTCTGGAGACGCCGTGGAGAACGTTCTGCTGCCTGCCACATCCTCCAGCATGACCGGTTAGGGGGTGGGTAAGGTAAGTCATGGTGTGGGGTGGAATTTCTTTGGGGGGCCGCATAGCCCTCCATGTGCTCGCTAGAGGTAGCCTGACTGCCATTAGGTACCGAGATGAGATCCTCAGACCCCTTGTGAGACCATATGCTGGTGCGGTTGGTCCTGGGTTCCTCCTAATGCAAGACAATGCTAGACCTCATGTGGCTGGAGTGTGTCAGCAGTTCCTGCAAGAGGAAGGCATTGATGCTATGGACTGGTCCGCCCGTTCCCCAGACCTGAATCCAATTGAGCACATCTGGGACATCATGTCTCGCTCCATCCACCAATGCCACGTTGCACCACAGACTGTCCAGGAGTTGGCGGATGCTTTAGTCCAGGTCTGGGAGGAGATCCCTCAGGAGACCATCCTCCACCTCATCAGGAGCATGCCCAGGCGTTGTAGGGAGGTCATACAGGCACGTGGAGGCCACACACACTACTGAGCCTCATTCGACATTACATCAAAGTTGGATCAGCCTGTAGTGTGGTTTTCCACTTTAATTTTGAGTGTGACTCCAAATCCAGACCTCCATGGGTTGATAAATTGGATTTCCATTGATTATTTTTGTGTGATTTTGTTGTCAGCACATTCAACTATGTAAAGAATTCATTCAGATCTAGGATGTGTTATTTTAGTGTTCCCTTTATTTTTTTGAGCAGTATATTAACTATAGTTCCTCACAGTAAGCCATTTGAATAATCTTTCCAACAATCTACCCCTCGATATTCACCAATCCTCGGTGTGAAAGAGCAATGGAAGTTATAGGCCTTCTGCTGCATTGGCAGCATGAGTTCCATGCGCTCTTTTTTATTAGCCGCAAATGATCATGGTTTATCAATGGGTCCATATGGCAGAGGCTGGTGATAAGTTGACTTAACTTTTTTATTATAATTTTAATTCAGATTTTAATGATTAACCACATGACAATGATTTTGAGAAACTAAATCCTTATTATTGAATTTAAACTGTTCCATAAAAATGTGCCTAATGAAAATCCACAACTGGTAGAAATGGTAAACTTGAAACTTATGCGCGCCTAGTCATTTTATAAAAGAATTGCCTCCACGTTTCCATGGTTGGATTTTGCCTATAGGCTACTATGAAGCAAGGTAAGACATGCGTCATAATTTTAAATAAAACATTCAGGTTTCAAACAATTAAGTATGTTTTAGAAATACATCCTGCCTCAGCTCACATTGTAAAAAGTGTTGGGTGTTGCCTGCGCTTGCATGGTGAATGGGAGGCGAACTTCAATTACCAGTTGAGAAATAAAAATAGTAGCTCTTTAATTGTGCAGCAAAACAGTTAACAGGCGAATGTATTTAGAATTGTTGCGCAGTGAATGGGCACAATTAAGCACATGTTTTAGTCCAGCAGCAATCAGCTGAGGAGCTGTTGAAGAAATCCTGCTGTGTGATAGTTGTGTTGGATAAATAATATACATGACTAATTAAAATATACACAAGCCCATTTAATTCCACAAAATTATGGAAATTAAGCTATAGACTGGTAACCTATTTCCATCAATGAATAAAGTGCATTATTTTGCAATGTATTTTTTTCCTCCTGTACATTTTGGCTGGCAACAGTTTGATTTATCGACTTTTCATTTATTTGGTGGGGGGCTAAAAGCTGGCAGTTGGCGGCTAATGGAAACCCTGGTGTGTGTGTGTGTGTGTGTGTGTGTGTGTGAGAACCTATATGAAAAACACGGTGGATGAATCCTATTGGTGTTCAACCCTGGTAATCCAGTTTATCGATACATGCAGAATATTTATGCTTCTCTGGGAGGCTGGGTGTTGGCAAGGTCATTATCAAAGCATAAAGTACTGAACAGGAACCTGTGTTTAATTGATATACAGGTAGAGAGCCCTGAGGGCAGAACACAGGGCCCAGCTACCTACCCTCTGCTCTGTGAACACATGACAGCTCCTTATAAACATTGCAACCATAGCTGCACATAGGATTTTCACTAGGAGAAAATGTGCGTTTATGGGCCTTATTTATCGTCAAAGAATAAACATGAAGCGGTCCAATAGACATCCCCGATCACACTTGTAGGCGATGTTATAGCAAGCTAAGCTCATGCACAGAAATGCATCACTGGGTCTAACGGTCGTGTTGACCCGAACTGCCCATGTGCAGGCCGGCAAATCAAAGGCACTCCTTCAATATGAAGCAGTTATTGTTTTTGAACAGTGTTGTAGTAATGGCATGTTCAGCTATTTAAAAGTTCAATGCAGGACTGTCTGGGAGTGGTCTGAGTGGGGAGTGGAAAATTGAAAACTAGTAGTTGGTAGAGAGGTTTAACTCTTTCTTATTAGTTTATTAACTGATTTACCAACCAATTTTAAACCTCTCTTACCCCAAAAGGACATAATTTTAACAATTTCACAGTATTATTCCAACCTCGTAGTGTGAAAAATACGCATATACACACACACACAGTACCAATCAAAAGTTTGCACGCTGACTCATTCTAGGGTTTTTATTTATTTTTACTATTTTCTACATTGTAGAATAGAGAAGACATAAACTATGAAATAACACATTTGGAATCATATAGTAACCAAAAAAGTGTTTAACAAATCAAAATATATTTTATATTTGAGATTCTTCAAAATAGCCACCCTTTGCCTTGATGACAGCTTTGCACACTCTTGGCATTCTTTCAACCAGCTTCACCTGGAATGCTTTTCCAACAGTTTTAAAAGACTTCCCACATATGCTGAGCATTTGTTGTCTGCTTTTTCTTCACTCTGCGGTCCAACTCATCCCAAACCATCTCAATTGGGTTGAGGTCAGGTGATTGTGGAGGCCAGGTCATCGATACAGCTTTTTATCACTCTCCTTCTTGGTCAAATAGCCTTCACACAGCCTGGAGGTGTGTTGGGTCATAGTCCTGTTGAAAAACAAATAATAGTCCCACTAAGCGCAAACCAGATGGGATGGCGTATCGCTGCAGAATTCTGTGGTAGCCATGCTGGTTAAGTGTGCCTTGAATTCTAAATAAATCACTGACCGTGTCACTAGCAAAGCACCATCACACCTCCATGCTTCACAGTGGGAACCACACATGCGGAGATCATCCGTTCACCGACTCTGCATCTCAAAGACACAGCAGTTGGAACCAAAAATCTCAAATTTGGACTCATCATACCGAAGGACAGATTTCCACTGGTCTAATATCCATTGCTGGAGTTTCTTGGCCCAAGCAAGTCTCTACTTCTTATTGGTGTCCTTTTAGTAGATGTTTCTTTACAGCAATTTGACCATGAAGGCCTGATTCACACAGTCTCCTCTGAACTGTTGATCTGTCTGTTACGTGAATCCTGTGAAGCATTTATTTGGGCTGCAATTTATTAGTCTGGTAACTCTATGAACTTACCTCTAATGCAGAGGGTAACTCTGGGTCTTTTCCTGTGGCGGTCCTCATGAGAGCCAGTTTCAATATAGCGTTTGGTTTTTGCGACTGCACTTGAAGAAACTTGACATTTTCCGGAGTGACTGACCTACATGTCTTAAGTAATGGACTGTCACTTCTTTCTTATTTGAGCTGTTCTTGCCATATGGACTTTTACCAAATAGGGCCACCTTCTGTATACCACCCCTACCTTGTCACAACACAACTGATTGGCTCAAATGCATTAAGGAAAGAAATTCCACAAATTAAATTTTAACAAGGCACACCTGTTAATTGAAATGCATTCCAGGTGACTACCTCATGAAGCTGGTTTAGAGAATGCCAAGAGTGTTGAAAGCTGTCCATGGCAAAGGTTGGCTACTTTGAAGAATCTCTTATGATTCCATATGTGTTATTTCATAGTTTTGAGGTCTTCACTATTATTCTACAATGTAGAAAATAATTCAAATAAAGAAAACCCTTGTAGGTGTCCAAACTTTTGACTGATACTGTATATAGTGTTTACTGAAAGTATTCCGACACCTGGACTTTTTCCACATTTTGTTAGCCTTATTCTAAAATGGATTAAATTATGTTTTTATCAATCTACACAATACCCCATAATGACGAAGCAAAAACAGGTTTAGACATGTGTGCAATGTCAAACTCCCCAAGCTTGTAGCATCACACCCAAGATAATTAGAGGCTGTAATTGCTGCCAAAGGTGCTTAAACGAAGTACTGAGTAAAGGGTCTGAATAGTTATGTAAATGTGATAAGTCTCTCCAGAGATGTTTGATCGGGTTCAAATCCGGGCTCTGGCTGGGCCACTCAACGACATTCAGAGACTTGTCCCGAAGCGTTGTCCTGTTGGAAGGTGAACCGTCGCCCCAGTCTGAGGTCCTGAGCGCTCTTGAGCAGGTTTTCATCAAGGATCTCTCTGTACTTTGCTCCATTCATCTTTCTCTCAATCCTGACTAGTCTCCTAGTCCCTGCCACTGAAAAACATCCACACAGCATGATGCTGCCACCACCATGCTTCACCGTAGGGATGGTGCCAGGTTTCCTCCAGAGTGACGCTTGGCATTGAGGCCAAAGAGTTAGATCTTGGTTTCATCAGACCAGAGAATCTTGTTTCTCATTGTCAGAGTCCTTTAAGTGCCTTTTGGCAAACTCCAAGCAGGTGGTCATGTGCTTTTTATTCTGTAATGGCTTCCCTCTGGCCAGTCTACCATAAAGGTCTGATTGGTGGAGTGCTGCAGAGATGGTTGTCCTTCTGGAAGGCTCTCCCATCTCCGTCAGAGTGACCATTGGGTTATTGGTCACCTCCGTGACCAAGGCCCTTTCCTCACGATTACTCAGTTTGGCCGGGTGGCCAGCTCTAGGAAGAGTCTTTGTGGTTCCAAAAGAATGTGTTCTTGGACATTCAATGCTGCAGACATTTGATAGTACCCTTTCCCAGATCTGTGCCTCGACACAATCCTGTCTCGGAGCTCTGTGGGCTATTCCTTCGACCCCATGGCATGGTTTTTGCTCTCACATACACTGTTAACTGTGGGACCTTTTATATAAACAGGTGTGTGCCTTTTCCAAATCATGTCCAATCAATTGAATTTACCACAGGGGGACTCCAAGTTGTAGAAACATCAAGGATGATCATTGGAAACAGGATGCACCTGAGTCTCTTAGCGAAGGGTCTGAATACTTATGTAAATAAGTCGGGTTTTTTATTACATTTTATACATTTGCAAAAAAAAATCTTACCCTGTTTTCGCTTTGTCATTATGGGGTATTGTGTGTGGATTGAGGATTTTTATTTGATCAATTTTAGAATAAGGCTGTAACGTAACAAATTTTGGAAAAGGGGAAGGGGTCTGAATACTTTCCAAATCACGTTGACTGCACTGGGCCTTTAAGAAATTGGCAGAAATCTATGTAGACTGCATTTTTTTAGATTTTGAAAAAATAAACTGATGAAGACTTTTTCACTTCTCCCATTGACTTTCCAAACCCCAGTCTGGTATGTCGAGTATGCTTTGAGGGATTCCCAGAAGTGTTGAAAACACTTAGCGTTTATTATTGGCTTAAGTCCAGGAAGTTCCTCCGTTTCAATTAGTTTCTTGTTTAGTGCCTAATGAATATGACCCTTAGCTACCAACCCAGTCTACTGCCTGACTCTGTGTAGAGTTGCATTTGTAAACAGACCAAATAATGCGTGAAAAGGGGGGGGGGTGCTCACTTTTTTGTTGTTGGTATGTTGTCTATACATATACTCGGCTATACTGTACAGTGAATGTGGTAGGGAGAGTACAGTAGGGTGTGTGTGTGTGTGTTGTGTGTGTGTGTGGAGAGGCTAGCAGTTACCAAGTTTTTTTAAAACGGGCAACAACAACAAACTACTGGGATGTTATTTTTTTTTGGTATGTAGGCTATAGTTAGTTTCATGGGTAGAAGATTGTAGGAATTGTTTTGTATGGTAGCATGCAAGAAAGGAAATGGAGGGAAGGAGTGACGGCCAAGTGGGAACAATTCAGACTGGGCTAAAATAGCTGTGCTGGAAATGAATAATAACACTTCATTAATCAGGACACTTAGTAACTTCATCTTATCACACACAAGACTGCAACATTGATCCACTAGGTACCAATAAACATTTCTTTAAAAAAAATACTTCACATATGTTGGACTTAAAAATCCCTATATTAGAATCATGTTGAAAACAACATTGCATAGTCACCAATACTTTTTTTTGCCTTGCTAACAGTAATATATTCTTGACGGAGGTTTTGTATCGTATGCATTAGCCATTACTCTTCTCCCTCCCCTCTCCGTGAGGTTTGTGACGCCAGAGGAGAAGAAGAAGCAGGGCGTCCAGCGGGACAACGAGGTGCTGCTCCAGAGACGCAAGGACCAGATCCAGCCCGGGGGGGCCACGCTCAGCGTCACCGTGCCCTACAGGGTCATCGACCAGCCCCTCAAACTAGCTCCGCAGGACTGGTGAGTCACCACCACCGTACATGACCATTTGGCATCTTCGATACATACATTCCACTCTGTATCATTGACCAGCCATCGTGTCACCAGGACCATACATAACCACATTATGAACATACATGACCATTCATGATCTTCCATAAATACAGTGCTTTCAGAAAGTATTCCCACCCCTCAACTTTTTCCACATTTTGTTGTTACAGCCTGAATTTAAAATTGAATAAATTGAGGGTTTTTTTCACTGGCCTACACTCAATTCACCTTTGTCATTATGGGGTATTATGTTTTTCAATTTTTTACAAATTAATAGCTGAAATGTCTTGTCAATAAGTATTCAACCTCTTTGTTATGGCAAGTTTAAATTGTGCTTAACTATTAATTAATTATACTTTGGAAGGCATATTCATACACCCAGTCACTACAAAGATACAGGTGTCCTTGCTAACTGCTGCCGTAGAGGAGGAAACCGCTCAGGGATTTCACCATGAAGCCAACCGTGACTTTAAAACAGTTACAAGTTTAATGGCTGGGATAGGAGAAAACCGATGATGGATAAACAACCTTGTAGTTACTCCACAATACTAACCTAATTGACAGTGAAAAGGAAGCCTGTACAGAATTAAAATATTTCAAAACATGCAACAATGCAAAAAATGTGGCAAATCAGTAACTTTTTGTCCTGAATACAAAGTGTTATGTTTGGGGAAACCCAATAAAACATACTACTGAGCACCACTCTCCATATTTTCAAGCATAGTGGTGGCTGCATCATGTTATGGGTATGTTATGAGTTTTTCAGGATAAAAAAGAAACGAAATGGAGCTAAGCACAGGTAAAATCCTAAAGAAAAACCTGGTCTGCTTTCCACCAGACACTGAGAGATGAATTCACCTTTCAGCAGGACAATAACCTAAAACACAAGGCCAAATATACATTGGAGTTGCTTAACAAGAAGACAGTGAATGTTCCTGAGAGGCCAAGTTAGTTTTGACATTAATCTACTTTAAAATCTATGGCAAGACCTGAAAATGGTTGTCTAGCAATGATCAACAACCAATTTGACAGAGCTTGAAGAATTTTGAAAAGAGCAATGGGCAAATGTTGCACAATCCTGGCGTGGAATGCTCTTGAAGAGCAATATGTGACTTGTGTGTGTAGACACAATAGTACTACATGATCGACAGTACCTCACGATATTGTGGTAATGGTCAGCTGTAAATGAAAGTACTTGACCCAAATCCACGTACCACTACACCACTTGAGCAACCAGCCCTTCAAAACTTACCCCATGGCCACAAATGACTATACATCCTCTCTACATCTGGCTTACAATGTGACGATTGTGCGACACTTACTCCCATTTTACTGTGCCACACATGCAAAACGGTCTCATTTTGTATTCATTGTTTTCACACTAGAGGTTGTGTGTTTGTGCAGGGATCGCGTGGTGGCCGTGTTCGTGCAAGGCCCTGCCTGGCAGTTCAAGGGCTGGCCGTGGCTGCTACCTGACGGATCTCCTGTGGACATTTTCGCTAAAAGTGAGATTCCTCCCACTTGCTCTTATACATACAGGGGTAGCACTTTACTTTCGACAAGGTCATTGTATGTCTTGTTACAGGTAAATGGTTACCCAGTTATTTCAAACTGTAAAGTGCTACCCATACAGTTCTTTGGCTACTAACCTGTGATCCCTTTAGATGGACTTAAGTTAATGTATTTGAGCTAACCTGTCCAACCCATGTCTCGAAACGAGTATTGGTCCTACCTAATTGACTGTGTGGTTGTGGTCACCCTGCAGTCCGAGCCTTCCATCTGAAGTATGATGAGCAGAAGATGGACCCCAATGTGCAGAAGTGGGATGTGACCGTGTTGGAGCTGAGCCACCACAAGCGCCATCTCGACCGGCCCATGTTCCTGAAGTTCTGGGAGACCCTCGACAGGTGTGTTTTGATAGCACGTTGTGTACATGTATGTTCATGACACAATGGGGTTGATACCAAACCCACCTATACCTTATGAAAACCCTTCTCCCTTCCCTGTTTCTATACTGGTCTATCCTTTCAATGAAATTACTTAAAATATTTCTGAAAAAATGTATTATATTTAAAATTCATTCTGGAAATGCACTGAATTCCAATTCTCTTCAATTGGGAAAATGTGGTGTTGGAATTTGATTTACTTTCTGAATTGAAATGGAATTGACCCTAACCCTGGAAGATAAGTTTCCATGTAAATGTTAGCACTCATGTACATTGAGTTAAATAATATTCTCTGTAAAAGTGTATACTTCATATACTCTGTGGTTATAGAAATATTTGGGATTTATATTTGAATGGGATGACAGTAGAATGCATGAGCTCCTTCTGACCACATGCCATCTTCTCTTCCTGTTCCCTCTACAGATACATGGTGAAACACAAGTCGCACCTGAGGTTCTGAGCCTGGACCATGGCCTCCTTCCTCCACAGGTCCCGTCAAGGCATTTATAAACTCCCGCCCCAAACCTAGCCGCCCTCCCCACCAGGACTACCACTAGATGAGAAAGGAGACCCACGGGCCCACAACACCCCCCCACCAGCACTTTGGGGTCCCAGAATAAACCCACGTGTTCAGATAGTCATTCAGGAAAATACTTTCTACCTGGTCTTCATAGATGGAAGCAGCAGATACAGTATGTCTGGACATTGGGAAGGGGAGGGAGGTTGGAGCTTCCCATGTTTTTCAAGTTCCTATGTACAATATACAAAAACTATATTTTCTAACAGTCTAGCGTTTTACTGTGGAGACAGATTGAAGAGCGAGTGAGATGGAGAGCGGAAGGGGGATGGATAGATGGAGGTGGGGAAAACAACTTCCCATACTATTTCCTTTGTGAAATGGATCTTGTAAATTCCATGTGAAACATGAGCTGGATAAGAAGCCCTTTGGAAATCTGGTGGTACAAATAAAAATCACTGCTGGCAATAAGGGATACGAGACCTCTTTGTCAGTTTCATTTTCTGGTGTTTTTACTTCCTTACGATAGGAACATTTGTCTCTACTTTTTTACTAGGTGCTTTCGATTTGGCACCCTATTTCCTAAATAGTGCACTACAGTGCTCTATGAAGGGAATAGAGTGCCATTTGGGACAGAATACTAGTTTGAAAGAGCCTAGGTATTCAGTCATATAGCCAAGGAGCATCTGAGCGACGACTTTCCATGTGATCCAAATGTATATATGATGATATATGAGCCAGACTTTGAAGATCAAAGAAGCTAGGTATCTTGTTCTTGATGCATAACAAAGCTAATGATTGCGCGATAGATGGGTTCAAATGTTCCTGACAGTAAATTCCAATATTTGCGCCTTGTTTTTGTATTTTATTTTTGCAACTGCACACCACTTTGGTAACTACATGACGATGTAAAGTTGTTTTGTTGTTTTTAGTTGGTGTTGTGCAAACGAAAGGAATGATGATGGACATTGCTTTATTTGATGTGTTCACAGTGCAAATGGATAATAAAAGTTGGTAGACGGAAAAAGTGTTTCGTCTGTGTTGCAGTTTAAATCTCCTTTCGCTTTCTTTACCATGCAGAGTTGGGTTTCTATTTGGACCTGACGTTTTTCCTGCCCTCATGATCTTATCATGAAAAAATCTGGGTACTTGATAGATAGAAAAACTACTTATAAACACAAATACAGTAAAGGCATTAGGTTTTTGATTGAGCTGTTTTTTTTTTCTTCCGTTAAGTCAGAGGATGATTGTACATTTTCAGTTATAAAACGGATGATCTTTTCGTATTTTTGATCAAGTTAATTATAGGTGTAACTGTTAGGCTACTGTTGCTCCATGCGTTGTATGCGTGTACTTACTTTCACTCTGGGTAGCTACTTTCCATGCCGTTACCGTTACTTGCCAAGCAGGAGTGAAGGGCACTGTGTTCCGTTTGTTACCGTAGTAGACTATGTATTACAGTCTAGATGGTTATACATATTATTTATTGTGTAGGCTTCTAACCTACTTCAAATAAAATAATGCGAGAGAAAATGGCCACGTAGCTACCTACCACCGCACCGGTGACACTACCATTAATTATACCCAGTACGAAGCACTTCAAGTCGGCAGGCACAAAACTAGAGCATTGAGCAGTGACCGCCGGGTTATTGACTAGTGCATCAGCCACGCAAAACGGTCTTGAGTGCCAACAAATCGCCCCAATTAGCTGATTCGCTTTCCATACACCCACTTATTTCGACACACCCGGTCGCCATATTGGGATGCAGCTACCCCCTTCACGAAAATAATTAACCCTAGCTAGCTTGACTAAGGCTGCAGTGCATTCGCTTTCTCATCCTACATTTACAAATAACTCCATTCGAAATATTAAATAGGAGCCTACCTGTTGGCTCGTGGTCGTTGTGGCCTATCCTTCTCCCTTAATTTAGAGTTTTGTCATTTTAATTCCATTTTACATTGATTACATATCGAACTTTTGCCACACACACTAACCAGACCGCGGGAGCATCTGCCAACGCGCGCGTGTTGATTTTATCCCCACACACCAAACACGATCAGGACACGCAGGATGAAATATCAAAACCAACTCTGAAACAATTATTAATTTAGGGACAGGTCGATAAGCAAACATGTATGGCCATTTATCTAGCTAGCTTGCTGTTGCTAGCTAATTTGTCCTGGGATATAAACATTGGGTTGTTGTTTTACCTGAAATGCTCAAGGTCTACTCTGACAATCCACAGATAAAAGGGTAAAACGTTTTCTAGTAATCTCTCCTCCTTCAGGCTTTTTCTTCTTTGGACTTTATATGGCGGTTGGCAACCAACTTTAAGGTGCATTACCCACTACTGACTGGAGTTTGGACCTCGGCTCATGTTTCTATCACCAAAGTGGGTATATGCTCCTAAAAACCAATGAGGACTTAAAAAAGGTATATTTTATTTTACTAGGCAAGTCAGTTAAGAACAAATTCTTATTTGCAATGACAGCCAAACCACGGACAACGCTGGGCCGAATATGCGCCGCCCTATGGGACTCCCAATCACGGCCAGGGTTGAACCAGGGTTGGTAGTGACACCTCTAGCACTGAGATGCAGTGCCTTAGAACGCTGCACCACTCGGGAGCCCAAACGGGATTTGCAGCGCATCGAGCGTCACAAATATAACTAGGGTTGCAAACTTTCCGGTAATTTTCCATGGGAAGTTAAGCCTGGGAATTTTGCTTAAATTCATCAAACTTTTTGCTTATAACAGTGCACCTTTTTTTGTGGGATACTGTTGATGAACAGTTACTTGAGAAGGAGACCAAGTCAAGACGCTGGACAGGGTGGATTCAATTATAGTAAGGCAGCTTTATTAAGACACAAAGATATTTGGCATAGCGTGCACGGACTCGTTCTGTCACCTCTTAAGGAGTCAGCAGAAGAGAGCCCCGAAAACATGTTGTGTTTACATTTTATACAGTGTAACAATAATGAAATGACGTAGGTTGAGTCTGGTAGATTCGCTCTCCTGACTGGTCGATGAGTGTTGAGGGCGGTCCCGTCCCCGACTAATGTCGACTTCTCATTGGCTCTTGACAGTGTTCTTTGTTCTTGAAACCCAGCCCTCAGGGATGTGTGTGTGTGTGTGTCACGAGTCTACTCAGCCTACACTACTTCTAGCTTATCTTCATGTGTGTACCCGAGAGTCAGACACCCAAGGACAGTGCCTGTTTTTATGCTACATTTAGGACAGTTTCTGCTACCAGCCCCTCCCGTACACCTGTCCTTGAGCGGCCCCACAACCAGGCATTGTGTGTGTGTGTGGGTGGTTAGGATTAACTGTTCTGCAAGATGTTATCTTGGTATAATGATTGTGTAAGGTTACTGGCAGTGTTTAGGCAATATCGCATTAGTATCAAGAGACATAAAGAATATATTTATTACAAATCCCCCTCTTCACGTCTCCAAAGAGACGTGACCACCAAACAAGTTTAAAAGTAAATTTGCAGAAGCAAATTTTTAGTCCCCCTCTTCACGTCTCACAAGAGACGTGACACATCTAGTCTTGAAATATGTAAGTAGGTTCTGCTTCCTCAACAGTAAACCAAGGATCATTGCCCAGAGCTGGATTCGGTGTCCTCCGGGGTCACTTCCATCAAAGGCATCATTCCGGTTGCCCATCTGCTCCGTTATCAATCTCTCCAGAATTCTGGTGATTAAACCTTTCATACCTGGCATATACTCATCAATCAATCAACACACTCATACCGGTGAAAGCAGCCCATAATACAGTTCTTACAACACTTTTCCATTTCCCAAACATGGGATGTGTTCTCAGGAATGTACGTGTATCGCTGAACCTAATCATTCTACCTACACTGCCCTCTTCTGCCAATAACATATCGAGAGTCAGTCTATTGTACCAGGTCATGAGGGAGGTGGCGGATAATTGATCAGAGAACCTCTTTACTGCATCCCCGTTTTCATTCATGAATCTCTGTTGATTATAAAATATGTCATTAATCCCATCCACATTTTTATTTGTTGTCAACCACCAAAATAATGTAGTGTTAAAGCCTTCACATATTTGATTCATAGCTTTGTATTCATCTGGAACTTCCCTGAGGATGCCACTAGCATCCATCTAGACAAAGCTACTCCCATCCTGGTCAAAACTCCTCCTGTGCCTACTTTAGCCTCCTATAACTGGCCTCTGATGACTAACTCGAACTGGTTGGACCAATAACCCCAGGGCGCAAGTTCCTAACCACCCTTTGTGGTAATTTCCGTCGTATGCGTCCTTTGCTGGTACTAGCCCACCCTTCATCAGTTATAGGTGCTGTGAGGTTAAGAATGTTCTATTCATCTCTCAAACCTAAGTCAGTCACATCACCAACTACCTTTCAGTCATTAAAATCATCTAAGTTCTCGGTGCCATTCTTGTATCTATAACACTGGTATTCTTGATTTTCTTTAATGCCTTATTCTGTATGTCACTCATCAGTGTATTATATAGTTTATCTTCTACTTCTTCTCAATGACAACGGTATCGTATGATTTGTACCAGAAGGTGGTGGATCTGAATGTATCAGTCAGATTAGACTATGATGCAGCTCAGAGTCTCTACTCTTCCCAAAAACCGCCAACCCTCACCTGCCCTTAGTCTCTCTGCTAGGTGTCACCCCATACTCACACCTCTAGGAGCACACACAGTGATGAACGGTCGGGATAGGAAATCTTCGTTAAGGAGGTAACCCCCGGACCTTATTGGTACTCGGTTCTTCTCCTAACTCTGTGTGTGATCAGCAGTGCTCATATGTGTACATACCTTCTTGCAGTGGGTAACGTGGACCCAAGTGACTCTCTCAGCTTTTCTAATGGCAAAGGCAGTGGTTTAACAGAACCTGGTATGGGCCTTCCCAACGGTGTTGCTTCCAGTTTTTTCTCCTCAGGGACTGGATCCACACCCAGTCTCCTGGTTGGATTGAGTGAATCACCTTCTCCTGTAATTAACCTGTTGGACACAAAATCTTGGACATACGGGTTTGGTTAACAAACAGTCTTCTCATGTGCTCTGCTAGTATTTCTTCAGCTTCTATGTCTACCTGTTCTGGTATCTCTAACTCTGTCATTCTATAGGCTCTACCTGATTAGCTAAACTGTCATCCATCATTTAAAGAGATAGATCCTAGTAAACCAACTCTAGGGATAATATCTTGACCTAATATTCTAGCTACCATAATCATGTCCACCAAGTAAGTTGGGAATGCTTCTACCCATTTGCTATACTTATCTGTTATTGTTAAACACCCCTTCTTCCCCTCAATTCGGAATAGTTCAATAAGTCAATTTCCAAATGTTGGAATGGATATTCTACAAAAAATGTTTTTGTTTAAGTAATTATCCTAACCTGTTCTATCGCCTGCCCTACCATACTCCCCCTATTTATACATGGCTCAGGCCATGTATCAATATTGCTGCATATCTAAACAAATTATCCTTATGTCAGCCCTTCTCTTGTAGAAGTGCCCCCTTTTATTTTCCACGTCCAATTCGCCCTGGGGCCTTCATCCTCGGCTATTCTGTAACAATTCTCTGTCAAGTGTTTTATCTTCTTTAAGATTTATCTGTGCTGTTTTGTATGGTTTTAAATGTCTATGTGCTTGTCTATGTAAATAGTAACTTTTCTCTCCTTTCTTATTTCACCAGTTCTAGTCAATGTTACTATTTCGGCCTACTGTGCAGAATAGTGTCTGGGCAATGGTTCAGTGTCTAACACCTGAAACCAACTAAGCTTTCATTGCTCTTTTAGTTAGGGTAACAATTACTTTCAACAAAATGATCATATCTCCTCCTAGCGATTTTACCAAACATAAACTTCAAATCAAAACTAAAATACATGCCTGCCAATGGAGCCGATAGTCTCTCCATGAATTAATATCCTAAAGCTAAGTGAACCAAATTCTCTTCCTATCTACTCCTGCTGGCCCCCCCCTCCTTTCTTCCTGCTACTCCCCAACCCTCAAGGTTTCAGCAGTGCAGGGGAGGATCTCTCTGTCTGCCCTTCTATCTGTCTCCAGCTTTTTCTCATAACAGAAAGTATCAAATCTGGGTTGTTTCCAAATATCGACTAAATGTCTCATTGTCTCCTTGGTTGCACTCCTGAACTTTAGAAAAATCAACCTGTCTAGATATTGCATATCTACTTAAATTTATCTCGATACCCTCAATAATCCTGGATCACCTACAGATGTCATATATCCCTGTCCTGTTGACATAAGTCTACCATTATTAAACTTATTCACAACAAAATATAGTAATAAATCTCTTACACTGAATTCAACAACAGCTGACTTCCTAAGGGAAAATAAACGTATCTAGATCATGTAAAAAAATACCCCTGCTACTGGTCAAAATATTTTCAAATCACATAATCAGATCAAACTGACTCATCTGATTTACTCCACCCAGGAAAAATATTTTACCCTTATTGTTCTAGGAAAATAGACTTAAAGAAGCCTACCCTTAGTCTAAGGCAGTGGTTCTTAACCTTGTTGGAGGTACTGACCCCCACCAGTTTCATATGCGCATTCACCGAACCCTTCTTAATTGGAAAAATGGCTCTCTTCACCTTGAATTCAGCGAGCGTTGTGTTCTTGTATTGTCCATCTCCATGCAGCTTAAGGAAGTGTTCTCTTAGTTTTGCCGGTGCTAGACTAGAATTGCTCAACTTGGCATTGCAAATCATGCAGTTAGGACGCTGACTCTCATCACGTTCCGTTATACATGTGAATCCATATTGTACATATTCGTCCGACCACTTTCTTTTTTTGCCCGACATAGTTAGTATGAAGGGATTAAAATATTAAGAAAGAAATCACACGACGTACCATCACGACAGTCACAATTCGACTACTGAGCGCGCTAAATTCCCTGCAGCACAGATAGGCCAAGCGATGTTGCGTGATCACCTGCAGCCAATGATGGCCAAGCGGGGCGTGTCATCACGAATCATATGAGTCGGGTGTGTGTCTTGACCTCCGCCGAACCCCTGAGACTGACTCACCGAACCCCTGGGGTTCGATCGAACCCAGGTTAAGAACCACTGGTCTAAGGCTTTGCCCTTTTAGTCTTCTCATTGGTTCAAATTGTCAATTGTGTCTAAGAACTTTAACTCCATCATAATTATCAGTTCTCCAAATTCCCTTAAAATCAATATCACCAATGACCTTAATTCACCATCCAAATGGCTTTTCAATGTGGCTGATCAGACCACACAGGAAAAGTCACCAGAGGGGTCAACAAGTCATACCACCCTTTCAGAACCGTGTTTCTTACTACATTAAACAAATTAAAGCTAAGAACTTTATCTACATTTGTATCCCAGGTTCCCAGAACATCCCTTATCAAAAGAATTTCGTGTGTTTATTAAACTCAGAAAACAAAACTTCCAAAATGCCATGTGTGTATACCCCTTTAAGATATCCTGTCCCTAGGATTTTTTCCAAAGACAGTTAAGCGCTCCATTTTCCATAAAATAACCACTTGGTCAGCATTTCCTCATACTACACCGATTCAAAAACCCAAACGTTAACTACAAACAAAACCTAAAAATACTTTATAATTCCATTATACTCCCCCCGGTCATTAGTTTTAAACATAATTGAACATGCGCTACCCTTGGATACAATACTGTACTTCAAACCTATTAAACTCCCCTACTTTAACATACTACTTGACTAATTTAACCCAAGATTGCTTAAAACCTTAAACCCCTTCAGTTTGTCTGCAAACCGGCCCATTCTGTTTGCTAAGAATACCCTGCCATTATACACAACTGTGTTTAATGTGCACCGTCCCTGTAAAAATAAAATTAACTCCACCTGCAATTCACTTTACTAACTTAATATTTTTCCATGCAATGTTCAAATCCCCACCAGTGAGAGTTCCTAAGGATACTCCGGCAATGATTATGAAAATAACAAACAGGGGAGCTGATATCCCCAGCCTCTCCCAGGGAGGGAGATAACCCGACCCTGGGCGTGGCGCCTTAGGTCGTGGAAACGGGAGCTGTGGTCCCATTTTCCCCAACTAAGGTTTCAGTGGTTGGAATCGAATTTTAGGGCGCACAAATCGGCCCTGGTTTCAGTCAAAGTTCTGGAAGGGGTTGGGGCCGGAGTGCAGTGTGTAAGGTGGTGCCAAGGCGCGCCTGATTTGCCTTTGACCTGAACAGAGTGTGAAGTAACTTCCTTCACTTCGTACGGTCCAGTCCACCTGGGTTCTAGCCACTTTCTCTTGTGGACTTTGACCCTCACCCAGTCCCCAACTTTTACCTTCAGTGGTCGCGAGTCTCCCGACAGCTCCCCCTCTTGGACCTTGCGGATCTGTGTGGAGAGAGCTGCAGACAGTTCCGTCAGTTTTCTCACATAGTCAGACATTCCAATTCTCAGCACATCAAGAGGGGGCATATGACCTCCCTCCCTTGGTGGGCCAGGCATGACTCTCCCCGTCATTATCTCATGGGGAGAGAGATGGGTCCCCGCCCCTGGCAAGGCCCTCATGGCCATCAGTGCCAGTGGTAGGGCTTCCACCCAGGTTAGCTTCGAACCTGCACATACCTTAGCAATCTTAGCCTTAAGAGTTTGATTTGCACGTTCTGCTAGGCCCTGAGATTGTGGCCTGTACACTGACCCGAATTTGTGCACAATTCCAAACCTTTCCTCCACCTGTCTCAGGTGTTTATTGCTGAAATGGGATCCGTTATCGGAACGGATTTGTCTCGGAACCCCATACCTAGGTATGAGGTCTCTTTGCAGCCATTTGATGACTGATTTGGCATCTTCCCGTGCCGTTGGTATTGCCTCTACCCACCTAGAGAACCTGTCTACCATTACTAACAGGTACCTTTTTCCTCCCACCACGTTATCTGCTCCCATGTCTGTGTAATCTATACTAATGTCTTGGAAACAGGCATTGGGTACTGGGTAAGCATATCTGTTTTTTTATATGGAAGCGCCCTTCTAGTCTCCTCTATAGCCCAAACTCCTATTCTCAATTCTGCTTCAGCCTTTTCTCTGTTTTTAGTTCCTTGTTTCTTAAACATATGCCTCCTGTTGTCTTCCACTTCCCCTGCTATTCCTTTCTGCACTGCCTCCTTCAACCCTTCTTCCATCACTAACAGCTGGCTTTTAGTGGGGACTCCTCCGCTAAAATAGCCCGCCTGTGTCCATCTCAGTTTCACTTCCTCCCACACCTTTCTAATTGCTTTATACTGTTCTTCTCCTCCCGCTCTATCCTGTATTTTTTGTTCCAAATATTCACTGAATTTAAGTTTGGTCGGCGGAATAGACGCCATATTTATTTATGAATTACCCACTATCCTTTGTATACTTAGCCCGTCGTTGGTCAAGACCAACGATGTATTCACGGTGCCGGCACAGTCTTACCTCTGGTGCCCCACCCTCGTAAACAAAGTTATTTTGAAATATTAGGACTAATATTTTGAATAGGCTAAAACATTAACCCGGTCAATACCAACTCCCCGGTGATTACCCCAATTTGGTGTTCAATGTTATTTAGGTCCCCCGCAGTACTTGCACATCAAATCCTCACTCAGTTCTATAGACAGACAGATCGCACACCCGGGCTGAAACCCAAACTATTGGTATAGTTTCGGACCTTCGGGGTACGTACAAACAAGCACACTCAAACAGGGCTGGAAACAAATTCCAGACGCACTGGAGGCGCACAAATCCCTCCCTAAACAAAGTCAAAACCGGAACTATTTCTAGATCTCCGGGACGAAACTAAACACGTTATTACAATGTACGGGACTTCCGACCAAAATCGGTTTATCTACCTACTTGCTACTTCAATTATTCCCTAAGCAAAGTCAAAACCGGAACCAGAATAAATTCCAGATCTCCGGGACGAAACTAAATAATTTTAACAGGATTAATATGTTTAAGTTATATTTACTTTACTGAATCCGCTTGTTCTGAGTGTTCCCTTCTGGTCAGCTATTCCAGTAGGCCTTCTCTAGTTAGCAGATGTATACTATCAATGTTGCGCCACACAGGCTTTTACTTTAACAGGGAAGTCACACAGACTTTGACCCACACAGGATCGCCACACAGGCTCACAGATCCACACAGGATCGCCACACAGGCTCACAGATCCACACAGGATCGCTCTATCCAGTCAAATATCTTTGTAATCAGCCTTAACAGAGTAATACAATTTGCATTAAATTTAACAACAATTCATACTCACACCCAGTACTACTGATCAAAATTTGGATAGGACTATAATACAATCTGCAGATTTTGTTTTAACAGGCTCTGCTTACCTTTTTTAGTCGAGCTCGTTGATCAGTTTCCCGGGGCAAGCAGAATCGCCGATGGCTCCTGCGGACAGGTCACCCGTCCTCACAAGATTGTCCTGGACTTGTCCCCTCTCACATCAACCATCTATGGACCGAATTCAGAAGTATGAAACCATCCTCTGCTACCAAGTTTTGTTGATGAACAGTTACTTGAGAAGGAGACCAAGTCAAGACGCTGGACAGGGTGGATTCAATTATAGTAAGGCAGCTTTATTAAGACACAAAGATATTTGGCATAGCGTGCACGGACTCGTTCTGTCACCTCTTAAGGAGTCAGCAGAAGAGAGCCCCGAAAACATGTTGTGTTTACATTTTATACAGTGTAACAATAATGAAATGACGTAGGTTGAGTCTGGTAGATTCGCTCTCCTGACTGGTCGATGAGTGTTGAGGGCGGTCCCGTCCCCGACTAATGTCGACTTCTCATTGGCTCTTGACAGTGTTCTTTGTTCTTGAAACCCAGCCCTCAGGGATGTGTGTGTGTGTGTGTGTGTGTCACGAGTCTACTCAGCCTACACTACTTCTAGCTTATCTTCATGTGTGTACCCGAGA
Organism: Salmo trutta; assembly: GCF_901001165.1. NCBI lineage: Eukaryota > Metazoa > Chordata > Actinopteri > Salmoniformes > Salmonidae > Salmo > Salmo trutta. The sequence goes on from NC_042977.1 coordinate 10,236,290, forward strand.
GTCAGACACCCAAGGACAGTGCCTGTTTTTATGCTACAGTTAGGACAGTTTCTGCTACCAGCCCCTCCCGTACACCTGTCCTTGAGCGGCCCCACAACCAGGCATTGTGTGTGTGTGTGGGTGGTTAGGATGAACTGTTCTGCAAGATGTTATCTTGGTATAATGATTGTGTAAGGTTACTGGCAGTGTTTAGGCAATATCGCAATAGTATCAAGAGACATAAAGAATATATTTATTACAATACACATAAGGCAATTCTAGGTCTTGTGACATAAGTTGGTTAAACTATCCCCAATTCAATGGAGTTGCAACCTTCTGCATGCACAGTGCATTCGTCTATCACATATGCAGTGCACTCTTCCATCACATGTACTGCTGATTCTCAAGATCTTGCACACTAATGAGATGCTATTGAGCCCACACTACTACACTGTCTGAGACAAGGACTACATGCTTTCTGATAAGTTTTGATTACAATACTGGGTGGGGTGAATATATTTTATATGACATACATGATTTTTTGTTAACTAGTATATAGTAGCCTACAGCAAAGTGTGATTAAAACATTTCTAACTCATTAACAATTTCTGCTAGTTAGTTTTCGCTACCATGTGGGTTTTAGCTTTCTTGAGCCTGCTAACTGAGAGTTAATTCACCTGTTTCCATACATGTTACATTTTAAAACATCTGTCTTACAAAGTTGTTTAGTCTAACTGCTTAACTATTTATCTGTACATGGAATTGTATTTGGGTTTTTTTAACAAAAAAAATTATAATCTTTATAGGAAAATACCACAGGCAAGATCTGATGTGTAGAGATATTTCACTGCAGCTAATGTAGAAGGAAAAGCTGTGTACATTTTTAAATACTGTGCCAAATCATATGTGAAGAATGCAACAAAGATGCAGCATCATCTGGCCAAGTGCATAAAGTTCCCTCAGCGCTCACAACAAGCAACCTCTGACAAAAGTCCCTCTACTTCTATTCGAGGTGAAAATGGTGAATCAGACACCTTATCGATAGCAACAGCTCATGGTCCTCCTGGAATCAGAAGTTTTTTTGACTCAATTGAGGAACCGAGTCAGAGAAATCTAATGAATGTCTTGCTTGAGCTGTGTATGCAACTGGTTCACATCTGATGCTCACAGGCAATGTGTATTGGAAGAGATTTCTGAATGTACTTCGCCCAGCATACACCCCTCCAACCAGACATGCTTAATCTAGTCATTTGCTGGATGCAGAGTTCAACAGAGTTCAAGTGAAGGTCAAGCAAATTATAGAGAAAGCAGACGGTATTGCAATCATATCTGATGGCTGGTCAAATGTTCATGGGCAAGAAATAATTAACTAGATCTCTACCCCTCAACCAGTATTCTACAAGAGCACAGACCCAAGGGACAACAGACACACCAGTCTCTACATTGCAGATGAGCTGAAGGCAGTCATCAATGTCCTTGGACCACAGAAGGTATTTGCATCGACAATGCTGCAAACATGAAGGCTGCTTGGTCTAAAGTGGAGGAGTCCTACCCTCACATCACACCCATTGGCTGTGCTGCTCATGCATTGAATCTGCTCCTCAAGGACATCATGGCACTGAAAACAATGGATACACTACACAAGAGCCAAGGAAATGCTTAGGTATGCGAAGGGTCATCAAGTTATAGCAGCAATCTACCTCACCAAGCAAAGTGAGAAGAATAAGAGCACCACATTAAAGCTGCTCAGTAACACCCATGGGGGGGGGGGTTGTCATCATGTTTGACAGTCTCCTGGAGGGGAAGGAGTCTCTCCAAGAAATGGCCATATCACAGTCTGCTGATATGGACAGCCCCATCAACAGGATCCTCCTGGATGATGTATTTTGGGAGAGAGTGGTAAGCAGCCTGAAACTCCTGAAACCTATAGCAGTAGCCATTGCACGGATTAAGGGAGACGATGCCATCCTGTCTGATGTTCAGACTCTGCTTGCCGATGTAAGAGAAGAAATCCGTACTGCCCTGCCCACTTCATTGTTGCTCCAAGCAGAGGAAACTGCAGTTCAGCGTACATGTTGGACCCCAAGTATGCTGGCAAGAGCATCCTGTCTGGTGCAGAGATCAACAAGGCCTATGGTGTTATAACTACCGTGCTGACCAATACAAGGGTTGAAAAATTGGTGACCATCCGGGCAAATTTGAGGATTTTGAGCCTGACAACGCTAGCTTACTCGAATTGACTCACCAGCTAAGGTAATTTAGTAGTTCTAGCAATGGCAAACCAAATGTCGATTGCTAGGTTTTTCAAAAAAAGACGTCTGGAGGAAAAGGAGTGTGTGCCAGAAAATAATTTGGATCAATCTACCGATAGCTTCCAGAATGAAAATTTGAATCCTACAAGGCGACCCATGGGCCTAGAAGTCGTGGGACTGTATTGGACCAAATACATGGTGATGCAAACATGGATTTTATAGAAAGAAACCGTACACATGTTAAAGTGGTCATAGATATTGTTATAATGTGTGCAAAGCAGGATATTCCACTCAGAGGACATAGAGAAACCAAAGAGGCAATCAACAAAGGTATCTTTTTAGAAATCTTCAATTTCATCTCAAAGTATGACTCAGAAATACAAAACAGGCTTAATGAGCTACCTCGCAATGCCCCGCTTATGAGCCCCGAAATTCAGAACGAGTTGCTGGAGTGTGCAGCATCGTTGTTACTGTGGAGGATAAAAGATGAAGTTCATTCTGCGCCTTCCACGTATTTTGCCATACTAGCAGATGAATATAAAGATCAATCTAAACGAGAACTTATTCCTGTGTGCATCCGATACATTCATGCTGGAATGATTAACCTGTTAGGGTATAGGGGGCAGTATTTTCACGGCTGGATAAAAAAATGTACCCGATTTAATCTGGTTACTAATCCTACCCAGTAACTAGAATATGCATATACTTATTATATATGGATAGAAAACACCCTAAAGTTTCTAAAACTGTTTGAATGGTGTCTGTGAGTATAACAGAACTCATTTGGCAGGCAAAACCCTGAGACAGATTCTGACAGGAAGTGGATACCTGATGTGTTGAATTGACTTTAAGCCTATGCCATTGAAAAACAAAGGGGTTGAGGAATGTTTTGGCACTTCCTATGGCTTCCACTAGATGTCACCAGCCTTTACAAAGTGTTTTGAGTCTTATACTGTGAGATCTGACCGAATAAGAGACTTGGAACGGTGATGGCCGATTAGACCCCTGGCGTGCGAGTTGATGGTGGGTACTCTCGTTCCGAAACGTTTTAAAAGAGATCCCAATGGTCCGCCTTGAATTTTATTCATGTTCTGGTTAAAAAAGTCACTAATGTTTGACATGTTTGAACGAACTTAAATATATTTTTTCCGTTCGTGAAGTGAAGTGAAGTCCGGCTGGCTTAGATCATGTGCTAACAACATGGAGCTTTTTGGACATAAATGATGAGCTTTTTTGAACAAAACTACATTCGTTATGGACCTGGGATTCCTTGGAAGTGACATCTGATGAAGAGAATCAAAGGTAATGGATTATTTACATAGTATTTTCGATTTTAGATCTCTCCAACATGGCGGTTAGTCTGTATCGCAATGCGTATTTTTCTGGGTGCAGTGCTCAGATTATTGCAAAGTGTGATTTCCCAGTAAGGTTAATTTTAAATCTGGCAAGTCGATTGCGTTCAAGAGATGTAAATCTATAATTCTTTGAATGACAATATAATATTTTACCAATGTTTTCTAACATTAATTAATTATTTTGTTGTCATGACTTGACTGCCGGTTATTGGAGGGAAACGATTTCCTGAACATCAACGCCATAGTAAAACGCTGTTTTTAGATATAAATATGAACTTGATAGAACTAAAAATGCATGCATTGTCTAACATAATGTCCTAGGAGTGTCATCTGATGGAGATTGTAAAAGGTTAGTGCATAATTTTAGCTGATTTTATGGTTTTGGTGACGCCTGTCTTTGAATCGACAATACATTACACACAGCTATTGTCAATGTACTCTCCTAACATAACCTAACTTTATGCTTTCGCCGTAAAACCTTTTTGAAATCGGACGACGTGGTTAGATTAAGGAGATGTTTATCTTTCAAAGGGTGTAAGTTAGTTGTATGTTTGAGAAATTTGAATTTTGACATTTATTTGGTTTCAAATTTGTCGCTCTTGAAATGCACCTGCTGTTGATAGGGTGCGCAACGGGTGGCACGCTAACGTCCCACATAGCCCCAAGAAGTTAAAGAAAGAGCTGTTGAGTTTATGGAAACCGCTGATTTGTCTGCACAAGGAATTTCTCAGAAAATACTTGGAAGTGTTGCAACCCCTGAAGTTGGATCCCGCTTCAGTCATGTCAGGGAACAGAGGAGGGGTACATGTCCTACTAAAGCAAACATTTAAGCAAGAGGTATAAATATAAATTGTAACATCAAACAGTGGCTTGTTTGCCCATTGAGATTAAAGTGCGCCTGAAGATGAGTTTTATGTTGTTGGCAACTGGTCTAAAGTTACTGTCATATTTTAATATGCTGGGATAGGTAATTATTTGTGTAACGAGGTTGCTCCAAGTACTATGCACTAGTATAAAATGATTGTATTACGAAATAATATACGGTGCACATCGCAAAATAAATGTAATAAGTAAGTAGAAAAAATGCCTATCCAACTTTTTCTAGGCCTATCCAAAACAAATACATCTGGCTACGCCCCTGGTGTAATGATCATGCTGTTTAATCAGCTTCTTGATATGCCACACCTGTCAGGTGGATGGATTATCTTGGCAAAGGAGAAATGCTCACTAACAAGGATGTAAACAAATTTGTGCAAAACATTTGAGAGAAATAAGCTGGAACATTTTTGTGATCTTTTATTTCAGTTAATGAAACATGAGACCAACACTTTACATGTTGCATTTATATTTTTGTTTAGTGTGTAGGTGATGCTAACCCAGACACACCTGTCTAAATGTATGTGAAATAAATGCTACTCCACCCTCCAGCCACATCTAGCTAAGTGGATGGATCAGTAAAGTCTAGACATGTTCACATGTTCATGAAATACAATGGTGGCCGTAATCCCTTTCAGACACACCTGATTAACTTGATGGGTCATGTAATCATCTGGCGATGTGGAGTCTTTTGTTTAGACATGTAGTTAGCTAAACAATGAACCATAATCCCAACCCATACAATACAAACAGATTGTCATAGCTAGCCACCACTCATAAAATGCAGTAGTATGTATTTGCAAGTAGCTAAAACTAACCAACTAGGTTCAATGTTAGCTAGCTAGCTAACATTAGGCTACAACTAGCCATGCAAATGGGTTTCTGAGATATGAATAATATTACTACTCAGAACGTACACGTAACGTTAGCTAGCGAGCAATCAAGTTAAGGTTCGCTAGCTAGCTAACAATACTCTTTAACTTGTAATGAAAACAACTTTCTGCCTAAATTAGAAACGTATGATATCTGAAAATGTAGCTAGACTCTTACCCATATACATGCAGGAACGCTTCATGGCAGAACCCCTTTAACGAAGTAAGATGTCCTGTGTCTTTGTTTATACAGCTTGTTTGGCCCGTTGTGACAAGTCACTCTGGGTTCACACTGACCGTGTGCAGAAAGTAGTCCATCACAACTTTTTCCCACTGATCTTTGTCGATATAGTGCCTGCTAAATTCAGGGCAGCAATGTTGTTGAGAGCAGTAGTAATGCTTTTTCAGTTCTCCATGGCTAACATATCTTTCAAAAAAGCTTCAGTAGCAAGGATTATCTACATACTGAGCAGCTCAAGTTATAGACAGAAGCATGCTACATGGCAGACCAATCCGAACTCATCTCTCGGCATGTCCAGCCCATCCATTATCTCAGCCAATCATGGCTAGCGAATAGGTTCCTGTATTTTTCCATGGCTGAACCAACTAGGCTCGTAATTTAACAATTATATTCTTATTTACAGATGGCATACAAGTTTGTTATTAAGGCACATGAAAGTTCACATGTTCCCGAAGGCATTTCTGTCAAACGCATTTTGATGGAGATAATTGTTTTTCAAATGCCTCTCCTGTGAATTAGTGACGTGCAACATACTCATTCATACATATCTCTCTCCCTTTCTTTTCTGTGTGTGTGTGCGTGCGTGCGTGTGCACAGAGGAGATAGACTGGCTGTCTGAACTGATAGAGTTCACACATAGATGGATATATACAATAATATAATATACACTGAGTATACCAAAACATTAGGAACACCTTCCTAATATTGAGTTGCTCCCCCCACCCCTTTTTGCCCTCAGAACAGCATCAATTCGTCGGGGCATGGACCCTACAAGGTGTCGAAAGCGTTCCACAGGGATGCTGGCCCATGTTGACTCAAATGCTTCCCACGGTTGTGTCAAGTTGTCTGGATGTCCTTTGGGTGGTGGATCATTCTTGATACACCCTGAAAACAGGTTGAGCGTGAAAAACCCAGCAGCGTTGCAAAACCGGTGCACCTGGCACCTACTACCATACACCACTCAAAGGCACTTACATTTTTTATCTTGCACAATCATTCTCTGAATGGCACAACAACTCAATCCATGTCTCAAGGCTTAAAAAACATTATTTAACCTGTCTCCTTCCCTTCATCTACAATGTTTGAAGGGGATTTAACAAGTGACATCAATAAGGGATCATAGCTTTCACCTGGATTCACCTGGTAGGTCTGTCATGGAAAGAGCAGGTGTTCTTAATGTTTTGAACACTCAGTGTATAAGCCATTTAGCAAATGCTTCTATCCAAATAGACGGATGGATGGATGAAAAGGCTGACAGACAGACATACAGACAGACAGACGAATGTCAGTTAACAGAAAAAGACAGACGTGTGTTAGCACAGATAGACTGACAGACTGACATTGACTACTACAATAGACGTAATCTAGCACAGACAGACCAACACACAAAGACAGACAGGCAGACGTCAACCATCACAGACAGACAAAAGCTATTTTTTTTTACAATACAGAAACAAATTGCCCAGATGTGGGCTTGATGTATATACTTTTCCACATACTGTACATATACAGTAACACAAAAGTATACTGACCATCAAATGCATGTTGCTGTCATTCACTATTTTCTTAAGTACAGTATTTGTTTCTTTCTTTTTACAAGCTATTGATACACATTGTAAGTTAAATAGGACCCTTTTGGATAACTGAGTTAGTTAATTTTGTAAGGATGAAAGCCATTAAAGCGCTAATTCGCGTTAGCCGACAAACAGATAGCTTTTCATAACTTTTTTTATTAGCTGGTCAGAGGTGTAACCAATGATGTACAAATCTCTTGCTGTGTGTTCGGCCTGGCAACGGTGGCAAAATGAGTTACCTTCAGCCCATATGTTAGAGTAGGACGATGGCCTCCTCCGTTCGGCCACAGTGGGGTCAGCTCTTTGAAAGGGTTTCAGCTCCTGGATGATGTCACTTGTGAGCGCCTTCATCTGGTCCTTAACCTCTTCCATGATTTATTTTTTTAAAGCCTGCTTCCAGTCAGTTTCCTGTGGACGAGATCTCCTACAGCAGAACACATTACCTCAGCCATCCTTTTCCCATGATGTTCCTTTTCAAGTAGCAGGGCCTCCTGGCATATCCGCAAATCCCTTTTCTGGGTTACAACGGGCATACAGTTGAAGTCGGAAGTTTACATACACCTTAGCCAAATACATTTAAACTCAGTTTTTCACAATTCCTGACATTCAATCCTAGTAAAAATTCCCTGTCTTAGGTCAGTTAGGATCACCACTTTATTTTAAGAATGTGAAATGTCAGAATAATAGAAGAGAGAATTATTTATTTCAGCTTTTATTTCTTTCATCACATTCCCAGTGGGTTAAAAGTTTACATACACTCAAATAGTATTTGGTAGCATTGCCTTTAAATTGTTGAACTTGAGTCAAATGTTTTGGGTAGCCTTCCACAAGCTTCCCACAATAAGTTGGGTGAATTGTGGCCCATTCCTCCTGACAGAGCTGGTGTAACTGAGTCAGGTTTGTAGGCCTCCTTGCTCACACACGCTTTTTCAGTTCTGCCCACAAATTTTATATAGGATTCAGGTCAGGGCTTTGTGGTGGCCACTCCAATACCTTGACTTTGTTGTCCTTAAGCCATTTTGCCACAACTTTGGAAGTATGCTTGGGGTCATTGTCCATTTGGAAGACCCATCTGCGACCAAGCTTTAACTTCCAGACTGATATTTTGAGATGTTGCTTCAATATATCCACATCATTTTCCACCCTCATGATGCCATCTATTTTGTGAAGTGCACCAGTCCCTCCTGCAGCAAAGCACCCCCACAACATGATGCTGCCACCCCTGTGCTTCACGGTTGGGATGGTGTTCTTCAGCTTGCAAGCGTTCCCCTTTTTCCTCCAAACATAATGATGGTCATTATGGCCAAACAGTTCTATTTTTGTTTCATCAGACCAGAGGACATTTCTCCGAAAAGTACGATCTTTGTCCCCATGTGCAGTTGCAAACCGTAGTCTGTCTTTTTTATGGCGGTTTTGGAGCAGTGGCTTCTTCCTTGCTGAGCGGTCTTTCAGGTTATGTTGATATAGGACTCGTTTTACTGTGGATATAAATACTTTTGTACCTGTTTCCTCCAGCATCTTCACAAGGTCCTTTGCTGTTGTTCTGGGATTTATTTGCACTTTTCGCATCAAAGTACGTTCATCTCTAGGAGATACTGAGATACTGAGCAGTTTGATGGCTGCGTGGTCTGATGGTGTTTATACTTGCGTACTATTGTTTGTACAGATGAACGTGGTACCTTCAGGCGTTTGGAAATTGCTCCCAAGGATGAACCAGATTTGAGGAGGTCGGCAATTTTTTTTCTGAGTTCTTGGCTGATTTCTTTTGATTTTCCCATGATGTTAAGCAAAGAGGCACTAAGTTTGAAGGTAGGCCTTGAAATACATCCACAGGTACACCCACTGGAATTGTGATACAGTGAATTATAAGTGAAATAATCTGTCTGTAAACAATTGTTGGAAAAATTACTTGTGTCATGCACAAAGTAGATGTCCTAACCGACTTGCCAAAACTATAGTTTGTTAACAAGAAATTTGTGGAGTGGTTGAAAAGCGAGTTTTAATGACTCCAACCTAAGTGTATGTAAACTTCCGACTTCAACTGTATTACCTCAATTACCTTGACTAACCGGTGCCCCAGCACATTGACTCTGTACCGGTACCCTCTGTATATAGCCTCGCAATTGTTATTTTTCTGCTGCTCTTCAACTATTTGTTACTTTTATTTGTTACTTTTTTTAGGTATTTTTCTTAAAACTGCATTGTTGGTTAAGGGCTTGTAAGTAAGCATTTCACTGTAAGGTCTGCACCTGTATAAGTCGCATGTGACAAATAAGATTTGATTTGATGCTCGGCCCAGGTAGATATTGTGTTCAAAGAATTTCGGATGGAGCCAATGCTTTTTCAATGGGAGTCATCCATTGCCGGATGAATGAAAACAGATGACAATCGAAGATGATTGTCAGACAAAAAAACTCACAAACGGTCCGTCTTTTTATGTACAGTGTCTTCAGAAGGTATTCATACCCCTTGACTCATTCCAGATGTTGTTGTGTTACAGCCTGAATTCAAAATGAATTAAATAGATTTCTCACCCATCTACACCCGATACCCCATAATGACAAAGTGAAAATATGTTTGTAGAATCTTTTGCAAATTTATTGAAAATGAAATACAGCGATAACTCATATACATAAGTATTAACACCCCTGAGTCAATACATGTTACAATCACCTTTGGTAGCAATTACAACTATGAGTCTTTGTGGGTAAGTCTCTAAGAACTTTGCACACCTGGATTGTACAATTGTTTTTCATCTTCAAGCTCTGTCAACTTGGTTGTTGATCATAGCAAGACAGATATTTTCAAGCTGATTTAAGCCAAAACTGTAAGTAGGCCACTCAGGAACATTCAATGTCATCTTGGTAAGCCAGTGTATATTTGGCCTTGAGTTTTATGTTATTGTCCTGCTGAAAGGGTAATTTTTCTTTCTGTGTCTGTTGGAAAGCAGACAGAACCAGGTTTTCCTCCAGGATTTTGCCTGTGCTTAGCTGTATTCCCTTTCATTTTATCTTAAAAACGCCCTGGTCCTTGCTGATGACAAGCATGCCCATAACATGATGCAGTCACCACCATGCTTAAAAATATGAAGAGTGGTACCCAGTGATGTGTTGGATTTTCCCCAAACATAACGCTTTGTATTCAGGACATAGAGTTCATTTCTTTGCCACATTATTTGCAGTTTTATAATATTTTTATTCTGTACAGGTTTCCTTCTTTTCACTCTGTTATTTAGGTTAGTATCGTGGAGTAACTAAACTAAGCAAAAAAAGAAATGTCCTCTCACTGTCAACTGCGTTTATTTTCAGCAAACTTAATATGTGTAAATATTTGTATGAACATAACAAGATTCAACAACTGAGACATAAACTGAACAAGTTCCACAGACATGTGACTGACAGAAATGTAATGTGAGCAACGGCGGGGTCAAAATCAAAAGTAACAGTCAGTATATGGTGTGGCCACCAGCTGCATTAAGTACTGCAGTGCATCTCCTACTCATGGACTGCACCAGAGTTGCCAGTTCTTGCTGTGAGATGTTACCCCACTTTTCCACCTAGGCACAAACAACTTCCCGGACATTTCTGGGGGGAATGGCCCTAGCCTTTACCCTCCGATCCAATAGGTCCCAGACGTGCTCAATGGGATTGAGATCCGGGCTCTTTGCTGGCCATGGCAGAACACTGACATTCCTGTCTTGCAGGAAATCATGCACAGAGCGAGCAGTATGGCTGGTGGCATTGTCATGTCAGGATGAGCCTGCAGGAAGGATACCACATGAGGGAGGAGGATGTCTTCCCTGTAACGCACAGCGTTGAGATTGTCTGCAATGACAACAAGCTCAGTCCGATGATGCTGTGACACACCGTCCCAGACCATGACGGACCCTCCACCTCCAAATCGATCCCGCTCTAGAATACAGGCCTCAGTGTAACACTCATTCCTTCAACGATAAACGCGAATCCGACCACCGCCCCTGGTGAAACAAAACCGCGACTCGTCAGTGAAGAGCACTTTTTGCCAGTCCTGTCTGGTCCAGTGACGTTGGGTTTGTGCCCATAGGCGACGTTGTTGCTGGTGATGTCTGGTGAGGACCTGCCTTACAACAGGCCTACCAGCCCTCAGTCCAGCCTCTCTCAGCCTATTGCAAACAGTCTGAGCACTGATGGAGGGATTGTGCGTTCCTGGTGTAACTCAGGCAGTTGTTGCCATCCTGTACCTGTCCCGCAGGTGTGATATTAGTATGTACCGATCCTGTGCAAGTGTTGTTACACGTGGTCTGCCACTGCGAGGACGATCAGCTGTCCGTCCTGTCTCACTGTAGCCCTGTCTTAGGCGTCTCACAGTATGGACATTGCAATTTATTGCCCATTATTGCAGTCCTCATGCCTCCTTACAGCATGCCTAAGCCACGTTCACACAGATGAGCAGGGACCCTGGGCATCTTTCTTTTGGTGTATTTCAGAGTCATTAGAAAGGCCTCTTTAGTGTCCTAAGTTTTCATAACTGTGACCTTAATTGCCTACCGTCTGTAAGCTGTTAGTGCCTTAACGACCGTTCCACAGGTGCATGTTCATTAACTGTTTATGTTCATTGAACAAGCATGGGAAACAGTGTTTAGAACCCTTTACAATGAAGATCTGTGAAGTTATTTGGATATTTACAAATTACCTTTGAAAGACAGGGTCCTGAAAAAGGGATGTTTCTTTTTTTGCTGAGTTTACAATGTTGTTGATCCATCCTCGGTTTTCTCCTATCATAGGCATTAAACTCTGTCACTGTTTTAAAGTCACCGTTGGCCTCATGGTGAAATCCCTGAGCGGTTTCCATCCTCTTTGTCAACTGAGGGACTTTACAGTTATTGTATATGTGGGGTACAGATATGAAAATAATCATGTGAAACACTAGTATTGCACAAAGAGTAAGTCAATGCAACGTATTATGTGACTTGTTAAGCACATTTTTACTTCTGAACTTATTTAGGCTTTCCATAACAAAGGGTTTGAATACTTACTGACTCAAGACATTTCAGCTATTCATTTTTTATTAATTGTAAACATTTCGAAAAACGTAATTGTACTTTGTCATTAGGCCAGTGATAAAAAAAAATCTCAATTTAATCAATTTTAAATTTGTCTGTTACACAATAAAATGTTGAAAAAGTCTCTACAGGCTCTGTACATCCTTAAAATTGTAATATTTGGTTGCGTTGTCAACCAAACTTAATTCAATATTTATTTTGTAATACAGTAAATAGACTAAAGTTAAGGCTATCTTAAAAACGAATGTAGGTTAACAGTATTTATTTAACCTTAAAATGAGTAACACATCCATGGCCAAATTTCGAGGTTACTGTAACTATAATTGTCTTCTTATGTAATCATAGAAAGCATGCATGTTCAAGATAGCATGTAAAGTCACAGGTCTGTGGAGCTCTTTACAACTGCTATAATAATCTGTTCAGAATCTCGAATGGCATTAATCACTTGCACTATGTACTTTTAATGTAATCTCAACTGCAATACAGGTCATTTGGTTGTGCTATTAGACGAAGCACAGTGATAAAACTTAGCTTGGAAATAAAAATACTATTATGTTTTTTTCATCAGAAATGATTGTTTATAGGTACCTTCATGTGTGTGTAAAACATTACTGTTTTCAGATTTTTAATCTGAACATCACCTAGCTATTTTACTGTAAATCGTAAATGTAGCATTTGCTAAATTACTAAAATGTAAAATGTAAACATTTTACATACAGATCTCATATTACTGTATTGAATTTGTTTTTTATATATTCATGTCACAAATGTATCATTTGTACAGTTCTTTATTAAATGTTTTGTTATTTGTTACATTTGAGTGTGTAAAACATAGCAGTACTACTTATTTCTCTGAGAGTGAGGCAGACATATAGCATTTAGCAAAAAAAACATTATTTGTCTCTCTGAAATTAAATCATCAAGTGATAGATTTTAAACAAAAACATTTCTGTCATTGAACGTTTTAATCATGTAGCAGACACTCTTATCCAGAGCAATTTACAGGAGCAATTATGGTTAAGTGCCTTGCTCAAGGGCCCATTGACCAATTTTTCACCTTGTCGGCTCTGAACCAGCAACTTTTCGGTTACCGGCCCAACACTCTAAGCGCAAGGCTACCTGCCACCTACACATTGGGAATTCAACAAACTTTTGGCTGTCTTTTTGAGTGGCTGAGTATAGGTGGCAATCTCACTTATCACGACTCATCCAAATATTACTAAATTGTCCACATTGAAATGACGTGGTGTACCCAGTGGGATCCATGTCCATGTGTTTGAGTGTGGCCGTAGCCAATGCAAATCTCCTTCGGTCTCTCCCTTCTTGTTTTTACATCTACTTTGTATCTCTGTGTATATCCCTCTAATATGATGAACCTACTAGGCATGTAAACATTTAGCATACAAAATGTCATACCCAAATCATCTCAAACTAAATTACTTCAAGCCACTGAACTACACAATCCCTTTCAGAGATGAACATGTAATGCATATGCTAAGGGACATTGACATTAGTTTTTGCTTAGAAAATGCTGATATTAGCGGATGGTGGAAGTAACTAGATTAACAAAACCGAAGTGTGGGTTAAACAGTCTACCCTTGTCCATAGACTGCTTTCAAGGTAAGGAAACAAAATATATATTTGTAATTTAGCTGAAATGTCCCTTTAAAGTGGCAATCAGCAGTTGCTACATCCATTTTAAATTAAATGAATGATGTACCCAATGATTATTGTAGAATATAACTGATAAATGCCTCATGAGCTTAGTTCAACTTCCGTACCCCTTCATAACCCAAAATGTAAGCTTATTTTACTCCAATGTTTGTAAACAAAGTAAATGTAAACAAGCACTATATAGCCTCAAAACATGGTTAAAACTATAATTTTTTTTTATCATGGATGGTCAGTTCTTGCATTCATAGCTCTTTCTATACATTTGAGAGTGGTTACATTTCTCCAGCCATATCCCTCAGCTTTTTACCACGTTATTGTTTCTACTACTTTAAGGATATTATCAATGATTTGATTTGGTGGGAAACTTGTCTATCATCCCTGAGCTATTATCCGTGAGCTCCGAATTCTCCCACATGCTGTCACCTACTAAGAAAATTACCTCGATAACAGCATTTATCGAGGTAATCGATTTTCGGCAGTTTTTATCGACTTTCGGCAGTTAAATGCAACAACAAAACATTATTTATAACAAAGCAATCGGTTAATATGGTTTTTGAACACTATAATTTGTTCATTTGCATGAAAGTTGTACTTTTAGTTTATGGTTGACAACAGCTTGTTTGCTATTAACCAATCAGCGTTTTGTAGCGAGTTCAAAGCATGTGAATGCATCCAACTCGTATTTACGACTTCACAAATGGTAAATAACACCTTCCCACTTGGTTGAACGCAGCATTAGCAAGACTTGAGTAGATTTTAAGGCAAGGAATTTGACAATCTTGTGGCGAGCCTTAAAACTGCACGTAAACAACTGTCAAAGGAGTGTGTTGGCATGGTCTCATGTTTAGATGAGATTACTCTCGGTTGACCAGACACAAATATTAGGTATCTGCTTTTTAGCTATTCCTCTCTCCTTTAGAAACATCTACTTAAAACAGAAAACCATTAGAAGAGACCAGCTAGCTACTTCCTTTAAAGAGTCCCTTTGTGTGCTTATATAATGTTTTAAATATTCATGCTCTCCCCCTAGTTCCCGGACACTGTTTTAATAATGGGCTCCAAGTCTGATTTACGACTCAAATGTATGAAGCTGCTAGGAGTGGGGAAAACATATACGCTAACGCCTGGTGTCCCTTTAAAGAAAAGGAACAGGAAATCTATGTGCTGTGACCCAGAGAAGGTTACTGCAGTACCTTGTAATTGGCCCACAGAGAATTGCCCTTTTCTAGTCAGGATGGAGGGACAGTTTTCAAGGCACAATCTGCGATATTTTTTTTTTAAATGGTCATTTCCATTAATATCCATTGCTTCTTGAAGAATATAGGTTAATGCCTCATGAGTTTAGAACGGTCTCTTACCCTATCATACTCCAAAATACAAGGTACTCCATTGAGTAGCTCCATTACTCCATTGAGTAGCTCCATTACTCCATTGAGTAGCTCCATTACTCCATTGAGCAGCTCCATTACTCCATTGAGCAGCTCCATTACTCCATTGAGTAGCTCCATTACTCCATTGAGTAGCTCCATCTATGAATTTGAGAGTGGTTACAATTCCCCAACCCAATTCCTCAGCTTTATCGCAAACCAAGTGGTGGGGCTGTCACGTCTGGGCTGAAACACAAACTAAGAACTGTGTCTTTAAAACTACTCTGTATGTTGATGCTGTGTCTTATCTCTTTGAATTAAGATGTATGCATGCATGTTGTTGGCAGCTATTCTCATTGGTAGACACCCTACTGCTAAGTCTGCTGTATGACACATAGGAAATGTTCATCAGATCAATTTCACACTTGCAAGTATAAAGCATTACATTCATCTCCTGTGGTTGTTATCAAGGTTGAGCGTTTCACTTGACATCTGATGTAAGTTTCAGTCCAAGAAGGCAGGAGAATCATTGAGATACAGGTGAGAATGCCTATCAATGACAACAGTCACCCATGCGCTACGCTCAGTACATGTCACAATTATCTCGAGTGTATTTCTGCAGCATCTATTAGACATCATCTATTAGACATAATTACACATAATCATATACAGTTGCTGGAAGAAGAAAAAAAATCCCCATTAATCCATTTACAAGGATGATTCAGGAGGACCACCGCCCATTTCCTACTTGGACAAGCCTCCTCTGCATAGTGATATTTCATTATGGGAATAATTATTGGCTCACCTATTTCTCACACACTGTCACCTTGTTTCAATAGTGTGATTGTGAACACTTGTAGTGTGACAAATCCCCCTTGCTTGGGTACATCAAAACTATGATGAATATCAAATACATGACCAGACAGATAGTTTCAGGACTGTTTTCCCTCCACAATTGATTGGACAGCTTTGAGGCAGGAACGCTCGTAGAGGCTTGAGGTGGGTGATGGGAGCAATCTAATGTACTCATACAGAGGCTGACATATACAGGAGTCGCCATTGTCACGTCCTGACCATAGTAAGATGTTATTTTCTATGGTAGAGTAGGTCAGGGCGTGACAGGGGGTGTTTTTCTATGTTTTGTATTTCTATATTGTTATGTTCTAGTTTTGTATTTCTATGTTGGGTTGTTCTAGTTTTTGTATTTCTATGTTGGGCTTTGTTTGAGATGATCTCCAATTAGAGGCAGCTGGTCATCATTGTCTCTAATTGGAGGTCATATTTAAGTTGGTGTTTGTCCCACCTGGGTTTGTGGGAGATTATTTTTGAGTAGTGTTTGTTTCACCGCTGCGTCACGGTTTGTTGTTTTGTTTATTCAGTTTATTTATGTATTGCATAGTTTCACAGAGTACATAAAATGTGGAACGACACACACGCTGCACTTTGGTCCGCTCATTCCTACGACAACCGTGACAGCCATGTCATCTCATTTGTATCACATGCGATGGACAGAAATGAAATCCTCCAAGAGTGGTTGTTGTGGTGTAGCAAATCAAAGTTTATTGGTCGGGTGCACAGTTCAGCAGATGTTATTAGCGGGTGGAGCGAAATGCTATTAGCCCCTAACAATGCAGTAAAATGTCAAACAGGTGCAAAAATAATCAATTTAAAAAATGAAAAACAACAAGAAGGAATCCAATTAACAACCCAAATAGCATTGTAACAGTAATCCAAATGCAATATCGTGTCTGACTATGACTACATTATATGACATGCTATTTTATCAGAACGATTACCTAACGTTTAATTGATTACGTGATTGAATTAAAACATGTAACAATTAAACCATTAATAACCTGGGGCACCAAGGAAGCAATCATTTATATAGCGTGGTTATCTTCTCTATTAAAAGATCTGAACATATTTTATATCAATAGCAGTCAATTATTATTTGTCATCTCGATCGGTCTCATTCTGATTGTCGTAAGTACTTGGTTATCTGCACGAACCCTAGCTAATAAGTTGAATCAGCAATACACAAGTTGGCTTAATTATTTATTTACTAAATACCTAAATAATCACACAGAATTACATATATACACACACACAGGATAGATCAAACATCGATTACTCATCATGTCATGAAAAGCCCCTAGTGGGCTAACCCGATATGACGGCTGGTTACACAAAGGAAGGGGGGTTGGGTTTGAATGAAAGAGCAGGAAGACTGAGGGACAAAGGGATTGGGTCTATCAGACCTTGAGAAGCTATGCTACCGTAAATACAGAGTCTTATGCATTCTACTAACTTCCCATTCGGAAAAGGAAAATACAAGACATATATATTTACTGCTGCGCCTTGATAGATGGATGAGAGCTGGAAGACTGCTTCACCCAGCAGAGATCGCCATTGTCCTTTGAAGAATCTTTCTGGTTGTAGTGCTGTAGAGCGGATACGGTAAAGCACCCTGTCGTTCTTCGGAGATTGTTTGTCCTCGTCCTAGGTCACGTACGTTTACAGCTGCAGCTGATAACTCGACATCTAGGAGGTATCACTTCTTTAGTGTATAATAGTTCAAAGTTCATACCAAGTTGCTATAATCAGCTGGCGCTGTATTCTGGCTGGTCTAGTCAAAATTCACAAAGTTGAAATTGGCACTTTTAAACGTTAGGCCAGCAGTCCTAACATTTCTGGAACTAAATGTTAATTTTGTTAGTTTGTAGTTGAAATTAGCCCTTTTAAACATATGGACACCAGTCCTCATGTCATCGGGAACTGAGTTTGACTTCCGTCAACGTTATTTTGTACTGGGAGAGAAGGGCGTGATTCATAGTTCTCAACCAATGTCTGTTCACTTGGGCGTGGCCACTGAGTGGGCCCACGTTTTACTATGAAACAATTCTCTTATTTAGGAGGCTAAAATTACATTTCATCTTTTCACAAATGGTTTCATATTTAAACATTTAAATTGCACAACAATTCCTTGTGAATCTGATAACTAGAATGTGTAGACTTTCCAAGATACAATTTATGGCCGGGGTAGGCCGTCATTGTAAAATAAGAATTTGTTCTTAACTGACTTGGCTAGTTAAAAAAAGGTTAAATAAAATAAAAAGGTATTGGGACAGTGACACATTTTTTATTGTTGTGGCTCTGTACTCCAGATTATAAATGATACAAATAAATCAATTCAATAATTTTTTATTTATAAAGCCCTTTTTACATCAGCAGTTGTCACAAAGTGCTCATACAGAAACCAAACCTAAAACCACAACTTCACCAAGACATGCTAACCTCTCACCATTACGGTAGCAGGGGAGGTTTGCAATTTGGGGGGGGGGTTGATAGTTGTGCGTCTATAACTTTCTCACTAATCATTATTCACAATTCATTCAGGATTATCGGTTATCATGGTAGCATCCACATTAATGTAGAAGTCAATAAAAGTGACTCCAAAATGACACAATACATTATTTACCATTCATTTCTATTGAGCACAAAATGAACAGAAACACAACCAAAACCAACAGCAAATGCATCCAACAAATGTGTAGTCACAAGCTTTGATGTAATCATTGCTTGCTATGAATATGGGTCCAAATACTTAACATTTTACTACTTGAATACACATATAGCTTGCAGAGAACACCGCAATAAGAATTTTAATTGAATTACCACAATGAATTATTGTAATGTTTGTTTATTTAAGGGATGTGTTGGGGATGTGTAAGGAATGTGTTGCCAATTGGCGATTTGACACGAAAATAACATTTTATTCATTTATTTATTCCTTCCTTCCTTCCTTCATATAAGTGAAGTTGTCCCAATACTTTTGGTCCCCTAAATGGAGAGACTATGTACAAAAAGTGGTGTAATTTCTAAACGGTTCACCCGATATGGATGACAATACCCTCACATTAAAGCTGACAGTCTGCACTTTAACCTCATAGTCATTGTACCATTTTAAATCTATAAGTGCTGGAGTACAGAGCCAAAACAACAACAAATGTCACTGTCCCAGTACATTTGGAGCTTACCGTATAAGTAAATATGTGGTGTGTATAAACAGTGTAACTAACATGCAATGTTAAGTGGTAGAAATATTAGAATGAGCTGTGTCGAGAATGTTATTGTAATGGTGAGAAGTTATTATGTCTTGGGGGTATGATATTTGTGTGTCTGTAACTTTCCCACTCATCATTATTCAAGTGCTGAAATGCTTTCTCTCCCCTTCCTTCACCCTTTTATCTTTCCCTTCCCTTCCCCAGATAGGTTGAGTATAAAATGGCACCCTATTCCCTATATAGTGCATTACTTGACCATAGGGCTCTGGTCAAAAGTAATGCACTATGTAAGGAATAGGGTGCCATTTGGGAGGCACAAATAGGCTTTCAGCTTTGATAGGAATGTACATCTCTGCAGTGTCACCCTCAGGTCCATTTCGGGGTTAATTGGATGCGTTTGCTCCAAATCCGTAGCTTTAGTGTTTCAGTCAGAGGAAGTATTTGTTCTGCAGGTGGTGCTGTGCGTATGTCCTTCCCCCAGGCAGGGAGGCAGATATTCAGGCAGACAGGCTGTTCCCATGACCCCTCCCCTGGTTCCCAGGCCCCAGGGCTCCAGACAGAGCTAGGAGGATTCACCGTGCTGACCTCCTTCACACCACAGCCTGGCTCACTGGAAATCTCAGACACAGCACTCATCAGACCCAGAAGTGTTCTGTTCAGTTTTCATTTGGCTGTGTTTGAGAAGTAGATCATCTATGTGTCAACTAATTGTCACTTCACCGATTGCTTTCAAAATAGAAACTGAGAATATTCATATAATTACCTGAGCTAACCACTTTTTCTCCTGGACTTTACTATTGGGAAAACGTGTGAATCGATGTATCAAAAGGATGGGGGTATCGTCGGAAATCATAGACACGGGACCAAAAACATTTGACACGTGTTTATGTGTTTTGGTACAAACCAACATTTCTGCCTTGTGTTTAATATTCTAGGAAACGTCAATCATGAATAAGTAACGTCACACATCTTTTGGTAAAAGCCATGCTGGAAGTTGATGGGAGATTGTAAGGGGGGGAGTACAGTTTTTTATATTTGACATTCAATTAATTACATGAAGTCCCACCAAAAAGGTTGGATTCCATGGACTTTCGGTCTCTCATTATACAATTGTTTATGTGCCATAATACAGTCAATATTTGATGGTTTTTTTTATTTAAAAAAAGTTGAGTATCTTACTCCATTATGCAGATGTTACATTTATCAGAACTGCATTTTTGACCTTATATCAAAGGTCAAACACGTCAGCAGTAGAATCAACACATGAAATGAGACTGAAATGTCGGGAAGTCTTTTGGATCCTTGTCAAGATTTATAACCAGGTAATCCAGGTTGTTTTTGAAGATGTTAATTATGGTAGATATTAGAAGAGAGGCGCATGTGTGTGCGCGTCCGTACATTGCTTGTGAAAGAGACAGGGACAGAGAGGGAGGGAGGGAGGGGAATAATATGTAGTGCAGATGAAAATGCTCACTTTATGACTGTATATGCAGTTCTGCTGTGAGATTGTTGGAATAGATTGGGAGATTTAGACTTACAGAGACGACCAAATCCAATTCCTCAACTTTTCAATGACGTTTGCTTGGCAGCAATATCTCCATGAATCTGAGGAGAACATGATGAACTTTTGATCAATTGACTCAGCTGTGATACCCTCAAGGTAAACTCATCTTGTGTGAGGGAAGTTGACAGTTTCAGAATTCTGAGTCACACCCCAGCTATCAGATAACGTTCTGAGAACCATATGCTTTTTTGAGCTTGGTTGTCCTATGGTTATTTGGAATACAACCTTCCCAAAACGTTCTGGTAATGGTGCAGGATAGTTGCTTGGCTTTGGAACGTTCTCAGCACATTTAAAGAACTTGACCAACATTTTTTTATTTTATTACAGAAAATGTCCAGGAATTTCAAACACGATTACATTTAATTTCAATTTTGTTTATGTCCTAGGAATGTTCTCCGACTGGTTTGACATTGGGAATATTCTCAAATAGTTCAGAGAAAGTTAAGAAACAACATTCTTCTCTCCGAATTTCAGTACTTCAGCATACAATGAGTGTACAAAACATTGTCACATGTTCTTTACATGACGTAGACTAACCAGGTGAAAGCTATGATCTCTTATTGATGTCGCTTGTTAAATCCACTTCAATCAGTGTAGATGGCGGCGAGGAGATGACGGGGATGGGCAAGACAAAAGATTTAAGTGCCTTTGAACGGTGTGTGGTAGTAGGTGCCAGGCGCACTGGTTTGTGTCAAGAACTGCAACTCAATATTAGGAAGGTGTCCTTAATGTTTTGAAAACTCAGTGTAGTTTCCTACAGGTTTCCTCGTGGTTCTATTTAAAGTCATGTTCTCAAATTGCTCTGAGAACATTAAGAAAACTTTCCATAAAAACCCAAAGAAAACTTTCACTTTCAGAGAATGTTGTTTAAAAACACAGTTTTCCCACATCAACCAGACTTGCTTTATCCTCTATCTTTTTAAGTGTGTTCAGGTGTGTTGGCCGTGCCCACTAATTGGCCATGCCTGATCTTAATAATTGCTTATTTCCTTTGAAATGGGCTCTGTTTGAATAGACTAAAATGAACAGCTTTAAATGCATAAAAAAAACAAGGCATGCTAGCGCCATTGTTGATGGCGCAGTGGATTCATTCCATGGGAAAAGAACAGACGATTATACAGTAGGTTCTAATCTCACTGATGATGTGTCACAATAAAAAAGAAACACATTTGCATGATTAGAGCCTAAGCAAATTAATTTCCATGTGTGCTTGGAGTTCAAAAAAGTTTACCCAAATGAAGTTAGCAGTGTTATTAAGCCAGGCACCACAGGCTGAAATGACATTTTTTGAGATTTTTTGTACTTTGGTCCATTAATATTAATTTGTTTTTAAACTTGATGAAAATTTATATTTTCTTTAGTTTATCATACTACTATCTTCAACATTTTAATGAATTGTAATGACTTTAAAATTGACACAACAATAACTTCAAAGCTCACTACATTACACAATTTCAAAGCCCATTTCACAGAGAATGTTACAAACTGGACTATATTTAGTAACTTACTTTGAAGAAATTGTGTTTGGGTCTAAATTGTTGTTTGGTAGTTTAAATTCAGTGTATTTGCCTTTAACTGCCATTTCCCAAAAGTCAGACTCTTCCCACATGCAAACTCATTTTTCTCAGCTTCAGAAGCATTTGCATTCACCACATGTTGTGTGGTTATCCTTAGATATATTCTCCAGACTTGCCCAGAGGGAATTGTTTATATTCTCCATTTTTTAATTCTAGATAACATATTCTCTCTGTAAAAATTGGCCAAAAAGGCATTTTACATGCATGTCTTTTCGTGTTTTACAGACAGAAAGATGAAAAAAGTATTTATCCAGTATTTATTTTGGGGCGGCAGGTAGACTAATGGTTAGAGCTGACAAGGAACAAAACTGTCGTTCTGCACCTGAACAAGGCAGTTAATCCACTGTTCGCTGGTAGGCTGTCATTGTAAATAGGAATTTGTTCTTGCCTAGTTAAATAAATAAAAAAATACACAATCTAGTCTGGTCCTGAAGTGTCTTAATAAAATGAAACCAAAATATTTTAACTGACTTCATCCAGGGTCCAGAAAAATGCATTTGCGCGATATGCAAATATGTACATATTTAATGAGATATTAAAGATCAGTCGAGCAGTGAATTTCAACCACAAAGACCAAGGAAGATTTCTAATGACTCGCAAAGAAGGGCACCTATTGGTAGATGGGTAAAAAAATATCCCTTTGAGCATGGTGAAGTTATTAATTACACTTTGGATGGTGTATCAATACACTAAATAGATACAGGCATCCTTCCTAACTCACTTGCTGTAGAGGAAGGAAACTGCTCAGGGATTTCACCATGAGGCCAATGGTGTCTTTAAAACAGTGAAAGTTTAATGGCTGTGATAGGACAAAATTGAGGATGGGTCAACATTGTAGTTACTCCACAATACTAACCTAAATGACAGAGTAAAAATAAGAAAGCCTGTACACAATACAAATACTCCAAAACATGTATACTGTTTGCAAAAAGGCACAAAAGTAAAACTGCAACAACAAAAAAATGTAGCAAAGAAATATACTTTACGTCCTGAATACAAAGTGTCATGTTTGGGGCAAATCTAATAACACATCACTGAGTACCACTCTTCATATTTTCAAGCATGGTGGTGGCTGCATCATGTTATTGGTATATTTTTAACCTTTATTTAACTAGGCAAGTGAGTTAACAAATTCTTATTTTCAATGACGGCCTAGGAACAGTGGGTTAACTGCCTTGTTCAGGGGCAGAACAACAGATTTTTACCTTGTCGGCTCGGGGATTCAATCTTGCAACCTTTCAGTTACTAGTCCGACACTAACCACTAGGCTACCTGCCGCCCTGTATGCTTGGATTGAAAACATATGTAATAAATTATCAACCCTGCAAGCGATACAAGACTATTATTATGGTGGGAGATTGTCACTTCTAGCTCAAAAGCCCAAAAAGGACAGCATGTCACGGCTGTGCTTTATAACAGACTTCAATCATCGCTCAAACAAAATCAAAAGTGCAATCCTGAAATAACGGCCTTTCACAAACAGTATCGATGCTCTAGCCTCTGGTGGAAAATTCCGCTCTGTTTTCATACACGATAGGAACACTGGTTCATTCTTTCCAAAAAACATGACCATTCGTTCAAACTGGTAATCATTACCAGGGAACTGTAAGTGTGGAAGATGTGTTCAATATAACAACACTGGGAGCAGCCCTCCTACTACTGTAGGGTTTGAGCATTGCATGAAGGTAGGGAGAGGCAGTTCCTCTCGCTGCTCCTTAGGCAAGTACCATGGTCTTGTAGTGGGTGCAAGCTTAGACTGGAAGCAAGTGGAGTGTGCGGAGGAGCGGGTGACATGGGAGAACTTGGGAAGGTTGAATACTAGGCGGCCATTCTGGATAAGTTGCAGGGTTTTGATGGCATAAATGGGGAGCCTAGCCAACAGCGAGCTGCATTATTCCAGACGGGAGATGACAAGTGCCAAGGATTAGGATCTGCGTCACATCCTGTTGTAGATCATGAACCTGCAGGAACGAGTCACTGTTTGATGTTTGCAGAGAATGACAGGGTGTTGTCCTGGGTCACACCAAGGTTCTTTGCACTCAGTTGTCAACTGTGATGGAAAGGTCTTTGAGTGGACAGGCCTTACCCGGGAGGAAGAGCAGCTCCGTCTTGTCGAGGTTGAGCTAGACGGGGTGGGCCGACATCCAACCTGAGATATCTGCCAGGCACGCAGTGATGCAGTGATGGAATTACAAAAAGTTTCCATGGATTAATTACAAACAGCCAACAAGTCCTCAGCATATGTGGGAACTCCTTCAAGACGGTTGGAAAAGCATTCCAGGTGAAGAATCTCAAACAAATCAAAATATATTTTATATTTAACACTTTTTTGGTGACTACATAATTCCATATGTGTTATTTCATAGTGTTGATGTCCTCACTATTACTCTACAATGTAGAAAATAGTAAAAATAAAGAAAAACCCTGGAATGAGTAGTTGTGTCCAAACTTTTGACTGGTACTGCATATCTTCACCAAATCTTTGCAAACTGGTTGTCACGTCCTGACCAGTAAAAGGGGTTATTTGTTATTGTAGTTTGGTCAGGGTTTGGCAGGGGGTGTTTGTTTTGTGTGTTTTGGGGTTATGTTCTATGTTCTTCTATTTCTAGGTTTATTCTAGGGTATCTATTTCTATGTTGGTATTGTTTGGTGCTGGTCTCTAATTGGAGGCTGCTGAATCTCGTTGCCTCTGATTAGAGTCCATATTTTAGTAGGGTTTTTTCTCATTGTGTTTGTGGGTGGTTATTTTGACAAATCAATTGTAAATTTCGGTGTTCCTCAAGGTTCCGTTCTAGGACCACTATTGTTTTCACTATATATTTTACCTCTTGGGGATGTCATTCGAAAACATAATGTTAAATTTCACTGCTATGCGGACGACACACAGCTGTACATTTCAATGAAACATGGTGAAGCCCCAAAATTGCCCTCGCTAGAAGCCTGTGTTTCAGACATAAGGAAGTGGATGGCTGCAAATTTTCTACTTTTAAACTCGGACAAAACAGAGATGCTTGTCCTAGGTCCCAAGAAACAAAGAGATCTTCTGTTGAATCTGACAATTAATCTGGATGGTTGTACAGTCGTCTCAAATAAAACTGTGAAGGACCTCGGCGTTACTCTGGACCCTGATCTCTCTTTTGAAGAACATATCAAGACTGCTTCAAGGACAGCTTTTTTCCATCTACGTAACATTGCAAAAATCAGAAACTTTCTGTCCAAAAATGACGCAGAAAAATTAATCCATGCTTTTGTTACTTCTAGGCTCGACTACTGCAATGCTCTACTTTCCGGCTACCCGGATAAAGCACTAAACAAACTTCAGTTAGTGCTAAATACGGCTGCTAGAATCCTGACTAGAACCCAAAAATTTGATCATATTACTCCAGTGCTAGCTTCCCTACACTGGCTTCCTGTTAAGGCAAGGGCTGATTTCAAGGTTTTACTGCTAACCTACAAAGCATTACATGGGCTTGCTCCTACCTATCTTTCCGATTTGGTCCTGCCGTACATACCTACACGTACACTACGGTCACAAGACGCAGGCCTCCTAATTGTCCCTAGAATTTCTAAGCAAACGGCTGGAGGTAGGGCTTTCTCCTATAGAGCTCCATTTTTATGGAATGGTCTGCCTACCCATGTGAGAGACGCAGACTCAGTCTCAACCTTTAAGTCTTTACTGAAGACTTATCTCTTCAGTAGGTCCTATGATTAAGTATAGTCTGGCCCAGGAGTGTGAAGGTGAACGGAAAGGCTGGAGCAACGAACCGCCCTTGCTGTCTCTGCCTTGTCGGTTCCCCTCTTCCCACTGGGATTCTCTGCCTCTAACCCTTTTACAGGGGCTGAGTCACTGACTTACTGGTGTTCTTCCATGCCGTCCATGGGAGGGGTGCGTCACTTGAGTAGGTTGAGCCACTGACGTGGTCTTCCTGTCTGGGCTGGCGCCCCCCCCTTGGGTTGTGCCGTGGCGGACATCTTTGTGGGCTATACTCGGCCTTGTCTTCGGACGGTAAGTTGGTGGTTGTAGATATCCCTCTAGTGGTGTGGGGGCTGTGCTTTGGCAAAGTGGGTGGGGTTATATCCTGCCTGTTTGGCCCTGTCCGGGGGTATCATCGGATGGGGCCACAGTGTCTTCTGATCCCTCCTGTCTCAGCCTCCAGTATTTATGCTGCAGTAGTTTATGTGTCGGGGGGCTAGGGTCAGTCTGTTACATCTGGAGTATTCTCTTGTCTTATCCAGTGTCCTGTGTGAATGTAAATATGCTCTCTCTAATTCTCTCTTTCTTTCTTTCTTTCTCTCGGAGGACCTGAGCCCTAGGACTACCTGGCATGATGACTCCTTGCTGTCCCCAGTCCACCTGGCCATGCTGCTGCTCCAGTTTCAACTGTTCTGCCTGCGGCTACGGAACCCTGACCTGTTCACCGGACGTGCTTGTTGCACCCTCGACAATTACTATGATTATTATTATTTGACCATGCTGGTCATTTACGAACATTTTAACATCTTGACCATGTTCTGTTATAATATCCACCCGGCACAGCCAGAAGAGGACTGGCCACCCCTCATAGCCTGGTTCCTCTCTAGGTTTCTTCCTAGGTTTTTGGCCTTTCTCAGGAGTTTTTCCTAGGGAGTTTTTCCCAGCCACCGTGCTTCTTTCACATGCATTGCTTGCTGTTTGGGGTTTTAGGCTGGGTTTCTGTACAGCACTTTGAGATTTCAGCTGATGTACGAAGGGCTATATAAATAAATTTGATTTGATTTGATTTGATTTATTTTCTGTTTAGTTCATGTTAACCGGACACAGCTATTTTCAGAGATGTTGGATTGGGTTCAGGTCCGGGCTCTGGCTGGGTCACTCAAGGACATTCAGAGACTTGTCGCGAAGCCACTCCTGCGTTGGCTTGGCTGTGTGCTTAGGGTCGTTGTCTTGTTGGAAGGTGAACTTTCGCCCCAGTCTGAGGTCCTGAGCGCTATGGAACATGTTTTCATCAAGGATCTCTCTATACTTTGCTCTGTTCATCTTTCCCTCAATCCTGACTAGTCTCCCAGTCCCTGCCACTGAAAAACATCTCCACAGCATGAAGCTGCCACCACCATGCTTCACTGTAGAGATGGTGCCAGGTTTCTTACAAATGTGATGATTGGCATTCAGGCCAAAGAGTTCAATCTTGGGTTCATCAGACCAGAGAATCTTCTTTCTCATGGTCAGAGTCATTTAGGTGCCTCTTGGCAAAATTCAAGCGGGCTGTCATGTGCCTTTTACTGAGGAGTGGTTTCCGTCTGGCCATTCTACCATAAAGGACTGATTTGGTGGAGTGTTGCAGAGATGGTTGTCCTTCTGGAAGGTTCTCCCATCTCCACAGAGGAACTCTGGAGCTCCCCAGAGGAACTCCAAGGCCCTTCTCCGATTGCTCAGTTTGACCAGGAAGCCAGCTCCAGGAAGAGTCTTGGTGGTTCCAATCTTCTTCCATTTAAGAATGATGGAGGCCACTGTGTTCTTGGGGCCCTTCAACGCTGCAGAAATCTTTTGGTACCCTTCCCCAGATCTGTGCCTTGACACAATCCTGTCTCGGAGCTCTATGGATAATTCCTGCTCTAACATGCACTGTCAACTGTGGGACCTTATATAGACAGGTGTGCCTTTCCAAATAATGTCTAATTAATTGAATTTACCACAAGTGGACTCCAATGAAGTTGTAGAACAATCTCAACGATGATCGATGGAAACAGGATGCACCTGAGCTCAATTTCGAGTCTCATAGCAAAGGGTCTGAATACTTATGTAAATAAGGTATGTTTATTTTTAATACATTTGCTAAAATTTCAAAAAAACTTTTTTTGCTTTATCATTATGGGTTATTGTGTGTGGATTGATGAGGAACATTTTTTATCAAGGGGTCTGAATACTTTTCGAATGCACTGTATATGAGCACCAATGTGGTTTTATTGTGTATGCAAATTGGAGTGGGTCTAGGGTTTCTACGATAACGGTGTTGATGTGAGCCATGACCAGCTTATTCAAAGCATTTCATGGCTACAGACGTGAGTGCTACGGGTCGGTAGTAATTTAGGCAGGTTACCTTAGTGTTCTTGGGCACAGGGACTATGGTCGTCTGCTTGAAACATGTTGGTATTACAGACTCAGACAGGGAGAGGTTAAAAATGTCAGTGAAGACACTTGCCGGTTGGTCAGCGCATGCTCGGAGTACACGTCCTGGTAATCCGTCTGGCCCAATGGCCTTGTGAATGTTGACCTGTTTAAAGGTCTTACTCACATCGGCTGCGAAGAGCGTGATCACAGTCGTCCGGAACAGCTGATGCTCTCATGCTTACTCACAATATTTCTTATTCTTAACAGTGATTACAATGAAGGTGAATATTTTTTTTACATTTAAAGATAATTTGTTAATCTGAACCATTCTGAAAATTTTGCCATGCCTGAGTAGGCTTCATTGATTAGTGCATTGAAATTATTGTGTGATTGTCACGACACCGACGGATGGTGGCACCCCCCCTCGACCGGGCGGGGCTTGGCGGTCGTCGTCGCCGGCCTACTAGCTGCCATCGATCCTTTTTGTTTCACTTTCTGTTGGTTAGGTCTAGGTAGGCACGCACCTGTTTTGGGTTAGTTATTAGTAGTAGTTTAGCGTAGTATGTCTGTGTTTGTGCGTGATTATGTTCCTTGTCGGGTTTGTGTGCTTGAGGAACGTGTGTTTTTTTCCCCCCTCTGCCTGTGGTTGTTTTTTTTGTGTTTTACCACCGCAGAAGTATTTAAGGGCTGCGTCCCTATTTTCTGACGACCATAACAGTTTTCTTGAATTAAAGTGTGTTCAAGAATTGACTGTCTCCTGCGCTTGACTCTACCTCTCCTGCTTCCTTGAGCCAGCCTTGACAGTGATAAAACAAGTTGGTATCATCAGCAAAATGTATAGGAAGTACAGTAGACGACACATCAGCAAGGTCATCCATATAGATTTGGAATAAAAGGTTCAAGGATTGTAATGTAAACATATTGTATGATTACTTAAGGAAAATAGTTCATTTCCACTTTTTTTTACATTAGCTAGCATGCCCAATTTGAAAACGCTAGCTCGAACATCCCTGACCTAAGTGTCGTAGCTGACTTGCCCTATTCAAGATAACATGCTACAGATCACTGAAATCAGGCTGGTTTAGACACTGAATAATT